>NC_091155.1:17784947-17904947 GCF_040958095.1 Procambarus clarkii
AAGAGCCACGTAGATTATTAGAACCTATGATCTAGCTGCTCTCAAGGAGACGACTTAGACCATTTCACCACGACATATTCAAAAGCAATGCAACCGAAGATTCAACTCGTTGTTTCCATGCCGCTTTCCACATTTATAATGCCAACATTTTTTCTCACCCACTGCCCCTATTCCATAATATATAACTGAATGTGATCGAAAGGGTGATAACAAAGATTCTAGTAACGAATCTTAACTATTTCCCTCACTTACCTCACCTTACATGTAGAATCTTCACTTGGGAAGGAAAATAAAAAAATTAAGCAGGTTCGAATCCTCGTCACGGCCCTTGTTGAGTTGTTCAATTGAAAAATTAACTTTCCAAAGCCCATTTTTGCAATTTTATTTGACCTGACGCTAAGAGATGCGTTTCGTTAACTCTTGTGAACACTGTCAAATGCAGAGTTCGAATTATTACATAGTGATTGATTGATTGATGAAGATTAAACCACCACATGAAGTGGCACAGGCAAGAGTGGTCATATGGGGCAGATATTTAGAGTGAATTTGGAATTTGGTCGAATAATGTCTTGATGTGTCTTTGGGTCTCAACGGATTACATATTGATGAAGATTAAGCCACCCAAGAGACTGCACGGGCATGAATAGCCCGTAAGATTACATAGTTTTTTGCTGCTAGATATATAATACATAGTTTTTTGTTGCATTATATATTCCCCGAGGATGAGGGGAAGGTGAAGCAACTCACTTATAACTCCACTGTATCTTGTCACTCTCCTGTTTACATGATGGTTGGTGCAATATGTTGTGTTTCGTTGTGCTCTGGAAGTTGGCAGTGTAATTTGGTGCTAGTTGGCTATTGACATGTGGCTTGGTTTGCTTGATGGATAATGCCTCGCTGATGTCCAGTCTTCTGTTATCGCTGTATCTGCCGATAATTTTGGTATTGTTTGTGAGTATATCTCTGGTGATGGTCTGGTTAAGTATAGAGATTATATGTTTTTCTTTTTAAATTATTGCTGCTTGTGCATTGTTAGACGCCTTGAAAGGGATGTTGTTGTCTTGTCTATATATTGAATTCGTTGGTGCTGATAGTTCCGGAGAGGACAGGAGACGTCATACACGATATTTGTCTATTTCATGGGGTTTTGTTTGGAGTCTGGGGAGTTCTTCGTGATCAAGAAGACAGTTTTCTTGCTACCAAAGTATATTATTAGTGCAATCATGTCGTTGGTGCGAATAGGGGGTCACATTGGTATTAATGATATTTTACATGACTCTCTCTGTCTCTCTCTTTCGTTCTGTGGGTCATGGAGAAGACGTTTAAATAGAGTATTTTAATAGTATGGACCAATAATTTACTGTTGTCTGTTATATCGCAAGTCGCCTGGTGGCTTAAGATGATTTCCTCGACATATCCATAAGATTATGCATTATTGATCAATACTTGCTTTAATCTACTGAGTTCCTCGTCAACCTACTTCCATCTGGAGCTGCATGTGAGGGAACGGTTCACCTATTCATTTACAACACGCGAGAACTTGGAAAAACATTATGATCCATAACCGTTGCTCAAAGCGTCTACTGCTATTATGTTCAATTGAAACTGTAAATAAACATTTTCTTTGCTGTCGTTATTATTCATAGAATATTACACTAAAATATATAAAAGAGGGATTTACAAGAGATTGAATTTGTATTTATTTATTTACAATATTCTATAACATGACCCACATGATAAGTAGTTACTAAACCAGTAACATACAATATACAACAAAAATGTGACCAAATCAAACATTATGACATTATTACTTAGCACACTTTAGTTGATTAATATAGCACCTATTGTCCATACCCTCCACCTCCATAGCCGCCACCGACACCACCTCCATGGCCGCCTCCACCGCCGCCACCGCCACCACCTCCGTGGCCGCCACCACCGCCACCTCCATGGCCTCCTCCAACGCCAACTCCATGGTCTCCAAGGCTGAAACTACTGGATGATGACCCAGCTCCATAACCTCCGCCAACACCACCTCCAAAGCTGCCACCGCCACCTCCATGGCCTCCACCACCACCGGTACCACCATCACCACCGCCGTCACCTCTATGGCCTCCACCACCACCGGTACCACCACCACCACCGCCGCCACCTCCATGGCTTCTAAAACTGAAACCGCTGGTAGAAGATCCACCATTATAACCACCTCCACGACCTCCAAAGAAACCATGGCCGCCACCACCAGCACCTCCATAGCCGCCGCCTCCAACACCTCCGTGGCCACCGCCACCACCACCTCCACCTAAATGGCCTCCTCCACCGCCTCCTCCATGGCCTTCGAGGTTCAAACTACTGGATGATGAACCAGCTCTATAACCTCCGCTGCCACCGCCTCCATACCCGCCTTCACCACCTCCATGGCCGCCACCTCCACCACCACTATTGCCGCCTCCGCCACCACCACCACCACCGTCTCCATGACCTCCAAAACTGAAACCGCTGGTAGAAGAACCACCAGAATAACCGCCGCCACCCTCACCCCCACCAAGGCCGCCATCACCTCCGTGGCCACCACCGCCTCCTCCATAGTCGCCACCACCTCCTCCATGTCCACCTGGCCGGGCCAAGCCAGATACGGCCAGCATAGCTAAGGCCAAGGACACTAACACCAACTTCTGAAATTGTATCAACATTCATTAATATTGTAATGTTACTTCAGGAGCAACTGAATATAAAATTGGAAGCGAACATAGTGTAGTTTTTAATTTGTGATAAAATGTATTGCAGAAAATTAATTGTTCATGTTTAAGGGAAGTTTTCCAGGATTTTGAATGTAATTAAGTCAATGTGACGAGATTATTATACTACATATTCTTTATGTCAACTGTGTGAGCAATGCAATTATATGGGATATATTTACAACACAATTTACAAATAAATTTTCAAATAATGTGCACCTTAACTGGTTAAAATTGTTCTTCAAACACTTAGTAATTAAATTATTACTCTTTTTATAAATATATAACTCTCCAGATGTATGTTGAGCCTCAGATCACAGGGGATTTCTTTTGTGTTACATCATAATAATTATATTATATAATGAATACTCTGAGGCTGCTTTTGTACAGTGAACATGTTATTGTATTTCGAAGATGTAAAAGGTCGTTACATGTAAGACTCATCTTGACATGAACAAACAACTTAAAGATTGTTAAAATGACTGGAACAATATAGTTTACTCTGATATGCTTTTATTCGCGCTGAGAATTCGCTGAAGATGTAAGAGACCATCAGCGAATGTAAGGAATTCCAGCAATGATTAACCTCGACACACAACATTGTAAACACATGAACCAGACACAGGAGCGCTCCTCAGGAGACGTAGAGCAGCACTCTAGGTAGTTGTTATTTACGGGGTCGAGAATTTATGGAAGACTCAAGAGAAGAGTAGTTTAATCTTTTATGATCTTACCATATTGGTGTTGACTGGACCAAGTTCCGTCACGAACTGGATGATGAGATATGTTCCCGAGGCGTTATATACCAGCACCAGCATCCCGTCGCCAGGGCCTTGACAACCCAAGCAACTGATTTCAATGTTATATTATCATTCTTGATTCGTCATTTATTCCCTCAATAAAATATCTAATAGCAATGTAGATAGTACGGTACAAAGTTTGCGCGAAAGGTCTTATGCAATAATTGTCTTGAAAAAATGTATATATAGTATTCCCTCCAGCTGCAATAGATGTTAATTTTATAATGTTAATTTTTCAAGTATTCTTGATATTATGAAAAGTTTACTTAAAGCTTGTTTTATTTGGTTGAGTAATATTGAGGAATAATTGCATATATAGGCAAGGTTTGATTACTATGTAAGCTTCAGATAAAATAAAATGAAAAAAAATATTAAACATATTTATTAATCATCCAAATAAAAAATATCAAAGAATTAAACTTTTCATAAATATGTGTTATTTAATTTGACCGAAATAGATAGCAATGATTCTGGCGCGAATCTTTCCCCTATGTCTTATGAGATGAGGTACCAGGTGGTGCCCGGGTCTACCTCATAAAGTTGTGCAATTTTAGTGCTGGGAACCCAGTACTTACGTCGACTCAAGTAACTGCTTCATTATGAATTTCAAGTTATTATGTATTATGTGTCAATTTTTATCACCTCAGTATGACATGCTAACATGTATAATCCTCCAATCATGTATCACATACTATTTTGTTTAGCCTATAAGTATGAATCATGTATCACCTTCCAGTATGTATCACGTGTCAAAATGAATCATCTGTCAAAGTGTATAACCTGTAATAATATATCAGGTCAGTATGTATCATCTGTCAATAGCCATCACATGTCAGTGTTCATCATGTATAACATATGTGAGAAGACGTCACATCTCTGTACAGTTTTTATCTGGACTTGTAAGACAGTGGGGGTTAGTGCGGGTTTGTTAGGCGGGGGGGGGGGGAGGCATCTGTTAGGTGGGGTGGGTTGTGCCGACAGGTAAACAGCAATGCGATGACGTCGTTAAAATGTATTTTACCTGACAAAGCGAAATTATAATGAGTAAAATTGTTATTATATTTTTTCCTGAGAAAATGCGGGAAGTTTTATAATGTATAATATTCAGGTTGGATAACTCAGTGGTGGAGAGAATAGCTGAAAGCTTGCTCCGTGCTGAAAAATTACAACAGAAGTTGGATCTGTCTCTCCCCTCACAGCCGAAATAACTAATATGTATGGACATTGCATTTACCAGAACCTACGTCTGCAGCAGATACCCATCTACACCCAGTTGCCTTTCACGTTGCAATGATCATCCACTTTCATAACCTTAGTTCACACCAAGTACATGTGTATTGGCTACAAGTGTATAGGGAGAAGGTGACCAATATGGCTTGAATAGTGTCAAATTTGGAAGCTCCAAGGTTGATATACATGACAAAATGACGATAGTGGTATCGTTAAGAGGTGGAGGGTTTGCCACAGCCCAGTGGCAAGCAGAGAGAGAACCTCGATTTCATCATGCCTAATTTTCTGAAAGGCTTGAACTCGTCCACATAGGATTACATTTTGTCCTTAGAAGAATTGTATACACCTCGTGTGGGACTTCACATGCATTTCCACATTTTCTGACACTTTTGTCTCATACACAATGAAATTACATTAACGTGATGTATCATTGAGAAAGTCAGTAAGATCCATGAAGAGGATTCGAACCTATGATCTGGCTGCTCCCAAGGAGACGCCTTAGACCATTACACCACGACATATTCAAAAGCAATACAACCTGAGATTCAATTCATTGTTTCCATGCCGCTTTCCTCATTTATAGTGCCGACATCTTTTCTCACCCAGTGCCCCTATTCCATAATATATTACTGAATGTGATGGAAAGGGTGAGTGAGATCACTGAATCTAGTAACGACTCTTCATTATTTACTTCACATTTTTTCTTCACTTTGGAAGGAAGTTGAAAAATTAAACTTTCCAAAGCTCATTTTTGCTGTTTTGTTTAGCTTGACGATAACAGATGCGTTTCGTTAACTCTTGTTAACACTGTCAAATGCAGAGTTCGAATTATTACATAGTGATTGATTGATTGATGAAGATCAAACCACTACAAGAGGTGGCACAGGCATGAGTAGCCCATAGGGTGGAAGATACTTGGGGTGAATGTGGAGTTTGGTCGAATAAGAACATAAGAACAAAGGTAACTGCAGAAGGCCTATTTGCCCATACGAGGCGGTTCCTATTTATAACCACCCAATCAAACTCATATACATGTCCAACCCATGCTTGAAGCGATCGAGGGACTCCACCTCCACCACGTTATGCGGTAATTGGTTCCATAAATCAACAAACCTGTTACCGAACCAGTATTTACCAAATTTTGTCCTAAATCTAAACTTATCCAATTTATACCCATTGTTTCGTGTTCTGCCTTGTGTTGATACTTTTAATACCCTATTAATATTCTCTTTGTTATGCCCATTCATCCACTTGAAAACCTCTATCATGTCACCCCTAACTCTTCACCTTTCCAGTGAATGCAGTTTAGGCTTTGTTAATCTCTCTCTTCATATCAGAGCAGGGCACCGCTCCAGTGCCAGGTAAGTCTGCTACGGGCTCACCATAGCCCGTGTTACTTGCCCTGCTCCTGTGCCAGGTAAGTTACGGGCTCACCATAGCCCGTGCTACTTGGAACTTGTTCCGAGTAGCTGAATCTATAACAACAACATCTCTCTTCATGTGAGTCCTATGCTGGACACGTTCAAGTGAATTTATATCCATTCTACAGTACGGCGACCAAAACTGAACTGCATAATCTAAATGGGGCCTAACCAGAGCAAGATATAACTGAAGAATAACACCAGGTGTCTTGTTACTAACGCTTCAATTAATAAATCCCAGTGTCCTATTTGCCTTATTACGAACATTCATTCATTGATCTTTTGGTTTAAAATTCTTACTAATCATAACTCCCAGATCCATTTCGCAATCCGACTTCGCAAACTCAACACCATCTAGCTCGTATATTGTAACTCTATTATCATTATCTAGCCTCAAAACTTTACATTTATCAGCATTAAACTGCATCTGCCAATCTTTTGACCATTTCAAAACCCTATTTAGATCGACTTGAAATGATAGAGTCTTCTTCCGTGTTTATTTCCCTACCGATTTTTGTATCATCGGCAAATTTGCAAATGTTGCTACTCAAACCTGAATCTAAATAATTTATAAATAAATATAAAAAATTTATTAAAAATACTACTCATCTCTTTGTTGTGTCGACGAAATACATGCAGACTTTGTTATGCAATCCCCTTGGGAATCTCCGCCAGCAGACTTTAAGATTATGGTTCTTGAAGGAAAAAAAGAACTAGACAAATCCTCATCTGCTACGTAATATTGCACAGATTCATATAGAATCAAACTTGGTATCCGACAGCTTCACTTACTTCACAGGTGGATCAGTAGCGACAAGAAACCGGAGCTGCAGTTAAAGCAGGAAACTCTGTAAATAGTTGGAGACTCTCCAATGGGTGTTCGACTTTACACACAGAGATGCTAGCCATTCAAAAGGCTTTGGAACATGCTCTTCCTGAACACCGACAACATGTTATCATACATACAGATTCGAGAACCGCCAGTGAGACCTTGCAACAAGAACACATATGTGATAACATCCATCTGATCACAAATGTCATATTATTAATGCAAACACTCAAACGACAAGGCCGACGGGTACTTATCAACTGTGTGCCAAGTCATGTGGGAATAATAGGAAATGACATTGCAGACGAAGCTGCAAAACTTGCAACTAGGAGAAGAAATGTAGACATTTACATACCACAGAGTCTATCACAGATTACGAAAGCAAATAGAAACAGAACAATGCAAAAGATGTACGGTGACCACAACACAGCAGTTGCAACATCAGGATCTGCAGGTTGGTACAAGAATTCAACCAACTACGAACCACTTAGTTTGATGAAAGGGAGTAGTAAAGCAACAGAAGTACACTTACATCGCATCAGGTTTGGATACCCATATGCATGGGAAATAGGCTTACAGGTTCCGGAAGATGAGAGGAAATGTCAACACTGGAGAAATGCCCGACAGACCACTGGAACATTATCTAACACAGTGCACAGTTACAACCCCTTAAGATTTCAATTTAGATTCAACAGAGCAGAAGAAGATGTTAAACACATATGGCAAAATCTTACTGAAGAGACCATACGAGTCATAAATACTCATACTCCGCCAAAGTAAAACAGAAACAAGCAACACTTAGTGGGCCAGTCAGAGGCTTAGGGCCCGCGCTGGAATATCCCTACAAAAAAAAAATATCTTCATCATTATCCGTTATTGAAATTGAAATTGAAATTGAAATAAGTTTATTGAGGTAAAATACACACAATGGGATAAGGTAGCTCAAGCTATTCTCACCCCATTCAGTACATCGTGTTAATACATACATATACACACATCACAAACAATAAACTTATTACCAAACATTCTGAGAGATAAACATATACATTTCCTCCTTTATACAAGTAAATCCGTTATTTGACCAGTCTCAGTTTTTAATGAGCCTATCCTTTCCCTAATCTTTGTTCATTATAAGTAAAAACACCCTTTAGGATTTGTCTTTGCTTGACCAGCTATACGAACTTCATAATTTTTTTTTTTTTTGCTTTCCTTATCTCTTTTTTAACATTTCTAACCAGTTGTACGAATTTCTGTTCTAAACCGATTTCCCCATTCTTAATCCCTCTGCATCACACTCTCTTTTTACATATAAAGTTCTTCAGACCCTTTGTTATCCACTTTGGGTCAATAGTATTCGATCTATTCAATTTGTATGGTATACTATATACTGTGCTTTGCTTAGAATATTTTTAAATAAGTTATATTTTGAATCCACATCGAAATCCCTTTTTACGTCATCTCTCGCTGGGTTCACGTCTCGCTCCAAGACCAGCCTACCCCCGAAGCCCAAGACTTTCCATTCTATTTGACCCCCCAAAAATTCTTAGCCTTTTGAAATAAACTTTTCTAAAATCTGGCACTTTAACAGAATTTTCTCCTGCAGATCTATTCCATTCTATGCTAAATCTGATTTCTTTGTGATCACTGTTTCCTAGCTCACTCCGTATTTCGATGTCAATAATTTGTGTTTCCCTGTTAGTTAACACTAAATCTAAAATATTATTTTCCTGCGTTGGTTTTTTAATGTGTTGTGCAAGAAAGCAATCGTCAATTAATTCTAGAAAATATTCTGCTTCATTATTCCCTGTTCTGTTAAACCAATTTATTCCACTAAAATTAAAATCACCCTTGACACAAATACTGCTTGACCTAGCTGCTCTAGAAATTTTGTCCCATAGGTGCTTTGCTGCCATCCTGTTTAAGTTTGGTGGTCTATATATAACTCTTATTTTAAGATTATTTGCTTTTTCGTTTAATTCTATCCAAATAGTTTCTGAGTGTGGTTCAGATTTGATTCCCCTCTTTGAGACTACATTTCAAATTTTCCCTAACATATATGGCTACTCCCCCACCTCGTCTAATATATCAATCTGTGCGAAATAGTTTAAATCCATTTATATGATATTCAGTTAATAGTTCTCTATTTTCTACATTCATCCACGTTTTGGTAAGTGCAATAATATAAAAAAATTATGTGCAGACAAGAGCATTTAAATCGTTTATTTTGTTTTTTAGACTTCTACAGTTAGTGTAATATACCCTAAGTGTATTGTTTTTTTGAGGTTCTTCTCTTTCCCTGATCAATTTGCCAATTTCCTTCTCCCACGAACACATACTTTTATTACCTCCTTTCTCCTTTTTAATTACCATACCACTATCTTCTAACAGTCTAATCCAAACCCAAACAAACGCCTCCAACCACTGGTTCCAACGAGTTCGCAATAGCAACAACCCCAGCCCTCGACAGAGGCACCCCATCCCGAGCAGACATTTAATTTCTTCCATAGAAGTGTTTCCAGTTATCTATGAAAGATATTGCATTTGATTTGCAATATTTTTCCAGCCGGCAATTTACACCAAGTGCCCTCGACCACCATTCATTTCCAACTCCCTTTCTTGGAAGAATGCCACCTATGATCGGGATTCCTCCCTTGCTCCTAACTAATTCTATGGCTGATTTAAACCTCTGTATCAGCTCCTCACTCCTAACTCGTCCAACATCACTTCCACCAGCACTGATACAAATAATGGGTTTGTTATGATTTCCAGCCATAATATCATTAATGTGGCCAACAATATCGCCAATTCCAGCTCCTGGATAGCAAACCCATAACCTGTTCCCCCTATCTCTGGCACAAAACGTTCTGGCTAAATACCTCACCTGGGAATCTCCCACAACCATAATTCGCTTAGTTCCTTCCTTTACCTTTTGAGCACTTTTGAGCGACCTGCGCTTCGTTACTTTGCCTTTCGAACGAACTGCAGGCTCACCACAGCACTCGTCCTCCAACACGGCAAATGCGTTAGAAGTTCTTAGGACATCAGCAGGCGGCTTTGCCAAAGTCTTCTTAAGGCCCCTGTCCTTTACAACTTTCCAAAACGAGGTCTTTTTAATACCGGTCGCCTCCTTTGTTTCTTCCTGATGTTGTTTCGGCTCTCGTACCTCATCCCGTAGGGAATCCAACTCTGTCCTCAGAGCTCCAACTAGACTCATCAGTTCCCTCACTACACCTTCCATATTGCTATGGTAATAATACGACAATCGGAGCTCCAGCTAACACAACCTCTCACTGTGACTGACTGAATAATGTCTTGATGAGTCTCTGGGTCTGGATGGATTACATAGTGATTCATTGATGAAGATTAAACCACCCAAGAGGTGGCACGGGCATGAATAGCCCGTACGATTACATAGTTTTTTGCCGCTAGATATATATTACATAGTTTTTTGCTGCATTATATATTCCGCGAGGATGAGTAGGTGAAGCAACTCACTTATAGCTCCACTGTATCTTCTCACTCTACTGTTTACATGATGGTTGGTGCAATATGTTGTGTTTCGTTGTGTTCTAGAAGTTGGCAGTGTAATTTGGTGCTAGTTGGCTATTGATGTGTGGCTTGGTTTGCTTGATTGATAATGCCTCGCCGATGTCCAGTCTTCTGTTATCGCTGTATCTGCCAATTACTTTGGGTTTGTTTGTGAGTATATCTCTGGTGATGGTCTGGTTAGATAGAGATTATATGTTTTTTTTAATAAGTAATTGCAGCATGTGCATTGTTAGATGCCTTGAAAGGGATGTCGTTGTTTGCCTATATATTGAATTCTTTAGAGCTGACAGTCCCCAAGTGGACAGATCAAGTCATACACGACATTCGTCTCTTTCAAAGGATTTTGTGTGGTGTCTGGGGAGTTCTTCATGATCAAGATGGCAGTTTTCTTGCTACTAAAGTATATTGTTAGTGCAATCATCTCATTGGTGCCAATAGGGGTCACATTGATATTAATAATATTTTACAGGACTCTTCCGTTCGGTGGGTCATGGAGAAGACGTTCAAATAAAATATTTTAATAATACGGACCAATAATTTACTGTTGTCTGTTATATCTGAAGTTGCCTGGTGGCTCATCTTCCTTAAGATGGTTTCCTCGACATATTCATCCGATTATTCATTATTGATCAGAACCTTTTTTACTCTACCGAAATCATCACCAACCTACTTCCAACTAGAGTTGAATATGAGGGAACGGTTGACCTAGTCATGGACAACACCCGAGAACTGGGAAAAACATTATGATCCAAAACCGTTGCTCAAAACGTCTACTTTGTTCAATTGGAATTGGAGATAAACTTTTTCTTTGCGGTCGTTATTTTTCATAGAATATTTCCCTAATATATATAAAAGAGGGATTTACAAGAGATTCAGTTTTTATTTATTTATTTACAATGTTCTATAACATGACCCACATGATAACTAGATGATCAATATAGCACTTATTTACCATACCCTCCACCTCCATAGCCGCCACCGCCACCACCTCCATGGCCTCCTCCACCACCACCTCCATGGCCTCCTCCACCGCCACCTCCATGGCCTCCGAGGCTGAAACTACTGGATGATGACCCAGCTCCATAACCTCCGCTGCCACCGCCTCCATACCCGCCACCGCCACCTCCATGGCCGCCGCCTCCACCATCACCGCCACCGCCGCCGCCACCTCCATGGCCTCTAAAACTGAAACCGCTGGTAGAAGATCCTCCACTATAACCACCTCCACGACCTCCAAAGAAACCATGGCCACCACCACCAGCACCTCCATAGCCGCCACCTCCATGACCACCACCACCATGGCCTCCTCCACCGCCACCTCCATGGCCTCCTCCACCGCCACCTCCATGGCCTCCTCCACCGCCTCCGAGGCTGAAACTACTGGATGATGAACCAGCTCCATAACCTCCGCTGCCACCGCCTCCATACCCGCCACCGCCACCTCCATGGCCGCCGCCTCCACCACCACCATGGCCGCCACCGCCACCACCACCGCCTCCATGACCACCAAAACTGAAGCCGCTGGTAGAAGAACCACCAGAATAACCGCCGCCGCCGCCACCACCACCTCCATGGCCGCCACCACCTCCATGGCCACCACCACCTCCATGGCCGCCACCGCCTCCTCCATAGCCGCCGCCACCGCCTCCATGTCCACCTGGCCGGGCCAAGCCAGATACGGCCAGCATAGCCAAGGCCAAAGACACTAACACCAACTTCTGAAATTGTATCAACATTCATTAATATTGTGATGTTACTTCAGGAGCAACTGAATATATAATTGGAAGCAAACATAATGTAGTTTTTAATTTGTGATAAAATGGATCGCAGAAAATTATTAGTTCATGTTTAAGTGAAGTTTTCCAGCATTTTGAAGATAATTAAGTTAATGTCACGAGATTAATATACCCATATTCTTTATGTCAACTGTGTGACCATGATATGGGATATATTTGCAATACAATTTACAAACAAAACTAATATATAATGTGCACGGTAGGCTAGTTAAAATCTTTAGTAGTTAAATTTCTACTATCCTTATAAATATATATCTTTCCAAATAAATGTTGAGCCAAAAATCACTGGGAATTTCTATTATGTTACATTATATTAACTGTATTATACTCTGAGACTACTCTTGAACAGTGAACGTATTGCTGTATTTCGAAGATGTAGAAATATGACATATCTTAACTTGAACTAAACTAAACTAAACTTGAACTAGACTAAAGTTTGCGAAAATGACTAGAGCAATGCGGTTTACACTGATATGTTTTATCCACACTGAAAATTCGCTGAGGGTGTAAGAGCCCATTAGGGAAAGTCAAGAACTGCAGACATGATTAACCTCGCTACACAACATGTAAACACATGTACCAGACACAAGAGCACTGTTCTGGTTTACGAAGAGCAGCACTCTACATAGTTGTTGTTTACGTGGGTGATAATTTATGGAAGTCAAAAGAGACGAGTAGCTTAATCCATAATGATCTTACCATATTGGTGTTGACTGGATCAAGTTCTGTCACGAACTGGATGATGAGATGTGTTCCCGAGGTGTTATATACCAGCACCAGCGTCCCGTCGCCAAGGCCTTGACAACCCAAGCAACTGGAAATAATCTTTTTGGTGATAACTGTTTCGTCATTTATTCGCTCTATATATTATATACAACAATGCGAGATGAATCGCTTACAATGGAGGCTGCAACGTCGTCTGCCAACACTGTTGTAAAGCTTTCGTATATACCAACTCCAAATGTCTGTAAATGAACGATGTTTTGTTTTTCCACGATCTATGTTAATTTTTATTAAACCCATGCTGGAGGTATAGCTAGTACTTTTTATAACAATGTGCACCAAAGTACAAACATTGACTTAAAAGGCAATTAAATAGTAGAATTTGGATCCATTCTCTTTACAGAGTTCTAAAAAATATAGCTAAAACCAAACGTTATTATTTCTAGGCCTAATATAGAAGATAAATTTACTATATTAGGCCTCAGATAGCATGTATCAGGCCTAGGAAGGTTAGGTTAGGTTAGTTTAGGTTCACTTTGCAACGTATATACAAAATCCTTTCCGGTTTGTTGTTAAGTTCAACAGTAATGATTTCTACTTTCTAACTTCCATTACATCATATATGTAGCGGGGTCCTCATCATTACTGTAAGTACTAACTAAACAGTGAAGGAGTGAAAGAGGCCAGCAGGAGTGTATACGATTATGATAAAGCAAATTATGAGTCTCAAAATGTAAAATATCTGCCAGAAGATGTTGTTCCGAGTCTATCAGCAGTGGCACTAGTTAAGAAGGAAACATCAGAGGCTTACGCTAGCTCGTTACCCATGCAAGTTCAGTACATTTCGAACCTCAAGGGTTAGACTAGTAGTACTTAGCGAATACATACAGCTCAGGTATGAAATCCACACGTGTGAAAGACAAAAATTATTATTTTCAAAAGTTCAAAGTTTTCTACTTTACTGGGATTTGAACTAAAGACATAAGCAACCAGGAGGAACTGTGTGAATTAGAGCCCACCATCCAGGAGAAAATGTAGAAAATGATTAAAACATTTAGATTTGAAGAGGCATTAACAAGTTCACAAAACCAAATACTTAGCATGAACAGAGCCATACTTGAAAAACATAGGTGAAACTAGAAACTCAGCTGAATAAAAGGGATACATAATAGCTTCCTTTTTTTAGTGTAAAAACTGAGAGAAAGTCGAATGGGGCTAAAATGGAAAGCAATTAAGGATGTCTTCATGCATAGTTTCAAAAGAAGCCAGTACAATCTGAGACCGTCGGAATCAATCAGAGTCTACAGCTCTGCAAACATAAATAGATGATACGTGTGCCAACATTGCTCACAAACTCTTTGTGTGCATGACAGACATCTGAGCGCAACAATGTCTTGAATCATGCAGGTCATCTTGGTTAAGTTTATCATCAGATGAATATCACAACTTGCATCTTTGAGACGGTGATGAGGACCAATTGTTCATTGAGAATGACAATTGTTAGGAAATTCTAACATAGATATCGCCAAGAAAATTATTAATATGATCTTCGGCTAGGTATTTGTTAAATAATATAAAACATTTATAAGTGTCAGAGTCTGTGCTCAAGAGATTCCAGAGGATGTAGGTCACTTGACACCAGAACAATTAGGTACTAAGCCATAGAAGAGTTAGGACACATTCAGACACGTATTTATATAATCACAAAGAAATTAACACGTGGTGCATAATATGCAGAATAATTTTAAACACGAAAGAAAAATTCAACAAGAAATGTCGAGCGCTTTCGTATTAATCAACACAACCTAAAATCTATAATCAACGAAGTACAGCATTTAAAAATACAAAAGAAGGTGACGAGGTATGTGTAAAACAATGTCTCTCTAATACTAGTTGTTGAACATAACAAGAGGAAACTGCAGAAGGAAAAATGGTCATTATATAAGAACAAGATGAAAGTGCAGGTCTAATGACCAATACATGTGAACTGCTGAATACCCACAATATGTAGCTCAATAGGGAGAGCTATAGGCTACCTCACTGGTGGTCTGTGGTTCGGGGCTCCGATGGCCCAAGTGAACGATATTCACAATATTGTGGTTAGCAAAGAACAAATCCACAAGGGCCGTGACGAGGATTGGAACCTACGTCCGAGAGCATTCCAGCCGCTGCCTTGATCGACTGAGCTACGACATGGTACTTGTGGATTTGTTCATTGGATGCATCACGCTATTGTGATTTCTGTGTGTAGTGTAGTGTTGTGGTTATCAATTTACTTGGCTGGGGCATGGATCACCTAGTAGCTCCATGCTCCAGTGGCACCCCCAGGGTAGGTCTAATGTCTCTGTTGGACACCAGTTGTTGTATCGTTCTGATCCTCTCTTATTGTGGGTGTTCAGTAGCTCTATGGTTAAAGATACGAGGGTACTAATCTTGTGTTCTGCTGTTTGAGGTACTTGGAGCTGCTTTGGTGTTCTTGGCTCGATGCTCCGATGACTCAAGTAAATGAAATGCTAGTTTCCACAATATTGTGGGAAGTAATTGATATGATTAGTATGATTATCTAACACACTAATGATGCCAAAGTGGCACCCTAAATCTCCAGCTGGGCACCAGATAGATGTCTATGGAGTCATTGTAGTGAGTGGTGGTGGCTCAGTAGGTAAAGCTGCAGGCTGGTGCTTGCGTGGTCTGTGGTTCAAGGCTCGGACAATAACATTCGTCTCTCTCTCTCTATGGTGGAGGAAGGGTCACACTTTTCTGTCCTCAGTGACTTTCGGGATTCTTTCCTGTCATGTGGGTGGTTAAAAAAAATACCCTGTCGAAGAGAATACCAGGTGGGGCCTCGAACCTGACAACTGAATTGTCAGTCCATTAGAGTGTACATTCAGTTACTGATGATGATGCATAAGAAGTGCTATAAGACCCATTTGAACCCATTAACCAACCTTCACTCGCATACAGAATGCTATACCATACAACATACAAGAACTAGATGAGTACAGTAATTTCATTCATCTCTTATCATATTGGAACCATACACCTAACTACGTGTATGCTAACAAACTGTTATTGCTAATACCATATCAATGACAGAGTGAACAGTTGGGAACAACCACATTGACAGCTTGATTGACAATGAGGGGCGGGAAAAAAACCGAAACTCAACCCCCGCAAGCACAACTCGGTGAGTACAGACCTCCCTAGTCGCGAACTCTTGAAGGCGTCGTGGTAGTCCGTTCTTAGTTCTTATTAAAAGCCTCCTTTGCAATGCAAAGTTCTCCAGAATTCCATAAGGGATTTAAATAATGTTATTTGATAATAGCAAAATGGTGTTACTGTAAAGAATCTTTCGAGTACGGATGGAAGACAACTCTGCAGTCAAATTGTTTTTAACGATCCATCTCACATTTCAATCATAAAAATATTTTGAGCCAATAAATGACAACAGTTTTCACAAAGTTTGCCAGTTGCTTGGGTTGTCAAGGCCTTGGCGACGGGACGCTGGCGCTGGTATATAACGTCTCGGGAACACATCTCATCATCCAGTTCGTGACGGAACTTGATCCAGTCAACACTAATATGGTAAGATTAATAAGGCTTAAACATAATTTCTCTTTAGGCTTCCATAAATTTTCACCACCATAAACAACAACTACGTAGGGTGCTGCTCTACGTCAACCCGCACAGCGGTCTTGTGTTTACAATATTGTGTCGCGAGGTTAATCATGTCTGCAGTTCTTGACTTTCTTTGATAGGCTCGTTATCCTCGCTCCTGAGTGGCTCATATGCAAGCAACAAAAAAGAACTTATGATATATTGAGAAGAGTCGAGCCGGAATCTTGATTCTTCTTCCTCTTTCTGCCAGGTCATGCACCCTTATGTTTGTTTAGCCTTGAAATGTGTATCTTTATTCACCTCTCTTCCCCTTCCCATGAGCAGTCGTATATCACTTTCCCTGTTTCCCATTATTTCAGTCATTCCGTTTTTTATAAAGATTCCAAGAAGATTTAAGGCGCTAAAGCATTATATTTCACCTTACAAACGTGGCAGACTTTCAATTATAAGATCAGCGAACATTGATCTTTTTGCATATATATATGTCGTACCTAGTAGCCAGAACGCACTTCTCAGCCTACTATGCAAGGCCCAATTTGCCTAATAAGCCAAGTTTTCACGAATTAATTGTTTTTCGACTACCTAACCTACCTAACCTAACCTAACCTAACTTTTTCGGCTACCTAACCTAACCTAACCTATAAAGATAGGTTAGGTTAGGTTAGGTAGGGTTGGTTGGGTTCGGTCATATATCTACGTCAATTTTAACTCCAATAAAAAAAATTGACCTCATACATAATGAAATGGGTAGCTTTATCATTACTTAAGCAAAAAATTAGAGAAAATATATTAATTCATGAAAACTTGGCTTATTAGGCAAATCGGGCCTTGCATAGTAGGCTGAGAAGTGCGTTCTGGCTATTAGGTACGACATATATATATATATATATATATATATATATATATATATATATATATATATATATATATATATATATATATATATATATATATATATATATATATATATATGTCGTACAAAGTAGCCAGAACGCACTTCTCGGCCTACTATGCAAGGCCCGATTTGCCTAATAAGCCAGGTTTTCACGAATTAATTGTTTTTCGACTACCTAACCTAACCTAACTTTTTCGGCTTCCTAACCTAACCTAACCTGTAAAGATAGGTTAGGTTAGGTTAGGTAGGGTTGGTTAGGTTCGGTCATATATCTACGTTAATTTTAACTCCAATAAAAAAAATTGACCTCATACATAATGAAATGGATAGCGTTATCATTTCATAAGAAAAAAAGTTGAGATATATATTAATTCAGGAAAACTTGGCTTATTAGGCAAATCGGGCCTTGCATAGTAGGCCAAGAAGTGCGTTCTGGCTACTAGGTACGACATATATATATATATATGTCGTATATCTATATATATATATATATATATATGTTGTACCTAGTAGCCAGAACGAACTTCTCGGCCTACTATGCAAGGCCAGATATATATACCATGGAAATGCACCAATATTTTCAAAGTAAGATACAATAAAGACCCAGAAAGATTTGTGGCACAACACAAATATATTTGTTTTCATGTGGAGAATCGTTATCTCGGTATTAATACCATGTGAACAGCTTTAATCATCTTACTGAATACATTATAATTAGTTTCCTTATATATTATTGCAAATGTTTATTATTTATTATAATAAAGCATTATATTTTTTTAATAGGCTTAATACTTTTGAGTATATTAGCTTAAGGTATATATTATTTAAAGGATTTATGTATTACGTCTTCATATGTATTATGTATAGTGAAGAAGCAATGTAAATTCTGACGTCAATGAACCAATATTTATATGTATACTAAATTAAGCTTATAGATTTGACAGGAAGCTCAGTACTATCACAGTAACTTTATCCTAGTGTCTGCTGGAAAATTCTACAGTAGCAGAAATGGTTAATTTTCCCTCTCAATTTAACTTCCAATTAAACATTCAGTTGGTACTGAAGTAACACCAGTATATTAATGAATGTGATACAATTTCAGAAGTTCGTGTTATTGTCCTTGGCCTTGGCCATGCTGGCCGTATCTAGCTTGGCCAGGCCAGGTGGACATGGAGGCGGCGGTGGCGGCTATGGAGGAGGCGGCGGCGGCCATGGAGGTGGTGGCGGTGGCGGCCATGGAGGTGGAGGCGGCGGCGGTTATGCTGGTGGTTCTTCTACCAGCGGCTTCAGCTTTGGAGGCCATGGAGGTGGTGGTGGAGGCGGCGGCCATGGAGGTGGCGGTGGAGGCGGCGGCCATGGAGGTGGTGGTGGCGGCTATGGAGGAGGCGGAGGCGGCCATGGAGGTGGTGGCGGTAGCGGCCATGGAGGTGGAGGCGGCGGCGGTTATGCTGGTGGTTCTTCTACCAGCGGCTTCAGCTTTGGAGGCCATGGAGGTGGCGGTGGAGGCGGCGGCCATGGAGGTGGTGGTGGTGGCTATAGTGGTGGTGGTGGAGGCGGTTATAGTGGCGGCTCGTCTTCCAGCGGCTTCAGCTTTGGAGGGCATGGAGGTGGAGGTGGTGGTGGTGGCGGAGGCGGACACAGTGGGGGTGGTGGTGGAGGTTATGGAGCTGGTTCATCGTCCAGTAGTTTTAGCCTCGGAGGACATGGAGGTGGTGGAGGCGGCGGCCATGGAGGTGGCGGGGGCGGCTTTGGTGGTGGTAGTGGAGGCTATGGAGGTGGTTCTTCATCAGGCAGTTTCAGCCTCGGAGGCCATGGAGGTGGCGGCTTTGGTGGTGGTGGTGGTAGCGGCTATGGAGGAGGAGGCTATGGGAAATAAACCAAGTTTATGTAAGCAGATATGTTTATTAAGTCATGTATAATGATATCAAACATTTGTTGAGTATATCATGTTACTGGTCCAGCAATGTCAATCACGTTATATCATGTCAATCGTGTTATAGAATATTGTAAATAAATAAATATCATGTTATTCCTTTTATCAGTATTTTTTCAATACTATCTGAATAATAATTTGGTAAAATTAGGATGATGAGACACCATAGCTGCAGAACTCTGAGAAATACTGATTAAAACAACCTCGAAATAGTCAATCATTTATGCTTCAGAGGATTAAGCCAAGATTTTTAATTTTTCTGAATATATAACTGGAAGCTTTGGTTTTGTGAAGTGGTGAAGGTCTTTTAACCTCTACAAGGTCAATAAGGCTTCAATTGTTTACTGACCAACTAGCAGCAGTATCTTAGTCGTCAGTGTTGTTTTGTACAATGTAAACTCACAGCGAATGCTTAATAATTGGAAAATGTTAAGTGTGCATAAATACAAATAATGAAGGATAGGCTGATGTAACTCTCTCATGTGGCAAGCACTCGTCACATTGTTAGTATGAAGAGTGCAAGTGACACATGTGAAACACTTGTCATATTGTCTAAACAGAGAGTGCAAGTGACGCTCGTGTGAAGCACTTGTCATATTGTCCGTTCTGGAGAGTGCAAGTGACATGCACACATTTGAAGCACCTGTCATATTGTCCGTTCGGAGAGCGCAGGTGACACACATATAAAGCACCTGTCATATTGTCCGAACAGTGAGTGCAAGTGACTGTTGTGTGACACACCTCTCATATTTTCCGCGTTGATTAACGAGATCATATTTGAATCCAATCAGAATCTGAGAGATAAATTTCCTCACACGTTACCTGTAAAACGTCCAAGGCAGCTCCCATACAATTTTTTACATGAGTTTACCTAAGAGCCACTAACTTTAGTTACCTCGACGAGGACAGGAAGCCCTCGGCTTGTCGAAGGTCCCCCCGTTTGTCTTGATGATCTTTTCCAATTGTACTCTAAAGGTTATCAGATCTTTGGCATTTACAGCTTCGGCGGGTAGGCAACTCCATGGATTAATAACACAGAGAGTGAAACACCATCTCCAGTTGTCAGTCCTACATTGCGACTGAGTACTGATTGTGATTGATCTTAGTACTTACATTAATATTGATAAAAATAATGGTATGTCTTAAATGCTTCACAATTATTAAACATACAGATGTGACAAGGACACAAAATAATATTACGATAGCAAGCCACATGTAGAATTACAGACCATTTTGTGGTCATATATATAAGATGTTAACATGGCCCAACATGACACATGGAGTACAAGATAAAGTGAAAAAAAAACATATTATTTAACAAACACACAAAGTGGCAACATTTTGTAATACATTTAAAACTCAAACCAATAAATTAATTCACCACAAGGTTATAATCCATCGCAAATTTTTGAATATGAGGAAAATCAGATAAAAATATTTAGTCAACCAGTTTCAGCAAACTTTCGGATCCCAGATGAAAAGGTAAAGTTACATCTGAATACTTTAGTTGTAATGTGACATGTTTGAACTTATAACTTCAATTTTCAAGCATTTATGGCGCTCATTGATGAAGTCTTGTCAAATTCTGATAAGCATTGATGTCATCAGAATTGATTTTTTTTTATCCTTAGTAGAAACTGATAATAAGGGGGTGTTTTCTTCAAAGTGATTCTGTTACGTCAAATTTCATATTATTTCTGCATATAATACTGGATTGGGCAGAGAATTTGTACTTCATATTACAATCTCATCCAGTTATTAACTCCCCTAGAGAAAGATTTCAGAGAAACTTGTCTGCTGCCCAAGTGGAACCTTTAGATAAGGTTTGTATATGTATATGTCGATATGTAAATTGTTAAGCACCTTGTCTGTGAATAATACCATTTCATTCACGTGGACAATCGGAGCCTCGAACCACTGCCCACGTACCCAGTAGCTAGCCGCTCTACTTACTGAGCCACCAATACCCTTTTAAAGGAAGGTAAGAGAATTTTCAGGGGAAAGCACCAAGCATTTACGACTATATTGCACTGGTCAAGATAAGGATTTGGGGGGTGGGGGGGAAATGGTGCCCAATCACTTGAAAGGTCGGGGATTGAACGCCGACCTGTATGAAGCGAGACCGTCCAGCCCAAGTGGTTATGACCCCTTTAAAGGAGGTATATGAAGATCGTCTGGCTACTGTCTATGTGGTCGGCGGTTCAAAGATCGGAGTGTCCAGGTAAATGAAATATTATTGTCAACGATATAATTGTTAGCAAGTTATATGACTCGAACGTGAATCACCAACATGACACAGTTGCACCCCAACCTGAAGGCCTGAAGTTCATATCAGGCAGTAGGTAGGTGCCTCCTGGAATCCTTGTGCGCAGTTATTTAATGTCGATTAGAAAATTAATATCGATTTTTCTGATTCAAAATGCCTTAGCTATTTCAGCATTTTCTATATCACTTGTTGGATTGAGTCTGGGGCCAAAGTTAGGGGCAGCACAAATTTCTCTTGCAAGCAAGTACACATATATATATATATATATATATATATATATATATATATATATATATATATATATATATATATATATATATATATATGTCGTACCTAGTAGCCAGAACGCAGTTCTTGGCCTACTATGCAAGGCCCGATTTGCCTAATAAGCCAAGTTTTCCTGAAATAATATATCTTCTCTATTTTTTTTCTTATGAAATGATAAAGCTACCCATTTCATTATGTATGAGGTCAATTTATTTGTATTGGAGTTAAAATTAACGTAGATATATAACCGAACCTAACCAACCCTACCTAACCTATCTTTATAAGTTAGGCTAGGTTAGGTAGCCGAAAAAGTTAGGTTAGGTTAGGTTAGGTAGGTTAGGTGGTCGAAAAACAATTAATTCATGAAAACTTGGCTTATTATGCAAATCGGGCCTTGCATAGTAGGCTGAGAAGTGCGTTCTGGCTACTAGGTATGATTATATATATATATATATATATATATATATATATATATATATATATATATATATATATATATATATATATATATATATATATATATATATATATATATATATATATATATATATATATATATATGCGAAAAAGCCTGAACGGTCTCCAAGCATATATGCAACTGAAAACTCACACCCCAGAAGCGACTCGAACCCATACTGTCAGAAGGAATGCAACTGGTGCACAGGATCCCTTAACCACTTGACCAACACGACTGGACAAATGAGAATGGTAGCCGAGGCTAATTCTCCATCCCCCCGCCGGCACTCTGTTGGTAATCTTGGGCATGGTATTTTATCAAATCACCTCATTCTTTGGGGAACATGTGAGGAACACAAATATCTATCTGCTATAGAAACTAGTGTTCTATTAAGCATTTAACAACAGAAGGTGATTAAAATGCTTTTTCACGCTCAGGTTTTAATTACATCACATACATTTTATAACTGATGGTTTACATAGTCAATTTTGGGTACAAGTCCAATATATCGTCGTGTTCCAGTATTAATATAGTATTTACAGAGATTAGCATACTTCAGCCCAGGAGGGCGAAAATCAATCAATATGGGACATTCTACAAATAATGTTCAGGGAACTGTATGTTTCTCATTCACAAAGTTTACACGTGGTGTATTCCTCAAACCTCATTTGGGGTTTGAGGAAGTTGCCAGATTTTATTTCGCCTATATCAAAAGCGTATTCTGGCCATTATAACATCACATTGCAGAGTTCTGCTCTATTAGTTCCTTATATGAATGTCTCCTCACGATACTTATCATACTGTTTAATGCTAGAACTTTCAGGTCTTTGTGAATTTGTTAGGACAGTAAGAGTTTATAACTGAAAATCCCATTGATAAATGGCTCAAAATGCTCAAAATGCCATTGAAAATGCCCACCACTGCCAATGATTGGCCGCCAATCCTTAACCGTAGCAATCTGTTCATCCATCAGTGAATGGATACTTGGTTGTTAAACGATTTTGCTGGTCGTTTTCCGGGGAAAAGTAGGATTAAGGACTTGCCCGAAACGCAAAGTCTGCTAGTGGCTGTACAAGAATGTAAGAACTCTTGTATATATAAACAAATTAATAATAAATAGATATTGGTGTAATTGTTTTCTTTGTCACTCTAATGATACACCCATAAATTTATACTACACGTTTACTATAGGCTGTCTTAGCAAGCATGTCGTCAGTGTCATGTTTTCAGATGCCAAAATGTAAAGGTATCCAAAGGAATTAAATTTAAAATCTGTTTTCTTTAGCAGCTGAAACATAGCATTATTAATTATTTATCTCTGAAACAAATGCAACATACTTCATAATTTGTTTGATGGAATATAAGTGACAACAAATATTGTGACTCTGAGAAGTGTATTTAAGTCTTAACAAAGTACACATGAAAATCAGCGAAGAGAGCAAGATGACGAGACTTGAGACTTGGCAGGGGAGTCGGACTCGGGAAAAGTTTTTGTATAATTTTGATTCTCTCCTGTTTTAGATGTCCAGTAGATATATGGTTATAGCTACGGGGGTACTGATCTTGTGTTCTGTTGTTTGAGGTACTTGTGTCTACTTTGGTGTTCTGTGGTTCGATGCTCCGATGGCCCAAGTAAATGAAATGTTAGTTTTCACAGTATTTTGAATGAATAAACTATTCCAGCCAACATGTATTTCCCCAACACCCCCAGTTAACAGTAGCAATCCTTATTAAAGCCTCAAGCACCCATGACCCCTCACTTGCACACTGGCTCAGAGCAATAACTCCAAGTATAGAGGTTGGTGCAGGTGTCACAGTATTTTGAGAAGCAAATTATATGCTTAGTACGTTGATTATCTAAAACGCTAATGCCAACGAGGCACCCTAAAGCTCCAGCTGGGCACCAGATAGATGTTTCTGGAATCCTTATAATGACAGGTGGTGGCTCAGAGAGTAGAGCTGAAGGCTAGTCTGCGATTCAAAGCTCCGATGGTCCAAGTGAATGCAAAGTTAGTATCTATGATAAGGTGGTTAGCAATTTATGTGATTAAGATGTGGATCCCCTAACACCTACATTCGAAAGTGGCACCACAGAAAACGACTTTAGTTTCAACTGAACAGCAAATTTGGAATCCTTTCTTGTTGTGGGTGCTGGTGGCCCAGTGGGTAGAGCCTTGCTCTTTGTGCATTATCAAACTCTTCGAAAGATCTGCCTTCATTTTGCATATGTAGGGAGATGGGCGGGGCTGACATGTAGTCCTCCAATGGACATGTAAGGGAATAATTGACATTCGTGTCTTTCTCTAAAGTGTAGGAAGGGTCACACGTTTCTGTCAATCATGACTTTCAGATTGTTTCCTGTCATGTGGGTGGTTAATTTTGTTTTCCTGTCGAAGAGTATAACAGGTGGAGCCTCGAACCTGACAACTGAATTGTCAGTCCATTAGAGTGCACATTCTGGTGCCGATGATGCATAAGAAATGTTGTAAGATACACCTGCCCCCATTAACCCACATTCACTCGCATACAGTGAGTGATACACCATACAGCATACAGTGACTAGGTAAGTACAGTAATTTCATCGATCTCTGATCATATTGGAACCATACACCTAACTGCATGCATGCTAACAGCCTGTTATTGCTAATACGATATTAGTGGTAGAGTGAACAGATGGGAACTACCACACTGACTGCTCGATTGAACTTCGAGGTGCGGAACCAAAAAGCCAAATCTCAACTCTCGCAAGCACAACACGGTGAGTACAGGCTTCCCCAGTTTCGAACTCTTGAAGGCATCGTGGTAGTCCGTTCTTAGTTCTTTTTTTTAAAAGCCTCTTTTGCAATGCAAAGTTCTCCAGAATACGATAACGCATTTAAAAAATATTATTTGATAAAAACAAGTTGATAATACTATAAAGAATCTTTCGAGTACGGATGGTAGTTAACTATGCAGTCACATTATTTTTTAATAACGATCCATCTCACATTTAAATCATATAATATTTTGATAAATAAAAAGACAAAACAGTTTTCACAAAGTTTGCCAGTTGCTTGGGTTGTCAAGGCCTTGGCGACGGGACGCTGGCGCTGGTATATAACGTCGCGGGAACACATCTCATCATCCAGTTCGTGAAGGAACTTGATCCAGTCAACACCAATATGGTAAGATCATTATGGATTAAACAACTCTTCTCTTTAGTCTTTCATAAATTTTCACCACCGTAAACAACAACTACGTAGAGTGCTGCTCTACGTAGGGGGAGCCGGTCGGCCGAGCGGACAGCACGCTGGACTTGTGATCCTGTGGTCCCGGGTTCGATCCCGGGCGCCGGCGAGAAGCAATGGGCAGAGTTTCTTTCACCCTATGCCCTTGTTACCTAGCAGTAAAATAGGTACCTGGGTGTTAGTCAGCTGTCACGGGCTGCTTCCTGGAGAAGGCCTGGTCGAGGACCGGGCCGCGGGGACACTAAAGCCCCGAAATCATCTCAAGATAACCTCAAGATAACGTCAACCTGCACAGCGCTCTTGTGTTTACAATGTTGTGTGGTGAAGTTAATCATGTCTTGTTACGACCCTCTCGGGACGCAACGGGGTTCTCACTCTGATGTTGTTAGAGTCAGATATATATATCCGCCAGGGATTTAGGGATCAAGGGATCTTATCCCTTGATAGCCAGTAGTGGCTATCAAGGGATGAGATCCGTGACGCAAGTAACTTAAAGGGAGTAGGGAAAGAAAGCTAAGAACTTAATATTATAATTTTCACCATCACCGATTAAATATATAAAATAAAAGAGTGCACAAGGGGGAGGGGTAGTAACACTTTACAAGGGGATTAATCCACTATCGATGTCTTCTGCTGAAGACGCTGGTGCCATAACTCTCGGTGCCGAGTCCTTGGTGCTTTCTTCGTGGCCTCACAACGAATTCTCCAATGAAGTTGAGCCTACCCTGGCCACAGGTCAGTTAAAACACAGGTCCACTGGGGGCACCGCCGTGGAGGCCGTCAACCACACGTCCAGCTGGTCTGCTGGCAGGTTCTGAGCCAACAAGGCTGGTACGGCCACTCCACGAACGATAAAAGGGGAACGCCCTAGACAGGAGCCTCGTGTGACACCACAAATCACTCTCCTGTCTTCAGTACCCCAGTGGATGATCGTCTCCAACAGTCGGTCCCGGGTAAATCCTTTTACTGCCACTCCACTGGCAGGCTAACACATCACAGTGTTCTTCCGGGGGGACGACTTCACAACAGCTGCAGCAAGGTTCAAGGTATGGAGACTGGCTGCCTCGGGTAGACTGACTCAACCTTCAACACAGCGGTCCCAGGTCGACTCTGTAAACAGACACGTCATCAATGACTGGGACACACTAAAACACCTCACTTATGGGCTCGGGCACAAACACCTGACGTATCCAGTCCATAGATGGCGCTGTCGTCGGAGCACCACCTCACCAGAGGTCAGGAGCGGCTGTGTTGTGAGCTGCACAGGACTGGAAACTGGCCCTTGTGGCTGGTACACCTTGTCCTCACCAGGTGTCGTCGTCCGTTTGGCGGGGGTTTCGGGAGCTGACCCACAGATGGCGTGGTCGTTACTGCTCCGTGTTCGGACGCTGGATCCGGGTTCGTAACATGTCTGCAGTTATTGACTTTCCTTGATTGGCTCGTTATCCTCACTCCTGAGTGGCCCATATGCCAGCAACAAAAAAAGAGCTAATGATATATAGAGAAGATTCATACCGGAGTCATATTTCTTCCTCTTTCTCCTCGGTCATGCACCTTTGTGTTGGTTAAGCCAGGAGAAGCGAATCGTAAATCACCTCCGCATTCCCTCGCCTCTGTTCCCCTTCTCATGGGAAGGCGTATATAACTTTCCCTATTTCCAATTCCTACAGTCATTCCTTTTTTGATAAAGATCCCAAGAGGATTTAAGGCGCTAATGCATTTTATTTCTCCTTACAAATGTGGCAGACTAGCAATAAAAAGATCAGCGATTATAGATCTTTTTGCATATATATATTTTACAGAGAACACACACACATATATATAACAATCAGCGTTCGAAGACCTCGTCCAGCTCCTCGGAGGTTGGGTGCGTACAACCTCCTCAACCCCCGCAAAACACAACTAGTAAACAACTAGTAAACACACACACACACACACACACACACACACACACACACACACACACACACACACACACACACACACACACACACACATATATATATATATATATATATATATATATATATATATATATATATATATATATGCGGAAAATCCACAGAGAAATATGAAATGAGGTGAACGTTTCGGCTTTGTTAAAGCCTTTGTCAACACCAGACTGAGTCAATTTCAGTCAGTCTGGTGTTGACAAAGGCTTTAACAAAGCCGAAACGTTCACCTCATTTCATATTTCTCTGTGGATTTTCCGCATAAAATGATCAGTGTTTTGTGATCGTCAATTGCATATATATATATATATAATATATATATATATATATATATATATATATATATATATATATATATATATATATATATATATATATATATATATATATATATATATATATATATATATATATATATATATATATATGTGTGTGTGCGTGTGTGTGTATACTCACCTATTTGTGCTTGCGGGGGTTGAGCTCTGGCTCTTTGGTCCCGCCTCTCAACTGTCAATCAACTGGTGTACAGATCCCTGAGCCTATTGGGCTCTGTCATATCTACATTTGAAACTGTGTATGGAGTCAGCCTCCACCACATCACTGCCTAATTCATTCCGTCTGTTAACTACTCTGACACTGAAAAAGTTCCGTCTAACGTTCCTGTGGCTCATGTGCGTACTCAGTTTCCCCCTGTGTCCTCATGTGCGAGTACCACCAGTGTTGAATAGTTTATCCTTGTCTACCCGGTCGATTCCTCCGAGGATTTTGTAGGTAGTGATCATGTCTCCCCCTACTCTTCTGTTTTTCCAGTGTCGTAAGGTGCATGAGGTGTGTGTGTGTGTTTCATTGAATATGACAGCATATTCTGTATTAACTATTTTCTGGTTTAGGGCTTCTATCCCTCATACTAGTGCTCTTGCATCAAGGTTTAGATTTAGGATGAGTTCTTCAAAAGAAGTGAATAATTATTGAATGTATTACACTTAGTATAAAATTGCTCAACGTTTCAAAACTACATGGTTCATTCTCAAGTGATGTTACAGTATTGAACATTATATTTATACTAATAGTGGGTCAGGGGAATACAAATGGATCGAACAATGGGGTCAGGTGTAAACAATGGGAAATTATTGGGTAAACATAAGATTAAGGAGTAAGGCATAAAGGAGAAGAGTAGAATAAGGATAAATAGGATACAAAACACATTCAAAGACTAATCAGGTGCAGTAGGCGTTGTTTGTAGAGCAGTGTCTTCTATGTTGGCATCTTCACGTTCTGGTCTTGTTCATACTCTCATGGTGGGTATAGAGTGAATAGTTCCGTAATTTGAGTATTTATGGTAGGTTGTTCTATATTTATGTGGATTGCTTCAAGAATTTGTAATCTTCTTACATCTTGGGTTTTGTCTATTATGCCAGTGTTTTTATTTAACATTTCTCTTGTTAGGGTGAAGTCATGGGCTTGTCTCATGCGATTTCTCAGGACACCGGATTGAAGACGACAGGTCAAACACCTCGTCAGCTTGGTCGACGTCATACCTATGTACTTAGATTGAAGGTTACCTCCTTCGTGGGGGCAAGTGTACATGAATACAACGCTTGACTGCTGTAAAGAGTTCTCCGTCTGTTTCGGGCTGCTCTTAATAAGGAGGCTATAAAGCAAAGAAGACTGCCGACCTCCTTATCAAAAACTCCCTGAAGCCGACGAAGAACCGGCTGAAAGAGATGTCACAGTTGTGGATTGGGTTATTGGTTTTAATCACGTTGATTTTTATCACGTTGTTGTGACTTTTGCTTCAATTCTATATTACATATTATATTAAATTAAATTATATTATATTCATATTATTCATATTATATTAATATTAATTATTTCATATTAAACTGTTACATTCTTAACAAAAAACTTTAGACTTTATATACATTCATGTTACCTCCGGTCATCTCCTCAATACACTCTAAACTGTGTTTACCTTAAAAGGTAATATACTTAGAACGTACGACATATACACTATGGAAATGCACCAATATTTTCAAAGTAAAATACAATAAAGACCCACAAGGATTTGTGGCACAACACAAATATATTTGTTTTCATGTGGAGAGTCGTTATTTCGGTATTAATACCATGTGAACAGCTTTAATCACTTTACTGAATACATTATAATTAGTTTCCTTATATATTATTGCAAATGTTTACTCTATGTTATGGTAGAGCATTAAAATATTTTTTGAATAGGCTTAATAGTTTTGAATATATTAGCTTAAGGTATATATTAATAAAAAGATTTATGTATTACATCTTCATATATATTTTGTATAATGAAGAAGTAATATAAATTCTGATGTAATTGAACCTTTATTTATATATATACTAAATTAATCTCATACATTTGTCAGGAAGCTCATTACTATCACAGCCACGTCACAGTAACTTTATCTTAGTGTCTGCTGGAAAACTCTACAGTAGCAGAAATGGTTAATTTCCCCTCTCAATTTAACTTCCAATTAAACATTCAATTGGTCCTGAAGTAACACCAGTATATTAATGAATGTGATACAATTTCAGAAGTTGGTGTTAGTATCCTTGGCCTTGGCCATGCTGGCCGTATCTAGCTTGGCCAGGCCAGGTGGACATGGAGGCGGCGGTGGCGGCTATGGAGGAGGCGGTGACGGCCATGGAGGTGGTGGCGGTGGCGGCCATGGAGGTGGTGGTGGCGGCGGTTATGCTGGTGGTTCTTCTACCAGCGGCTTCAGCTTTGGAGGCCATGGAGGTGGTGGTGGAGGCGGCGGCCATGGAGGTGGAGGTGGTGGTGGCGGTTCCTCTACCAGCGGCTTCAGCTTTGGAGGCCATGGAGGTGGCGGTGGAGGCGGCGGCCATGGAGGTGGTGGTGGTGGAGGCCATGGAGGTGGTGGTGGTGGTGGCGGTTATAGTGGCGGCTCCTCTACCAGCGGCTTCAGCTTTGGAGGCCATGGAGGTGGCGGTGGAGGCGGTGGCCATGGAGGTGGTGGTGGTGGAGGCCATGGAGGTGGTGGTGGTGGAGGCCATGGAGGTGGTGGTGGTGGGGGCGGTTATAGTGGCGGCTCGTCTACCAGCGGCTTCAGCTTTGGAGGTCACGGAGGTGGTGGTGGTGGTAATGGAGGTGGTGGCGGAGGCGGACACAGTGGGGGTGGCAGTGGAGGTTATGGAGCTGGTTCATCGTCCAGTAGTTTTAGCCTCGGAGGACATGGAGGAGGTGGAGGCGGCGGCCATGGAGGTGGCGGTGGCGGCTTTGGTGGTGGTAGTGGAGGCTATGGAGGTGGTTCTTCATCAGGCAGCTTCAGCCTCGGAGGCCATGGAGGTGGCGGCTCTGGTGGTGGTGGTGGTGGCGGCTATGGAGGAGGAGGCTATGGGAAATAAACCAAGTTTATGAAAGCAGATATGTTTATTAAGTCATGTATAATGATATCAAACATTTGTTGAGTATTTCATGTTACTGGTCCAGCAATGTCAATCACGTTATAGAGTATTGTAAATTAATAAATAATATCATGTTATTCCTTTTATCTGTATTATTTTCAATAATATCAGAATAATGATTCGGAAAAATTAGGATGATGAGACACCATTGCTGAAGAACTCTGAGAAATACTGATTAAAAGAACCACAAAATAGTTAATAATTTATGCGTCAGAGGATTAAGCCATGATTATTTATTTTTCTGAATATAACCTTGAAAATTTCGGTTTTGTGATTGGGTGAAGGTCTTTTAACCTCTACAAGCTCGTTACGGCAGCTTCAATTATTTACTGACCATATAGCAGCAGTATCTTAGCTGTCAGTGTTGTTTTGTACAATGTAAACTCACTGCGAATACTCAATGATAAATAGGTACACCTCTCGGTGTATCCATTCCTTGCTGTTAGCTTAAAGTCAAGTCATGAAATTCAGATTTACTTGATGTACATAATAGCCATTGGAAAAAGTTAAGTGTGCATTAATGCTAATAATGAAGGTTAGGCTGATGTAACTCTCTCACGTGGCAAGCACTCGTCACATTGTTAGTATGACCAGTGCAAGTGACACATGTAAAACACTTGTCCAAACAGCGAGTGCAGGTGACGCTCGTGTGAAGTACCTGTCATATTGTCCGGACAGAGAGTGCAAGTGACTGTCGTTTGAAACACCTCTCATATTTTCCGCGTGGATTACCAAGAATATGTTCGAATCAAATCAGAATCTGGGAGATACATTTCCTCTCACGTTACCTGTAAAACGTCAAAGTCATCACCCATACATTTTTTTTTTACCTGAGTTTACCTAAGAACCACTAACTTTAGTTACCTCGACGAGGACAGGAAGCCCTCGGCTTGTCGAAGGTCCCCCATTTATCTTAATGATCTTTTCCAATTGTACTCTAAAGGTTAACAGAGCTTTGGCCTTAACGACTTCGGCGGGTAGGCAATTCCATGGGTTAATAACCCAGTGAGTGAAAAACGATCCCCAGTTGCCAGTCCTACATTGTGACTGAGTACTGATTGTGACTGATCTTAGTAATTACATTAATATTGATAAAAATAATGGTATGTCTTAAATGCTACACAATTATTAAACATACAGATGTGACAATGGGCACAAAATAATATTACTATAGCAAACCACATGTAGAGTTATATACCATGTTGGGGTCATATATAAGATGTTACCATGGCCCAACATGACACATGGAGTACAAGATAAAGTGAAAAATATATATTATTTAAGAAACACGCAAAGTGGCAAAATTTTATATCACATTTAAAAATCAAATCATTAAATTCATTCACCACAAGTAAGTAAGTAATTATCAAAAGAAGGCACCAAACCGGGAAGGCTATGTAGCACCATCAAATACGCAAAATAATCAGAGGGCGCTAAATATCACCAAGGATGCCAATACGAGAACAAAAACGCATAAGGCGAACGATATCAAAAGTATCCGAGTCACCAAGAATTCTATCGAGGGACAGGTGACCGCGAGGGGCGGTCGGAAAGCAAAACATACGCTCGTCCTGGAAGTCAGGACATTCAAGAAGGACATGCACGACCGTAAGAGGGACAATGCAACTAGGACAATAAGGAGCAGGGCGGCGCTCCATCAAGTGACCATGGGTTAAGCGAGTATGGCCAATACGCAACCTCGCCAGAGCTGTTTCCCACCGCCGGTTACGGTGGAAGGAGGACTGCCACGAGGAAACACAACATTTAAGAGTACGTAGCTTGTTACCAGTAACAGACAACCAAGAAGCCTGCCAACGGGTAAGGACTGAGGAATGGATAACCGGGTAAAAGTCGGAATACGGAATGCCCTTACGAGAGATGGGACAAGAGCGGACAGCTTCCTTGGCGGCAGCATCCGCACGCTCATTTAAAGACACACCAATATGGCTGGGAACCCAACAAAACTCAACCGACTTAAATTTACTATGAACGAGAAACAGCCAATGCTGGATCTCGACAACCACTGGATGAACTGGATTAAAGGACCCGAGAGCCATGAGGGCACTACGAGAGTCAACAACAACTACAAAGGAAGACTGACAACGAGAAAGTAGGAGACGAAGAGCATAGAGAATAGCATAAAGTTCCGCTGTAAAGATGCTAGTCTCCGGAGGCAAGCGACACATATAAGTGCGATCAGGAAAAACAACAGAGTAGCCAACACCGTCCGCTGACTTAGACCCATCGGTGAAGACAGAAACGGAGCGGGAGTGAGAAGAAAAGTGCTCGAGGAAAAGGCGTTTTAGAACCGTAGGAGGGGTAAAAGCTTTAGTGATACGGGTCAAGGAAGTACAAAACCGCGGAAGAGGGACCCTCCACGGGGGCAAAGAAGGAACAACACGAGGAGAAACATCAGAAATACGAACGGAAAGAGAATCCTGCAGGCGAGATAACCGGACAGAAAGAGGGAGGTGGTGAAGAGGAACAGGAACCGCAGGAGGGGTAAAAGTTAAAGCACGACAGAGGCGAGAGGAAGGATGTTGCAAGGACCGCGCAAGATAGCGAAGACAGTAGCGATCACGGCGGTCCTGGAGAGACAGGAAGCCAGTGTCAACATACAAGCTAAGGACGGGAGTCGAACGAAAGGCACCAGAACTGAGGCGCAACCCAGTATGGTGCAAAGCATCAAGACGGCGAAGAGTAGAAGGAGAAGCAGACGAGTAAGCAGGGCAACCATAATCGAGCTTAGACAGGACGAGAGAAGAATGTAAAGCAAGGAGAGTGCGCCTATCTGCCCCCCAAGAAGTATGGGACAAGACCCGAAGGAGGGTAAGGGCCTTAGAGCACTCAACACGGAGGTAAGAGATATGGGGAGACCAAGACAAACGAGTGTCAAGGAATAACCCCAAAAGCTTCGCGGAATCTTTGTATTCAAGGGGATGACCATAAAGTGACAAAGAGGGACGAAGAACAACCCGTTTCCGCGTAAATGTCATGGCACAAGTCTTAGAAGTAGAGAACTTGAAGCCATGATCAGTGGCCCAAGACGACACGGCATCAATTGCAAGTTGAAGCCGGCGTTGAAGGAGAGGCGAATCATCACCCTGACAACAAAGGGTAAGATCATCGACATAGAGAGCGGAGAAGACACCAGAAGGAAGAGAGGAAAGAAGACCATTGAGGGCAACCAGAAAAAGAGTAGTGCTCAGAACACTACCCTGGGGCACACCTTCGTATTGCTGAAAAGAGGGAGAGAGAGCGGTACCAAGGCGCACCCGAAAGGAACGACGAGAGAGGAAGCTGCGGAGAAAGAGAGGGAGATGACCACGAAGGCCAAAAGAATGAAGTTGAGATAGGATATGATAACGCCAAGTGGTGTCGTAAGCCTTTTCCAGGTCAAAAAGGACGGCAACAACGGAGGTCTTCGCAGCAAAAGCAGTACGAATATAGACCTCCAAGTTCACCAGGACATCTGTCGTGCTGCGGCACTTGCGGAAACCAAATTGAGAAGGGGAGAGGAGGTGATGGTGTTCCAGGAACCACATCAGACGAACGTTAACCATACGTTCAAAAAGTTTGCAGACACAACTTGTGAGAGCAATAGGGCGAAAGTCCTTAGGGGAAGTACCCAGAGACCCCGGTTTGCGAACAGGGAGGACAACGGCATCGAGCCAGTCCTCAGGGACTGACGACGACTCCCAGATCCGATTATACAGACTCAGTAAATACTGAGACGTGCTCGGAGGGAGATGGCGAAGCATCTCATAATGAATACCATCGGAGCCCGCCGCCGTAGAACCGCAGAGGGCCAGAGCAGAACGAAGTTCAGAGAGAGAGAAGGGATCATTATAGGGAAGCTGAAGATGAGTGCAGAAATCTAAAGGACGAGACTCAAGGACAGGTTTACGAAGAAGGAAAGATTGGGGAAGATGAAGACCAGAGCTAACAGAAGAAAAGTGGGAACCCAGTTCGGAAGCGACCTGCAACGGGTCCGCCACAAGAGTATCATGGAGGTGAAGGACCGGTGAAACATCGGGAACGAACTTACCCGCTATCTTGCGGATACGCTTCCAGATCTGGGCCAGAGGGGTTTCGGACGTAAGTGTTGAGACATAAGATGCCCAACATTCACGTTTAGCCGTACGGATGGCCCTACGGGCCACCGCACTCGCTTTCCGAAAGAAAAGAAAAGAATCGGTCGTCTGCCTACGGCGGTGCCTCTTCCAGGCTGCACGCTTACAGCGGACAGCCCGAGCACAGTCCGCATTCCACCAGGGAACGCACTTCCGCGGACCCCGAGAGGAAGAGCGAGGAATAGAGCGGAGGGCAGCGTTGAAGACAGTGTCATGAAAAAGGAGGAGAGCGCGAGAGAGAGGCAGAAGGGAGAGGTCAGAGAGAGCAGCACTGAGGGTAAATAGGGTCCAGTCTGCCTTAGCAAACTGCCACCTAGGGAAAGAGAGGGAAGGGCGAAAAGAGAAAAAGGAAACAAGGATGGGGAAATGATCACTTCCATGGAGGTCATCAAGAACCTGCCACGTGAAATCTAAGTAAAGAGAAGAAGAGCAGAGAGAAAGATCAAGACAAGAAAGGGTGCGAGTCCGAGAGTCCAAATGAGTGGGCTCACCAGAATTCAGAAGAGACAGGGAAGAAGATAGGAGAAACGGCTCAAGGAGGCGACCCCGGGTATTCGTCAGAACGTCACCCCAAAGAGAATGACGACAATTGAAGTCACCCAGCAGGAGCACAGGCTCCGGCAAGGAGTCTAGGAGGTGTTTCAAATCAGGAAGAGAGAGCGGGACACTCGGGGGGAGATAAATGGAACAAACTGTGTACCATTTCCCCACAAAGATACGAGCAGCAGAACAATGGAGAGGCGAAGGAAAAAGTAAAGGAACAAAGGGAACATCCGCACGAATCAAGAGAGCAGAAGAATTAGAAGCCCCAGCAATGGCTGGGGGGGGGGGAGAGAAAGGAATAGCCACGAAAACGACCAGGACGAGCACCAAGCATTGGCTCCTGGAGACAGACACAAAGGGGCGAAAACCGCGAAATCAGAAGTTGGAGTTCGAGGAAATTGGCGTAATAACCTCGAATGTTCCATTGAAGAATGGACAACGACGGGAAGAGAAAGGACAAAAACAGAGAACAAGGAAGAAACAAAGGCGAAAGAGCGACAGAGCACGTTAAAGAATATCAGGGTCGGGATCAGGGTCAGCAAAGTCAGGGTTAGGGGGCATGGGTAAACTGAGCAAAGACGGAGGGAAGGAAACGGGAGAACAGATCAGAGGTGGGCGGGCGGGGTCCGGAGGAGGAGGAGGAAGAGGAGGAGACAACGGAGAGGAGCGGTCAAGGACAGCAGTAGGAAGAGGGGGAGTAGAAAGAGGGGAGCGCACCCCAGCAAGAGCAGCAACCGAAAGGGAAGCAGGGGCCAAAGAAACCTCCATAGCAGGAACAGGGGGTGCAACCACTGAAACGGGAGGGGAAGGAGCAACAGAGCCAGAAGTAGGAGCTAAGGAAGAAAGCGAAGCCTTCTTACCCGCCGGGGAAGAGGAAGGAGAGGAGCCAGGCTTACGCTTCTGACTTAAAGAGACAGGTGTCCCAGCAACTACGTACCGGGCAACGGATTCCAGCGTCTCAACAGGAGAAGCCGAACGAGAGCACACACGACGGCCGTTAGGAGAGCGATGGACATCCGCCTGCACCGACAGGCGGCGGGGAGAGCCGAGAGATGGAGGAAGAGGATGGGAAGGAGGATCGGAGGGGGACGAGGAAGAAGACACAGGAGACATGACAGACCGGGTGGAAAGAAGGGGAACCCCAGACAGAGGACCAGGAGGGGGACCCCTCGGGAAAGAACTCAAAGGAACAGAGGAGGGGGCAGTGGGCGTATCAGGGTCCAAGGCCCGGAAACGGTTGAGAGTCTGAGGAAGGGGGGAAGGACGAGGAGAGGAAGAGCGCAACACGCGAGCATAAGAGATGTTAGTATAAGGTGGGAGCCGGCGAACCTGGCGCCTCGCCTCAGGAAAAGACAAACGCTCCCGGTGCTTCAGGTTAAGGACGGCCGCCTCAAGCTTGTAATGGACACAGGCACGGGAGAACGTAGGATGGGCCTCACCGCAGTTGAGGCAGCGAGCTTGGGGAGAAGTGCACTCCGACTTAGAGTGACCTTCACTCCCACACAAAGGACAGAGAGAGACAGTCCCAGAGCAGCGGAGGGCACCATGCCCAAACCTCCAGCACTTATTACAAAGTCGAGGAGAAGGAATATACTCCTGGACAGAGCACCTAGCACCAGCAAGAATGACAGAGGATGGAAGGGTCCTACCATCAAAGGTGATCTTCACAACGCGAAGGGGTTGACGTCGACGACCACGAGGGGGACGAGTAAACGAGTCAACCTGGAGGACAGAATGGCCTTGGGCATCAAGGATATGCCGAATATCATCGTGGCAATCCTGCAGATTCCGAACACCGGTTGCAACATGGGGTGGGAGGAGAATAGTGCCAACACTGGAATTCATCTGAACGTTCTTGGAGACCCGAACAGGGATCTCGCCAAGGCAAGATAAGGCAGCCAAGCGGGAAGCCGCATCCTGAGAAGGAGCAGCAACGACACGTGTACCGAGACGAGTGGGGTTGAAAGTAACACACGCATCCACGGAATCTACAAGATGCCGATGGAGGGAGAAATCGTCAGGAGGCGCAGAATCAAGAGGGAGGAGATCAAAGTATTTGGCCCATGAAGCAGGACCAAACAAGGCCTGATACGCATCAGCACGGGAAGGAATCGAGCGAGTGCGGTTGGGGCACGAACGGCGTTGAGAACCCCTAGAGAGAGAGGGGTCAAAAGGCGCAGTAGTCACAACGAAAGACTTAGCCACACCAGGGGACGAAGTGGTCACCACCGGGGGCTGGAGGCTCGACCCAACCTCAGAGGAGGGAGGGGAGCTGGGGGAAGAAGTCAGGACGGTCAAAGGAGGAGCAAGGTCGGGGCCCAACGCAGCGGGAGCTACAGAGCCTGGTCTTCCAATACAGGCCGACTCGGGGGCTTGGTCGCCCACCCCACGAGCCTGAGAGGGTACAACGGAAACATTCAACGACATAGAGACGAAAAGTGACAAATTCATCCACGAATGTGCCCCCATACCCACCATGGAGCCACAATTAGAGGCAGGACACCCAACAGGAAGCTATCGCTGATCACGCCGGGGCCCCCTAGGGGTGCGTCGTGAGTATACGCCACCTTAAGAACCGTCAGTCCGTCGAGATCGGGTTCAGCGACGAAAGGGGGATTGACAATAAAAGGTTCCCCTCGCTCGAGACGTCGGGTACTACAGTTCTACGGGTGCAAGAGTATGCCTCCTCAAGCACCCGGGCGTCAAAATAGAAGAAGTCCAAAGAAATAATCCAAAACAAGCAAAAGGTCGGCAGGAAACGACAAGCAGATAGGAGAAGAGGGGGGAGAAAAACGAAACATAAGGAAAAGGAAAAGCGATCCGGCACAATTGGAGAAGACAGCAGCAGGAGTGCAAGGCCAGAAAAGGACAGAGGACTGCCCAACGGAGCATCACACTCCGGCAGCCGTCCACCAAGCCCCCTCACGACGCCAACGGGCCGGAAGGGGAGGGGGTCATTCACCACAAGATCATAATCCATCGCAAGCTTTTGAATATGAGGAAAATCAGATAAAAATGATTAGTCAACCACCTTCAGCAAACTTCCGGATCCCAGATGAAAAGGTTAAGTTACACCTCAACACTTCAGATGTAATGTGACATGTTTGAACTTATAACTTCAATTTTCAAGCATTTATGGCGCTCATTGATGAAGTCTTGTCAAATTCTGATACGCGTTGATGTCCTCAGTATTGGTTTCTTATATTATTATTTTATCCTTAGTAGAAACTGATAATTAAAGGAGTATTGTCCTCAAAGTGATTCTGTTACGTCAAATTTCATATTATTTCTGCATATAATACTGGATTAAGCAGATAATTTGTACTTCATATTACAATCTCATCCAGTTATTAACTCCCCTAGAGAAAGATTTCAGAGAAACTTGTCTGCTGCCCAAGTGGAACCTTTAGATAAGGTTTGTATATGTATATGTCGATATGTAAATTGCTAAGCACCTAGTCTGTGAATAATACCATTTCATTCACCTGGACAATCGGAGCCTCGAACCACTGGCCACCAATACCCTTTTACAGGAAGGTAAGAGAATTTTCAGGGGAAAGCACCAAGCCTTTACGACTATATAGCACTGGACAACATAAGGATTTGGGAGACGAACGGGGGGGGGGGGGGAGGAATTGTGTCCAATCACTTGGACAGTCGTTCTTTGGGGCTTACAGTCCCCAAGTTGGCATTTGAAGGCATAGACGACGTTGGTCTCCTTTAATGCGTTCTGCTTTGTGTCTGGAGAGTTTTTCATGAGTAGGCTGGCTGTATCTTCTTTATCAGAAGATATAATTGACGATTTACTATAAAACAAAAAAACCGGTCAATCTACTCATGAAAAACTCTGCAGACACAAAGCAGAACGCCTTATAGGAGACCAACATCGTCGATGCCTTCAAATGCCCACTTGGAGACTGTAAGCCCCAAAGAACTCAGTATATAGGCAAGATAACAACATCTCTTTCCAGGCGATTAACAATGCATGAGCAACAGGGCTCCATTAAGGAACATGTAATCTGTTCCCACAACCAGACCATCACCAGAGAAGTCTTAACAAACAACACAGAAATCATCGATAGATACAGTGATAGCAAGCGGCTCGACATCTGCGAGGCACTACACATCAAAAAGTCAACACCAACAATCAACAGCCAATTAAAACACAACTATATTCTACCCACTTCAAGACTCCTTACCAATATAGAAGCATCAAGAGGAAGTATGGGCCAATAGGCCCTTTGCAGTTACTTCCATTCCTACGCTCTCATATATCCAATTAATACCCATTGTTCCGTGTTCTGTCTTGTCTTTTTCAAAAGCTTGTTCACCTCATTCAAAACTGTTGCACCATGTCACCTCACCCAAGTGCGAGTATATAAGACGGATAAACTGTTTAGTGTTAGCATAAGTAAAGCTATGTTTAGTGTTTTCAGGTTACAGTTGTGTGTGTAAACTAGAGTCTTTAAAAATGTAATATGTTATTACGAAACGAGTTCAAGCATCGCGTCAGACTAGAAATAAAAATGAATTTTGGAGAATTGATTTTTCAATTACCATCGACAATAAAAAGAAACATAAGAAATATTGAGAAAACGCGTGTTAGAATTATTTCTCATTTTTCGGTCATATTTAACAACACACACACACATTATATATATATATATATATATATATATATATATATATATATATATATATATATTTTGTGACGAGATAGTGTTGATGTTCGGCAGTCCTCCAATGGCAGGTGTCAAAGCCTGGTCACACTTTAAACAAAATATAGACTGCTTGCCTGTTGTCTGTGATAAGTTAGAGGGAGGAACACGTAAAACGCAAAATATGAACAATGAAACTTTAATATATTTACTTTAAACATAAATGAAAATAAAGACAAATCTCGGGAAATTAAATTACAGTTAAATAATAAAGAAAATGTAGAGACAGTTTGAAATACAAAATACAATGTAAAATGGTGCTGAGAATATCGCCTATGGCTGAAACCTCCCTTCGTATACGAGCTAATGAGCGAGTATGCCAGAGAGAGGTGTCAACCTTAAGAGCACAAGGAATATTCTGAAGTGGATAGCTGGTCAGGCTCAGACGTCGATTCGTGTAGAGGGCGCTGAGGTGCTGTGTGCAGGTGCGCGGCTGGCAAGTCGCCAATCAGAAGCAGGCAAGCTGGTGAAGGGTAGTTAGCTGGTTTGATGACGAGCCGGCGTGAGGAGGGTGTGTGGAGTGGGGGGATCTTGAATACGTTTTGCCTCCTGGTCAAAACGTTTTGTGCTACTGGTGACGTATCTTGAATGTAGCATCTTATACTTGTGTCTTTGACGTAACTTAAAGTAGGGAAGAGCAGGCTCAATCTCTCTTGAAAGAGATTATCGTCACAATATATATATATATATATATATATATATATATATATATATATATATATATATATATATATATATATATATATATATATATATATATATATATATATATATATATATATGTCGTACCTAGTAGCCAGAACGCACTTCTCAGCCTACTATGCAAGGCCTGATTTGCCTAATAAGCCAAGTCTTCCTGAATTAATATATTTGCTCTATTTTTTCTCTTATGAAATGATAAAGCTACCCATTTCATTATGGATGAGGTAATTTTTTTTTTATTGGAGTTAAAATTAACGTAGATATATGACCGAACCTAACCAACCCTACCTAACCTATCTTTATAGGTTAGGTTAGGTAGCCGAAAAAGTTAGGTTAGGTTAGGTTAGGTAGGTTAGGTAGTCGAAAAACAATTAATTCATGAAAACTTGGCTTATTAGGCAAATCGGGCCTTGCATAGTAGGCTGAGAAGTGCGTTCTGGCTACTAGGTACGACATATATATATATATATATATATATATATATATATATATATATATATATATATATATATATATATATATATATATATATATATATATATATATATGTGTGTGTGGTACCCTCACAAACATATATATATATATATATATACATATATATATATATATATATATATATATATATATATATATATATATATATATATATATATATATATATATTATAGACAAAGAAGCCACAGATTTGCTGGAGGCAGCAACAACCCCCAGTGATCGTGCACGCCTCACAGCTGTGCAGGCTTCCCATGCAGGGGACTTCCTTTTGGCAGTCCTTATGTCTGCGACAGGCACATGTCTTGATCCGCAGAAGCTCCGTATTGCAGTCGCTCTCCGTCTTGCTGCCCCTATCCACACTGTTCATAGGTGTATTTGCGGCGAGGCAGATGCTGACGAGTATGGACTGCATGGCCTGCACTGTGGAAAATCTGGTGGTTGGCACACTAGACACGACGAAGTCAATGACATCATTAAAAGAAGCCTTGCCTCTGCTCAGTGTCCAGCGGAGAGAGAGCCCCGCAATGTACTGAACTGTGACTCTGTTAGCTTTGCCGGCCGACCAGACGGAATCACACTGCGACCATGGCAGGGTGGCAGACAGTTGGCATGGGACTATACTTGTGTATCCACCCTGGCAACCACATACATCAACCTCTCTGCCAGCACAGCAGGAGCCGAGGCGACACGCAGAGAAAGAGACAAGTCAGCCAAGTACAGGCAATTAGATCATCGGTACAACTTCGTTCCAATAGGGTCCGAGACCCTAGGCCCATGGGGAGAGAGTGCAAGAAGGTTTCTTAAAGATCTTGGTTCCAAGCTCATTGACACCACAAGAGACCCTAGAGCAGCAAGTTTTCTCTTTCAGCGCCTCAGTGTCTCGATCCAGAGGGGGAATGCTCGCTGCATCCTCGGTTCATGCCCGGCGTCGGAGGAGTTCGAGGAAATCTACAGCCTCTAGGAAGCGAACTTTTTTTGTGTCCTCTTAATGTTAATTTTTTGTATAAAATCAGATATGTAACTGTATAACCTTGCATAATAAAGTGTACAACATAAAAAAGGGGGGTGGTAGGAGAAGCGAACACTCTTACGTATTCAGAGTTAAATGGCAAGTTTTTCCTTGAATGCTCTGTGTTCCCTTCTCTGAGGCTGTGGGTCCCTATAATTGCACCAGTGGTGGTACCCCCTTATATATATATATATATATATATATATATATATATATATATATATATATATATATATATATATATATATATATATATATATATATATATATATATATTGGTGTATACTGGCAGCAGGTTTTCTTTCAAACATGTTTCATTGAATATGACCGCATATTCTGTATTTATTATTTTCTGGTTTAGGGCTTCTATCCCTCTAACTATTTTCTTAGCATCAGGGCTTAATTGAAATAGGAGTTCTCCAAAACTCATTTTCGTACTTTTAAGGTGAAGAAAAGAAGTGAATTACTATAGAGTGTATTACACTTATTTGTATAATTTGCACGACGTTTCGAACCTCCATGGTTCATTCTCAAGTGAACAGATCTTTACAATACTAGTTGATTTTATACCCGCATTAGGTCAGGTGATAATACAATGAAGGTGAAAACACGGGGGGATACATAAGGGATAAACATAGGGGCTGCAGAAGGCTTATTGGCCCATACGAGGCATCTCCTATCTAAACACAAAGATTAATCCGGTGTAATTGGATTAATCTTTGTGTTTAGATAGGAGATGCCTCGTATGGGCCAATAAGCCTTCTGCAGCCCCTATGTTTATCCCTTATGTATCCCCCCGTGTTTTCACCTTCATTGTATTATCACCTGACCTAATGCGGGTATAAAATCAACTAGTATTGTAAAGATCTGTTCACTTGAGAATGAACCATGGAGGTTCGAAACGTCGTGCAAATTATACAAATAAGTGTAATACACTCTATAGTAATTCACTTCTTTTCTTCACCTTAAAAGTACGAAAATGAGTTTTGGAGAACTCCTATTTCAATTAAGCCCTGATGCTAAGAAAATAGTTAGAGGGATAGAAGCCCTAAACCAGAAAATAATAAATACAGAATATGCGGTCATATTCAATGAAATATATATATATATATATATATATATATATATATATATATATATATATATATATATATATATATATATATATATATATATATATATATATATATATATATATGAGGGGCTGACATAGTCCACCAATGGGCATGTAAATGAATAGATGACATTCGTATTCGTATAATTCTCTATAGTGTAGGAAGGGTCACAAGTTTCTGTCCTTCATAACTTTCCCTGATTGTTTCCTGTCATGTGGGTGGTTAATTTTTTTTTTTATCCTGACGAAGAGAATAACAGGTGGGACCTCGAACCTTACAACTGAACTGTCAGTCCATTAGAGTGCACATTCTGCTACTGATGATGCATAAGAAATGCTCTAAGACCCATTTGCATGCATTAACCCACATTCACTCGCATACAGTGAGTGATACACCATACAGCATACAGGGACTAGGTGAGTACAGTAATTTCATCGATCTCTGATCATATTGGAACCATACACCTAACTACATGTATGCTAACAGCCTGTTATTGCTAATACCATATCACTGGCAGAGTGAACAGTTGGGAACTACCACATTGACTGCTTGATAGACAGTCGTAGGAGGGACCAAAGAGCCGAAGTTCAACCCCATATAGAACAACTGCTTGAGTACAGGCCTCCCCAGTTTCGAACTCTTCAGAGAGTCGTAGGAGTCCGTTCCTAGTTCTTTTTAAAAGCCTCCTTTGCAATGCAAAGTTCTCCAGGATAAAATAATGCATTTAATTAGTATTATTTGGTAATAGCAAATTGGTATTACTGTAAAGAATCTTTCGAGTATGGAGCCTAGACCGTACAGATCTAGATCTAAAGTCACATTCTTTTAATAACGATCCATCTCACATTTAAATCGTGTAATAATCTGAGTCAAAAAATGACAAAACAATCCTCACAAAGTTTTCCGGTTGCTTGGGTTGTCAAGGCCTCGGCGACGGGATGCTGGAGCTGGTATATAACGCCTCGGGAACACATCTCATCATCCAGTTCGTGACGGAACTTGGTCCAGTAAACACCAATATGGTAAGATCATTATGGATTAAACTACACTTCTCTTTAGTCTTCCATAAATTCTCACAACCGTTAACAACAACTACGTAGAGTGCTGCTCTACGTCAACCAGAGCAGCGTTCGTGTGTCTGGTTCATGTGTTTACAATGTTGTGTGGCGAAGTTAATCATATTTGAAGTTCTTGACGTTCCCTAATAGGCTCGTTATCCTCGCTCCTGAGTCGCCCAGGTCAATAAAGAGGAACTTATCATATAGAGAAGATACGTGCCGGAATCATGTTTCATCCTCTTTCTCGTCCGGTCATGCAACTTTGCGTTTGTTTATCCTCGAGATGTGTATCTTTAATCTTCTCCGCTTTCTACAAGTCAATTGAATTAGGGAAAACTCTTCCTCATTAAGAGGGAGTGATCATGTGAACTGTGACCACCAAGCGCTGTCGGGTCGTTGGGGATATAGCCTCGGCTACCAATTACTTTTTGAACTGTCAGTGTGGTCATGTGGTCCGAGTACTGGACACACCATTGGGTTTCCAGATCCTGGGCGTCCAAGGTTCGAACCGTTTCACGAGGAAGTGTTTTCCTAATATATATATATATATGTGTGTGTGTGTGTGTGTGTGTGTGTGTGTGTGTGTGTGTGTGTGTGTGTATGTGTGTGTGTGTGTGTGTGTAAATCACGAAATTAACACGTGATGAAAAATGTGACAGTATCAAACCACGAAGGAATAACTGAAACAGGAATTTCCTTATGTATTAATTAATATACGAAAGTACTTAAGGAAATTCCTGTTTCAATTCTTCCTCTGTAGTCTGATATATATATATATATATATATATATATATATATATATATATATATATATATATATATATATATATATATATATATATATATTTATTTATTTATGCACACACTTGCTTATACACACAAGTTAGAAGTATAGAAACTTTAGACATACACACCCATCAGGGGACTTGAACCCTGGCCATCAAGATGGCAGGTATGCGCATATATATATATATATATATATATATATATATATATATATATATATATATATAGAATGGGGGTGGTAGGAGAAGATAATATTAGTGTTCAGTGAGAAACCACAAGGTCTCCTCTGAATACTTTTTATTTTCTTCTATGAGGCTATGGGTCCCCACATTGGCACCAGAGGTGGTACCCTCACAAAATTTATATATATATATATATATATAAAATCATCATCTTTTGTATGGTCACTGATGGTCTAGCGGTTAAGGTACCATGTACCCCAGTTGCATTGCGCTCTTGGTGGTCTGGGTTCAAGTCACTTCTGGGGTGTTGAGTTTTCAGATGCATATATGCTTGGAAACCATTCAAGGTTGTTCGCATATATATATACATAAAGTTGCAACGGAGAAAGAGTGAGACATAAGGATCTTGGATGAATCTCAATTACGTCACTTGTCACAGATGCGGATTGGGTTATTGGTTTTAATCACGTTGTTGTGACCTCTGCTTAAATTCTATATTTTCTGAACCAAAGAAAATTCAGAGTTGTTATATAAATTCATTTGCTACCTCCAGTCATTTCCTCAATACACTCCAAACTAGGAGCATTTTAAAAGTTAATATACATACAACGTACGAAGTATGCACCCTGGAAATACACCAATATTTCAAAGTTAAATACAATAAGTCTTTATTCTACAAGGATTTGTGGCACAACACAACTATATTTGTTTTTAGCGTTATCACGGTATTAATACCATGAGAACAGCTTTATTCATCTTACTGAATACATTATAATTAGTTTCCTTATGTATTATTTTTTCCTTATGTGAAAATTTTTACTCTAATTATATTAAATCATTATAATTGTTTTTTATTTGGCTTAAGAGTTTTGAATATGATATTAGCTTAAGGTTTATATTAATTAAAGGATTTACTTATTACGTCTTCATATATATTATGTATAATATATATGAAGAAGCCATATGTATAATATATATGAAGAAGTCATATGTATAATATATATGAAGAAGTCATATGTATAATATATATGAAGAAGTCATATGTATAATATATATGAAGAAGTCATATGTATAATATATATGAAGAAGTCATATGTATAAATTATGTATAATATTTGAAGAAGTAATAAAAATTCTGATGTCACTGAACCTGTACTTGACATGTACTACACTAAGCTTATACATTCGAATGGAAGGCCAGTACTAACACAGCCACGTCACAGTCATACTAACCTAGTGTCTGCTGGAAAACTTCACATTAACAGAAATGGCAAATTTTCCTCTCAATTTAACTTCAAATTTAACATTCAGTTGGTTCTGAAGTAACACCAGTATATTAATGAATGTGATACAATTTCAGAAGTTGGTGTTAATATCCTTGGCCTTGGCCATGCTGGCCGTATCTGGCTTGGCCAGGCCAGGAGGACATGGAAGCGGAGGCGGCGGTGGCGGCTATGGAGGTGGCGGCGGTGGCGGCTATGGAGGTGGCGGCGGTGGCGGCCATGGAGGTGGTGGCGGTGGTGGCCATGGAGGTGGTGGCGGCGGCGGTTATGCTGGTGGTTCTTCTACCAGCGGCTTCAGTTTTGGAGGCCATGGAGGTGGAGGTGGAGGCCATGGAGGTGGTGGTGGTGGTGGTTATGGAGGTGGTGGTGGTGGCCATGGAGGTGGTGGCGGTGGCGGTTATGCTGGTGGTTCTTCTACCAGCGGCTTCAGTTTTGGAGGCCATGGAGGTGGCGGCCATGGAGGTGGTGGTGGCGGTTATGGAGGTGGTGGTGGGGGCCATGGAAGTGGTGGTGGGGGCGGTTATAGTGGCGGCTCGTCTACCAGTGGCTTCAGCTTCGGAGGTCATGGAGGTGGCGGTGGTGGCGGTGGCGGCGGCGGTGGCGGACACAGTGGTGGTGGCGGCGGAGGTTATGGAGCTGGCTCATCGTCCAGTAGTTTTAGCCTTGGAGGACATGGCGGTGGTGGCGGAGGTGGTGGCGGAGGCGGCGGCCATGGGGGTGGCGGAGGCGGCGGCCATGGGGGTGGCGGTGGCGGCTTTGGTGGTGGTGGTGGTGGTGGAGGCTATGGAGGTGGTTCTTCATCAGGCAGTTTCAGCCTCGGAGGCCATGGAGGTGGCGGCTCTGGTGGTGGTGGTGGCGGCTATGGAGGAGGAGGCTATGGAAAATAAACCTCGTTACTGTAAGCAGATATGTTTATTAAGTCATGTATAATGATATCAAACATTTGTTGAGTATTTCCTGTTACTGGTCCAGCAATTAGTTATCATGTCAATCACATTATTGAATATTGTAAATAAATAAATAATATCATGTTATTCCTTTTATCTGTATTATTTCAATATTTTCAGAATAATAATTCGATAAAATTAGGATGATAATGAGACACCATAGTTCTAGAGCTTTGAGAAATACTAATTAAAAGATCCTCGAAATAGTTAATCATTTATGCTTCAGAGGACTAAGCGAACATTATTGATTTTCCTGAGTATATAACTTGTTTTTATTTATAAAATAAAAAAAAATATTGTTCAAAGATACTATAAAACAATGCACAAACAGAGAACATTGAAACGGACAGGAAGTGTAGAAACAAAAAGGGAAATAAACAAAAGGTACAGAAAGAAGCAAGAAACAAATTAACACAGAAAACAAATCAGCCACAAGGGCCACACAAAAACTATTACACACAAACAAATAACCGGAACACACAGGAACAGAGAGGCAGAAAAAACAGACCCTAATGTAAAATGAACGACAATAAAGACAAGAATAAGACATGACAGAGTAGAAAAGACATGACAAAGAAAATAAGAAAACCCCACATCCACGCATGGATACACACTAGAACAAACACCGGAACATGCAAAAACCGAAAACCGATAAAAAAACCACATCTACACACCGAAACTCCCAAACAAAAATACCGGAACACGCAGGAACCGGGAACTAACACCCCAACCACAGACACACGCAACCACCACTCCCACAACCACACTTACATACACAAACAGACACCGAAACACACAGGAAACCAGTGCAACAGTAACAAGCACACTATAAACAATGATCCTCATACCTCCAAGGGAAATCCTTCTTCGGAAACATCCTAGCATAAACATTCCAAGTCACCCACTCTCGGTCGGTAGGGCGGACATTCCCACGACGCCGCGGGTACTTTATGAGCTCCGGCACTACAATATCAGGCGGAACCACCCCGGGCGGAGGAGGTCGCCCCGGATCATTGGTCAACGAAAACGGAGGTGGAGGCTGAAGAGGCGGCACCACCGCCGCCGGCGAGGCAGTAGACACTGAAGGCGAAGACTGGAGAGGCGGCAATACTGCCGCCGACGAGACAGGAGACACTAAAGAAGAAGGCGAAGACTGGAGAGGTGGTAACACCTCCGCCGATGGAACAGGAGACAGGGGCATGGAGCACACGAGCAGCCTTTTTTTAGAACCTCCACCATCCCACCATGCTCACCAGCATCGTCGGCAGGGGGAACTACCCCCCACGTGGAACCAAAACACACGAACGCAGGCGAGGTACCCAAAGCAGGATCCAAGGGTTCCTCACCAGCCACCACCCCAACAACAGGGTCCAAGCCACCCGCCGGATCCACAGCACCACCTTGCACACCAACTTCGCACTCCACAGAGGAAGAGCCCTCAGAGTCCTCCAGGTCACATTCCGCAGCCCACCCAACTAGGTGACGACACACTCCTATCTGTCCGAGAACATTTCGAGACTGGTCGTTGATCGTCGGAGCTGTCGCCACCCGAGAAGAGCCGTCGGCCGGCTGCCCTACGGTGGGTAAAGTGCGACCCTGCAGTACATCAGCCTCGACGATATGGGGCACGAGGCCACATTCCACAGGGAGCACCAGAACTGGAGACAGGGCAGGTGGAGCTGGCGGAAGTAAAGGGGCCAGCACAGGAGAGGGAGCACGCGGAGATACATGCCCCTGCAGAGGAGAAGAAGCATGTAGAGGCGAGGAAGCCTGCTGAAGCGAGAGAGCCTGCTGAAGCAAAAAGGCTGACTGCAGGGGCCGAACCTAACACACCACCACCCCGTCACGCACACGGGCCTGTACTCACGGGCACACTGTACTCACGGGCACACAAACCGAGGAACCTGGTAACATCACTGGGTCACCAGACAGTAGGGAAGCCTCCCCACCCACACCATCACAAGGCAACAGATCTTGAGCCACCAACGGGAGAAAATCCTCCTCTCTAAACAAGTTCACAGGTGCAGCTGCTTCTCCAGTACAGGCTGCCACTTGGTGCTCCACAAGTCCACAAAGAAAACATGTCCTGGGCTGCCCTGCGTAAATAGCACGCAAGTTGTAGCCCATCAACGTAACAGTAGATAAAACAGGCGACTTGAGACGCAGGGCGAGGGGTCCAGGTACCACACGAGACCCCTCGCCACCTGCCGGAAGAGACGTTATTCAACCATAGGGAAACCACGGTCCCAAAGTTCCCAAAATAACGCCAAAGAAGGTCTTCAGTAAATTCAAAGGGGACCCCATGCAGCGCCACATACGTGAGGGCACACCAGCGCTCCGAGACAGAGACTACTACCGTCACCCGGGAGGTTAAACAAACGCCCATCATACCTGGCCACGAAGTCTTGATAGACAGTTGGGGAGTGGAACTTGACGTGTGTCAGGTGGGTCGTTAGCAGTTGTGTACTAAATACATCAGACATTCGAACGCGGAGCATATCCAACAGAAAGACCCCCACCACAAGATATGTCGCTCGGCCAGTGAACTCCAGGCCTATAGTCTTCGTATGGCAAATAGGGGGGGGGCCAGGGGGTTCCCCATGGCGCTGACTCAAAACTGTCCGGGCCGGGGGCTGCGCCCCGGCCCGGACACTACAACATTCCAGGCAGCACTAAGAGAGGCGCACACAACACGCCCTCACACGGCGACCTCTAGCGGCCGACTCCTGAATGTATAACTGGAAGTTTGTGGTTTTGGTTATGGGTTGAAGGTCTTTCAACCCGTGGAAGGGCGTTACAGCGGATTTAATTGCCTTTTGACCACCTAGCAGCAATATCTTAGTCGTTAGTATTGTCTTGTAAAATATAAACTCTCAGCGAATATTCACTGATAAATAGGTACACCTCTCGGTGCATTCCTTGCTGTTAGCTTAAGAGCATATCCTGAAATTCGGAGTTTCTTGATCTACATAATAGCCATTAGAAGAACAAGTTAAATGTGCGTAATTGCTAATAATGAAGGTTAGGCTGATGTAACTCTCTCACGTGACAAACACTCGTCACAATGTTAGTATGAAGATTGCAAGTGACACACATGTGAAGCACTTGTCATATTGTCCGTACGGAGAGTACAAGTGACACATGTGAAGCACCTGTCATATTGTCCGAATGGAGAGTGCAAGTGACAAGTGTAAAGCACATGTTGTATTTTCCGTACGGAAAGTGCAAGTGACGCTCATGTGAAGCACCTGTCATATTGTCCACAAGGAGAGTGCAAGAGATGCTCGTGAGAAGTATATGTCATATTGTCCATCCAGAGAGTGCAAGTGACCAACATGTAAAGCATCTGTCATATTATCCGAACGGAGAGGAGAAGTGACTCGTGTGAAGCACCAGTCATATTTTCCGTATGGATTAACGAGGATATGTTCGAATCAAATAAACATCTGAGAGACACGTTTTCTCTCACGTTACCTCTAAAACGTCCAAGTCAGCTCTCACAATTTTTTTTTACCTGAGTTTACATAAGAGCCACTATCACCAGTGGCCTCGACGAGGACAGGAAGCCGTCGGCTTGTCGAAGTCCCCCCATTTGTCTTGATGAATTTTTCCAATTGAATACTAAAAGTTAACAGAATTTCTGGATTTACGGCATCGGTGGGTAGGCGGTTCCATGAGCTAATAACCCTGTGGGTGAAAAAGCATCTCCTGTTTTCAATCCTACATTGAGACTGAGTACTGATTGTGACTGATTTTAGTACTCACATAAATATTAATATAAATAATGCTGTCTTAAATACTACTCAATTATAAAACATACAGATGTGACAAGGCCCCAAAATAATAATACTATAGCAAACCACGTGTAGAGTGACGGCTCATGTTGGGGTCATGTTTAAGGTGTTAACATGGCCCAACATGACACATGGAGAACCAAATAAAGTGAGAAATACATATTATTTAACAAACACACAAAGTGGCAAGATCTTCTAACACATTTAAAACACAAATTAATAAATTAACTCACCACAAGATAATAATCCATCGCAAACCTTTGAATATGAGGAAAGTGAGATACCAATATTTAGTCAACCAGCATCAGCAAACTTCCAGATCCCAGAAGAAAAGGTCAAGTTACACCTGAACACTTCAGGTGTAATATGACAAGTTTGAACTTATAACTTAAATTTTCAAGCATTTATTGCGCTGATTGATGAAGTCTTGTCAAATTCTGATACACATCGATGTCATCAGTATTGATTTTTTTGTTATTATTTTATCATTAGTAGAAACTGATAATTAAAGGAGTGTTTTCTACAAAGTGATTCTGTTATGTCACATTTCATGTTATTACTGCATATAATACTGGATAGATCAGAAAATTTTTACTCATATTACACCCTCATCTAATTATCAACACCCCTTAATAGAGAAAGATTCTAGAGAAACCTGTCTGCTGCCCAATAGGAACCTTTAGATAAGGTTTGAATATGTATATGTCGATATGTAAATTTGCTAAGCACCATGACTGTGAATAATACCATTTCATTCATCTGGACAATCGGAGCCTTGATCCACTGACCACCACACAGTAGCTAGCCGCTCTACCTACTGAGCCACCAACACCCTTTTAAAGGAAGAGAAGGGAATTTTCAGGGGAAAGTACCAAGCCATTACGACTATTTAGCACTGGGAATGGAGTCAGGATAAGGATTTGGGATCGGACGGGGGGAAGGAATGGTGCCCAACCACTGTGACGGTCGGGGGATTGAACGCCGGCCTGCATGAGGTGAGACCGTCGCTCCACCACCCAGCCTTAGTGGTTGGGACATTTTAAAGGAAGTAAAGGTAGATCGACTGACTACTGTCCATGTGGACGGCGGTTCAAGGCTCCAAGTGTCCAGGTGAATGAATTATTATTGCCAATGATATAATGGTTAACAAGTTATATGACTCAGACATGAATCACCAACATGCCAAAGTGGCACCCCACCGGAAGGCCTGAAGTTCCAGTCAGGCAGTAGGTAGGTAGGTGCCACCTGGAATCCTTGTGGGGCAGTTAGGTAATGTCGATTAGAAATTTAATATCTATTTTTCTATTTCAAAACGCCTTAGTTATTTCAGCACTTTCTATACCACTTGTTCGATTGAGTCTGGGGGCCAAAGCCAGGACCAGCAGAAGTTTCTCTTATAAGAAAGTTTATTAGAAATATATATATGCAGAAATTGACTAAAGTAAAAAAAAAAGTAATTCTCAACGAATGTTTATTATTAAAATAGGAAAGCTACTATTATGGACTGTTAACAATTTACTTAAACAAAACTCCTATTAAACAAATTGCTATTGTTAAGGTTAAACAAATGTTTTTTGTAATATTTAATGAAAAATTATTATATACTAGTAGTAATCGTTTGTTATTTTCCTCATATAATGAAAAAAAAATTGTTTGTAATTGTTGTATTTGTATGGACTGTTTCTGGTATAAGGGTTCTCCCGCAAAACTTGGGTAATAATATTAATAAAAAGTCATAATGATCCTAATGTTTAAAATAAGGATTCCTTTTTTATAAACCGTGATTTATATGGTTAAAATTGTATGTAATAGTTGTACTAATGATTCACATTTTTTAAACCAGTATAAAGATTTTTTTTTTAAATATTTTCTATCACAGATGTTGCCACACATTTACAATGCTAAGCAGCATATATACATTTCTTACTCTCCTACAATGACAGGATTAGAGATCTGTCAAACATATAGTTCAGTGATTTATTGAACAATCAACCACCGAAGGTGATTGTAGTGCTTTTAAAATGCAAATCTAACCTACAAACATATATACGCAGCTTTACGTCTGCTCAATATAAACAGTGTTCGAGGTGTCTCTTTCCAGTTTCATTAACGGGCGTTTACAAAGGAGAAATGCAATTCTGACCAGCTTCCACATATCCTGTATTCACATACATATGCATATATATACTTCGCTGAAAACGACAAAGAGTTTTAGATTTATTATTCTGGCACGAATCATATGAATCTGGCTCGATTATGATTCTGGCAGGAATGAGTTTTGCAAAACTTAGTTTTAAACTTCACTTATGAGATGGAGAGTGGGGGTTCTCTGCCCTTCTTAGATGTAGCAGTCATGGAAAGGAACCGCAGCTTTCATCATGCAGTATACTAAGGAGACAAACATAGGGATTTTCCTTAACGCTGACAGCGACTTCATTGGAGAGATACAAACGGAGTGTTGTGAACGGTTACGTCGACCGAGCTCTCACTCACAGCTCTGAGTGGAAGCAGTTGGATGAGGAGTTATGTAGAAGACAGATTTTAGTTAACAATGGTTTCTCCAAAGGTTATGTCGAAGACATAATAAAAAGGAAGGTGGCGAGATGAGCAACAGGCAACAGTATCAATAATACCGCAATACCCGTACTTCCAATAAAACTGTTCTACAGAAACGTCTTCTCCACGGCCCACAAAGCAGAGGAAAGAGCCCTAAAAGAGATCATTGAGAGGAACGTTACCCCAACTGACGTCAACCAAAAGATAACACTAACAATATATTATAAGAATAGGAAAACCGCCAACCTGCTAATGAAGAATTTTCCAGACACCAAGAAAAACGTCTTGAAAGAGACCTACGCTGTTTACGCCTTCACGTGCCTACTTGGAGATTGTCAGCCCCAACGAACTCAGTATATAGGCAAGACAACTACGTCTCTCTCTAGGCGTTTAACAATATACAAACAACAAGGCTCCATCAAGGAACATATAATCGCCACACACAAAGAGACGATCACCAGGGATATTTTGACGAGCAACACCGAAATAATTGATAGATACATTGACAACAGAAGATTAGACATCAGTGAAGCGCTGCATATCGAGAAATCTAGACCAGCAATCAATACCTAGCTAATACACAGTTACACTCTACCCACTTCAAGACCTCGGTCCAATGCAGAAGCTGGACCGAATGACCCTGTAACAGGAACGGAAGCAACCAGAAGAACATAAACTGCCAACATGTTACACTCTTAAGTTACTATCCCATTATATAGGACACCTGACAGCTGAGTGGACAGTACTTCGGATTCGTAGTCCTGAGGTTCCGGGTTCGATCCACGGTGAAGGCAGAAACAAATAGGCAAAATGTTTCTTTCACTCTGATGTCCCTGTTACCTAGCAGTATATAGGTATCTGGGAGTTAGACAGCTGCTACGGGCTACTTGGCTACTACGGGACAGCTGCTCGGAGCCGGTCGGCCGAGCGGACAGTACGCTGGGCTTGTGATCCTGTGGTCCTGGGTTCGATCCCAGGCGCCGGCGAGAAACAATGGGCAGAGTTTTTTTCACCCTATGCCCCTGTTACCTAGCAGTAAAATAGGTACTTGGGTGTTAGTCAGCTGTCACGGGCTGCTTCCTGGGGGTGGAGACCTGGTCGAGGACCGGGCCACGGGGACACTAAAAAAACAAAAAACAAAAAAAAAACGAAATCATCTGAAGATAACCTCAAGAAGATACTTCCTGGGGGTATGTAACAAGAAAGAGGCCTGATCGAGGACCGAGCCGTGGGGACGCTAAGCCCCGAAATCATCTCAAGATAACATATCCCATATCACCACTTCCACAGCCAGGTACGACGCCCTGCCAGATAAATCCAGACCAATTGTCTCAGAACGGCGGACAGGGGAAGAGGGTGCCCCATGTCGCCAAACAAAATAACCAGAGGGCCGCATCCCCGGTCTGGACATACTGTCAGCTGGAGCTGGACTGGGAGCAGGCCGCCGCGCACCCCGGACCCTTCGCTGGTCAGCCAGCCAATCTACATCCAGTGGTCAACCCCACAGACGCATCCATAAATTTTGACATGCTATTTATTCAAAATGGGAATTTTCTCAAATATAATTTAATATTATAATATAGTAGCATATTCCCGCCAAACACACACCGAAACTACGTCGATGGTACAACGTTCGAACAAGTTTTAACACCTCGTAACCAGTTATAACAACCAATATAGCAAGTTGTAACAACGTTCAAATACGTCATAAACACGTTAAGCCAAGATGTAACAACTTTATTACAAGTTGTAACAAGCTGAAAATAGAGACAGTTTCAGTTTGTGTTTCCTGGGTTGTGCCTATATAGACATAGGTTAGGTTAGGTTAGGTGTTTAGGTTCTGTTGGCGATTATTTGTAATTTTAGTACGTGGGTGAAGATCTTACAGCGTTGTGGTTCGAACAAAATTCATCAGTGAAGCACTTGTTCTGAAAGAGTTCGAACGAAATCAGTTGTGAGATGTGTGTAAATCGTTTTTCAATCATAAACAGGGATTTTAGCGGGTGCATGGAATCATTTTTGGGTCTCTGTATGAAGGACGGGCTGCACTTTCACTCTCCGTACAGACAATATGACAGGTGCTTCACATGAGCGTCACTTGCACTCTCCGAACGGACAATATGACAAGTGCTTCACAGGTGTGTCACTTGCACTCTTCATACTAACATTGTGACGAGTGTTTGTTATGTGAGAGAATTACTTCAGCCTAACCTTCATTATTAGCAATTATGCACATTTAATTTGTTCTTACAATGTCTGTTATGAAGAACAATCAACTCTGAATTTCAAGAAACGCTCTTAAGCTAAAAACAAGGAATACACTGAAAGGTGAACCTATTTATCAGTCAGTATTCGCTGAGAGTTTATATATTACAAGACAATACTAACGGCTAAGATACTGCTATTAGTTTGTCTGAAACAATTGAATCCGCCGTAACGCCCTTCCAGAGGTTGAAAGACCTCAGGCCATAATCAAACCACAATATTCAGGAAAATCAATTATGTTCTTTAGTCCTCTGAAGCATAAATAATTAACCATTTCGAGGATCTTTTAATCAGTATTTTTCAAAGCTCTAGAGCTATGGTGTCACATTATCATCCTAATTTTACCGAATTATTATTCTGATAATATTGAAAATAATACAGATAAAAGGAATAGCATGATATTATTTATTTATTTACAATATTCAATAATGTGATTGACATGATAATTAATTGCTGGACCAGTAACAGGAAATACTCAGCAAATGTTTGATGTCATTATTCATGACATAATAAATATATCTGCTTACAGTAACGAGGTTTATTTCCCATAGCCGCCTCCTCCATAGCCGCCACCACCACCACCAGAGCCGCCACCTCCATGTCCTCCGAGGCTGAAACTGCCTGATGAAGAACCACCCCCATAGCCTCCTCCGCCACCAAAGCCGCCACCGCCACCCCCATGGCCGCCGCCTCCGCCACCCCCATGGCCGCCGCCTCCGCCACCACCTCCATGTCCTCCAAGGCTAAAACTACTGGACGATGAACCAGCTCCATAACCTCCGCCTCCACCACCACTGTGTCCGCCACCGCCGCCACCACCACCTCCATGGCCACCACCGCCACCTCCATGACCTCCGAAGCTGAAGCCGCTGGTAGACGAGCCGCCACTATAACCGCCCCCACCACCACCACCTCCATGGCCCCCACCACCACCTCCATGGCCGCCACCGCCACCTCCATGGCCGCCGCCACCACCGCCACCTCCATGGCCTCCAAAGCTGAAGCCGCTGGTAGAAGAACCACCAGCATAGCCGCCGCCGCCACCACCTCCATGGCCGCCACCGCCACCACCTCCATGGCCGCCACCGCCTCCTCCATAGCCGCCACCGCCGCCTCCGCCTCCATGTCCACCTGGCCGGGCCAAGCTAGATACGGCCAGCATGGCCAAGGCCAAGGACATTAACACCAACTTCTGAAATTGTATCAACATTCATTAATATACTGGTGTTACTTCAGAACCAACTGAATGTTAAATTTTAAGGAAAATTTGCCATTTCTGCTAATGTGAAATTTTCCAGCAGACACTAGAATAATGTTACTGTGAGGGGGGCTGTGGTAGTTCTGACCTTCCTGTCAAATGTATAAGCTTAGAGTAGTATGCATATAAAGAATAGATTCAGTGACATCAGAATTTTATATATATGTATATATATATATATATATATATATATATATATATATATATATATATATATATATATATATATATATATATATATATATATATATATATATATATATATGTCGTACCTAATAGCCAGAACGCACTTCTCAGCCTACTATTCAAGGCCCGATTTGCCTAATAAGCCAAGTTTTCATGAATTAATGTTTTTTCGTCTACCTAACCTACCTAACCTAACCTAACCTAGCTTTTTTTGGCTACCTAACCTAACCTTACCTATAAATATAAGTTAGGTTAGGTTAGGTAGGGTTGGTTAGGTTCGGTCATATATCTAAGTTAATTTTAACTCCAATAAAAAAAATTGACCTCATACATAGAGAAAAGGGTTGCTTTATCATTTCATAAGAAAAAAATTATAGTAAATATATTAATTCAGGAAAACTTGGCTTATTAGGCAAATCAGCCCTTGAATAGTAGGCTGAGAAGTGAGTTCTGGCTACTAGGTACGACATATATATATATGTCCCTACACTTGCACCAGAGGTGGTACCCCTTCTAGAATATATAGCCAGAGAGCACTTCTCGGCCTACTATGCAAGGCCCGATTTGCCTAATAGGCCGAGTGATTTTTTTTATTTTCAATAAATTGTTGCCTATTGGTTTATTTTACATATGATTATTATATTATATTAAGAACATAAATTATTGATTTAGTTATGTTAGTTTAGGTTAGTTTAAGATAGGTTAGGTTAGGTTAGGTAGGGTTGGTTAGGTACGGTCATATATCTACGTTAGTTTTAACTAAAATTAAAAAAATAGCTCATTCATAATGAAAAGCATAGCTTTATTATTTCATTAGCAAAAAATGAGAAAAATATTGCAATTTTGGAAAACTTTGCTTTTTACGCAAATCAGGCCTTGCATAGTAGGCCAAGAACTGCGTTCTGGCTACTAGGTATATATTAGGAAAACTCTTCCTCATGAAACGGTTCGAACTTTGAACCCCAAGGATCTGAAAACCCAATGCCGAATCCACTACTCTTGAATACTTAACCACACTGACAGTTCAAAATGTCATTGGTAGCCGAGGCTATATCCCCAACGACCCGACAGCACTTAGTGGTCACAGATCAAATGATCACTTCCTCCTAATGAGGAAGAGTTTTCCTAAGTCAATTGACTTGTGGAAAGCGAACAAGATTAAAGATACACATCTCGAGGGTAAACAAACGCAAGGTTGCATGACCGGACGAGAAAGAGGATGAAACATGATTCCGGCACTTATCTTCTCTATATATGATAAGTTCCTCTTTAATGCCTGCTCTTGGGCCACTCAGGAGCGAGGATAACGAACCTATCAGTGAACGTCAAGAACTTCAGACATGATTAACTTCGCCACACAACATTGTAAACACATGAACCAGACACACGAACGCTGCTCTGGTTGACGTAGAGCAGCACTCTACGTAGTTGTTGTTAACGGTTGTGAGAATTTATGGAAGACGAAAGAGAAGAGTAGTTTGATCCATAATGGTCTTACCATATTGGTGTTTACTGGACCAAGTTCCGTCACGAACTGGATGATGAGATGTGTTCCCGCGACGTTATATACCAGCACCAGCATCCCGTCGCCAGGGCCTTGACAGCCCAAGCAACCGGAAAACTTTGTGAGAATTGTTTTGTAATTTTTTGGCTCAGAATATTACATGATTTAAATGTGAGATGGATCGGTAAAAAATAATGTGACTGCAGAGTTGTCTACCTTCCGTACTCGAAAGATTCTTTACAGTAATACCAATTTGCTATTACCAAATAATATTAATTAAATGCGTTATTTTATCCTTTAGAACTTTACATTGCAAAGGAGGCTTTTAAAAAGAACTAGGAACGGACTCTCACGACTCTCTCAAAAGTTCAAAACTGGGGAGGCCTGTACTCAAGTAGTTGTTCTAGAGGGGGTTGAGCTTCGGCTCTTTGGTCCCTCCCTCGACTGTCAATCAAGCAGTCAATGTGGTAGTTCCCAACTGTTCACTCTGTCACTGATATGGTATTAGCAATAACAGGCTGTTAGCATACATGTAGTTAGGTGTATGATTCCAATATGATCAGAGATCGATGAAATTACCGTAGGGAGCCGGTCGGCCGAGCGGACAGCACGCTGGGCTTGTGATCCTGTGGTCCTGGGTTCAATCCCAGGCGCCGGCGAGGAACAATGGGTAGAGTTTCTTTCACCCTATGCCCCTGTTACCTAGCAGTAAAATAGGCACCTGGGTGTTAGTCAGCTGTCACGGGCTGCTTCCTGGGGGTGGAGGCTTGGTCAAGGACCGGGCCGCGGGGACACTAAAAAAAAAGCCCCGAAATCATCTCAAGATAACCTCAAGATAACGTAGTCCCTGTATGCTGTATGCTGTAGCACACCGTATGCGAGTGAATGTGGGTTAAAGGATGCAAATGAGTCTTACAACATTTCTTATGCATCATCAGTAGCAGAATGTGCACTCTAATGGACTGACAGTTCAGTTGTCAGGTTCGAGGCTCCACCTGTTATTCTCTTCGATAGGATAAAAAAAAAATTAACCACCCACATGACAGGAAACAATCCTGAAGGTTATTATGGACAGAAACGTGTAACCCTTCCTTCACTAAAGAGAAATATACGAATGTAATCTATTTCATTACATGCCCATTGGAGGACTACATGTCAGCCCCCACACATCTCCCTACATATGCAAAACGATGGCAGATCTTTCAAAGTGTTTCATACTGCACAATGAGCAAGGCTCTACCTACTGAACAACCAAAACCCACCATAAAAAAAATGATTCTAAGGACACCTATTTGCTGTCCAGTTGAAACTTTAGTCCTTTTCTGTGGTGCCACTTTCGTATGTACGGGTTAGGTGATCCACATCTTAATCATATCAATTGCTAACCAACGTATCATGGATAATAACGTTTCATTAACTTGGACCATCGGAGCCTTGAACTGCATAACACAAAAGAAACAGCCGGTAGCTCTACCTACCGAGCCACCACAACTGACTATAAGCAACTATATGGTGATCAGCTGAAGCTTTAGGGTGTCACTTTGGCATAATCGTGTTAGGCGATCAACGTACAAATTCTTTATTGTTCTTTAATATTTAATAACTAATTAGGAGAAAACTCTCCAAATGGAGGTGGTGGTGGCAGTTATTGTGAAGGAGGCGGCGGCCTGGAGGTGGCGATGGCTGCCATGGAGGTGGTGGCGGCGTTGCTCCGAGGTAGGGCGTTCGGAGAAGGCGGTGATCGTGGGATTGGCGGAGGAGGAGGCACAACCATATGCTGTTACGTTAGTGGTGGTGATCACGGTGAAGGTGATTATAGTGGTGCCAGAGGAGGTTATGGATATTGTGATTAAGGTGGCGGTGGTAGATAATGGAGATGGTTGTTGTGGTGGCCGTGGCAGCCATGGAGGTGGTGGTGCAACGAGAATCGTCTGCTTTACCACTGGTGATGGCGGCCATGGTGGTGGCGACCATGGTGGGTATAATTGAGGCTACGGAATATAAATCTAAATTTAGTTCAACTTCAAGTATGAACTCGGAATCCTTTCTTTTTAATCGAAGCCTATCTTGGAGTCTGTGTTCAATACATCTCTCGAGGTTGACTCCTCTGCCAGGTCTCGAGCGTCGTCATCTTGGAGTCTACACTGATTTTCTTGTGAACTTTGTAAAAACTTAAGTACACTTCTCAGAGTCACAATATTTGTTAGCAATAATAATCTTACAAATAAATTATGAAGTATGTTGCATTTGTTTCAGAAATAAATAATTATTTATACTATGTTTTAACCGCTAAAGGAAACAGATTTGAATATAAATTTCTTTCGATACCTTTAAAAGTTGGCATCTCAAAGTATGATATTGTTGACACGCTTGCAAAGACTACATACAGAAAACTGGTAGGTATAAATTTATGGATGTTTCATTACCAGTGACAAAGAGAATACTTACACTAATATCAAATGAAAATCTTTCTGACCTAACTAATACGCAAAGACCTGAAAGTTATACCATTAAACATTATGATAAATATCGTGAGGAGACATTCATATAAGGAACTTCGCCGAAGTCACATGCATGTCAGCGCACAGTTGCAAGGACAAGTGTCGGACTACCACTTGGAAGAGAATGGGTCCTAGTCCTAGTCTAGTCTTTTTAACATCCTTAAGGAAAACCTCGTTACCATATAATTTGCAGAAGGGGTTAAATTGCTAAGCTATGCTGATGATATAGCATTAGTCATTACAGGGCCTTCATTTCTAAATAAAGCACAAAAGGCGTTAGATAAAGTAACATCTGAATGAGTCATTTTAGTGTTAAAAATATCTGCACAGAAGTCTAAGGCAATGAGACTAGGTGGCAACACTCCAGACAGGTACTTACGAATTCAAGACATTACCTTAAGTGGGTTATACAATATCAATATCTCGGAGTGTGGATAGATTCTTAATTGATATTCAACAAGCAAATTCAATATATGAAGGAGAAAGCAAAATCACAGTTGAATATAATGAATATTGAATATTCTTGTGTTTCTATATATATATATATATATATATATATATATATATATATATATATATATATATATATATATATATATATATATATATATATATATATATATATATATATATATATATATATATATGTCGTACCTAATAGCCAGAACGCACTTCTCAGCCTACTATGCAAGGCCCGATTTGCCTAATAAGCCAAGTTTTCATGAATTAATTGTTTTTCGACTACCTAACCTACCTAACCTAACCTAACCTAACTTTTTCGGCTACCTAACCAAACCTAACCTATAAAGATAGGTTAGGTTAGGTTAGGTAGGGTTGGTTAGGTTCGGTCATATATCTACGTTAATTTTAACTCCAATAAAAAAAAAATGACCTCATACATAATGAAATGGGTAGCTTTATCATTTCATAAGAAAAAAATTAGAAAAAATATATTAATTCAGGAAAACTTGGCTTATTAGGCAAATCGGGCCTTGAATAGTAGGCCAAAAAGTGAGTTCTGGCTACTAGGTACGACATATATATATATATGTCGTACCTAGTAGCCTGAACGTGCTTCTCAGCCTACTATGCAAGGCCTGATTTGCCTAATAAGCCAGGTTTTCCTGAATTAATATATTTTCTCAATTTTTTTTCTTATGAAATGATAAAGCTACCCATTTTATTATGTATGAGGTCAATTTTTTTTATTGGAGTTAAAATTAACGTAGATATATGACCAAACCTAACCAACCCTACCTAACCTATCTTTATAGGTTAGGTTAGGTTAGGTAGCCGAAAAAGTTAGGTTAGGTTAGGTTAGGTAGGTTAGGTAGTCGAAAAACAATTAATTCATGAAAACTTGGTTTATTAGGCAAATCGGGCCTTGCATAGTAGGCTGACAAGTGCGTTCTGGCTACTAGGTACGACATATATATATATATATATATATATATATATATATATATATATATATATATATATATATATATATATATATATATATATATATATATATATATATATATAACTGAAAACTCACACCCCAGAAGTGACTCGAACCCATACTCCCAGGAGCCACGCAACTGGTATGTACAAGACGCCTTAATCCACTTGACCATCACGACCGGACAAAATGAGGTGATAGCCGAGGCTATTTGAACCACCCCACCGCCGGCACTCGGATAGTAATCTTGGGCATAGCATTTTACCAAATCACCTCATTCTTTGGGGCACACGTGAGGAACACAAATGCAAACAAGCCTGAATGGTCCCCAGGACAATATGCAACTGAAAACTCACACCCCAGAAGTGACTCGAACCCATACTCCCAGGAGCCACGCAACTGGTAGGTACAAGACGCCTTAATCCACTTGACCATCACGACCGGACAAAATGAGGTGATAGCCGAGGCTATTTGAACCACCCCACCGCCGGCACTCGGATAGTAATCTTGGGCATAGCATTTTACCAAATCTCCTCATTCTTTGGGGCACACGTGAGGAACACAAATGCGAACAAGCCTGAATGGTCCCCAGGACAATATGCAACTGAAAACTCACACCCCAGAAGTGACTCGAACCCATACTCCCAGGAGCCACGCAACTGGTACGTACAAGACGCCTTAATCCACTTGACCATCACGACCGGACAAAATGAGGTGATAGCCTCGGCTATCACCTCATGAGTTTTCAGTTGCATATTGTCCTGGGGACCATTCAGGCTTGTTCGCATTTGTGTTGGCCATGGTCGTGGTCGTGGCCATGGTGATGGTGGCCATGGTAGTGGTTGTGGCCATGGTGGTGGTGGCCATGGTCGTGGTTGTGGCCATGGTGATGGTGGCCATGGTCGTGGTCGTGGCCATGGTGGTGGTGGCCATGGTAGTGGTTGTGGCCATGGTGGTGGTGGCCATGGTGGTGGTGGCGGCCGTGGTGGTGGTGGCCATGGTAGTGGTCGTGGCCATGGTGGTGGTGGCCACGGTCGTGGTTGTGGCCATGGTGGTGGTGACCATGGTAGTGGTTGTGGCCATGGTGGTGGTGGCCATGGCCGTGGTTGTGGCCATGGTGGTGGTGGACATGGTAGTGGTTGTGGCCATGGTGGTGGTGGCCATGGTCGTGGTCGTGGCCATGGTGGTGGTGGCCATGGTAGTGGTTGTGGCCATGGTGGTGGTGGCCATGGTCGTGGTTGTGGCCATGGTGATGGTGGCCATGGTCGTGGTCGTGGCCATGGTGGTGGTGGCCATGGTCGTGGTCGTGGCCATGGTGATGGTGGCCATGGTGGTGGTGGCCATGGTCGTGGTCGTGGCCATGGTAATGGTGGCCATGGTGGTGGTGGCCATGGTCGTGGTTGTGGCCATGGTGGTGGTGGCCATGGTCGTGGTTGTGGCCATGGTGGTGGTGGCCATGGTCGTGGTCGTGGCCATGGTGATGGTGGCCATGGTAGTGGTTGTGGCCATGGTGGTGGTGGCCATGGTCGTGGTTGTGGCCATGGTGATGGTGGCCATGGTCGTGGTCGTGGCCATGGTGATGGTGGCCATGGTAGTGGTTGTGGCCATGGTGGTGGTGGCCATGATCGTGGTCGTGGCCATGGTGGTGGTGGCCATGGTCGTGGTCGTGGCCATGGTGATGGTGGCCATGGTAGTGGTTGTGGCCATGGTGGTGGGGGCCATGGTCGTGGTTGTGGCCATGGTGATGGTGGCCATGGTCGTGGTCGTGGCCATGGTAGTGGTTGTGGCCATGGTGGTGGTGGCCATGGTGGTGGTGGCGGCCGTGGTGGTGGTGGCCATGGTAGTGGTCGTGGCCATGGTGATGGTGGCCATGGTGGTGGTGGCGGCCATGGTGGTGGTGGCCATGGTCGTGGTCGTGGCCATGGTGATGGTGGCCATGGTGGTGGTGGCCATGGTCGTGGTCGTGGCCATGGTGATGGTGGCCATTGTGGTGGTGGCCATGGTCGTGGCCGTGGTGATGGTGGCCATGGTAGTGGTTGTGGCCATGGTGATGGTGGCCATGGTGGTGGTGGCCATGGTCGTGGCCATGGTGATGGTGGCCATGGTAGTGGTTGTGGCCATGGTGGTGGTGGCCATGGTGGTGGTGGCGGCCATGGTGGGTATGGTTGAGGCTGCAGAATATAAATCTAAATTTAGTTCAACTTCAAGTACGAACTCGGAATCCTTTCGTGTTAATCGAAGTCTATCTTAGAGTCTGTGTTCAATACATCTCTCGAGGTTGACTTCTCTACCAGGTCTCGAGCGTCGTCATCTTGGAGTCTACACTGATTTTCTTGTGAACTTTGTTAAAACTTAAATACACTTCTCAGAGTCACAATATTTGTTAGCAATTATAATCATACAAATAAATTATGAAGTATGTTGCATTTGTTTCAGAGATAAATAATTATTTATACTATGTTTTAGCCGCTAAAGAAAACAGATTTGAAAGTAAATTTCTTTCGATACCTTTAAAAGTTGGCATCTCAAAGTATGACATTGTTGACACGCTAGCAAAGACTACATACAGAAAACTGGTAGGTATAAATTTATGGATGTTTCATTACCAGTGACAAAGAGAATACTTACACTAATATCAAATGAAATCTTTCTGACCTAACTAATTCACAAAGACCTGAAAGTTATACCATTAAACATTATGATAAATATCGTGAGGAGACATTCATATAAGGAACTTTGCCGAAGTCACATGCATGTCAGCGCACAGTTGCAAGGACAAGTGTCGGACTACCACTTGCAAGAGAATGGGTCCTAGTCCTAGTCTAGTCTTTTTAACATCCTTAAGGAAAACCTCGTTACCACATCATTTGCAGAAGGGGTTAAATTGCTAAGCTATGCTGATGATATAGCATTAGTCATTACAGGTCCTTCACTTCTAAATAAAGCACAAAAGGCGTTAGATAAAGTAACATCTGAATGGGTCATTTTAGTGATAAAAATATCTGCACAGAAGTCTAAGGCAATGAGACTAGGTGGCAACACTACAGACAGGTACTTACGAATTCAAGACATTAACCTTCAGTGGGTTATACAATATCAATATCTCGGAGTGTGAATAGATTCTAAATTGATATTCAACAAGCAAATTCAATATATGAAGGAGAAAGCAAAATCACAATTGAATATAATGAATAATGAATATTCTTGTGTTTATATATATATATATATATATATATATATATATATATATATATATATATATATATATATATATATATATATATATATATGTCGTACCTAGTAGCCAGAACGCACTTCTCGGCCTACTAGGCAAGACCCGACTTGCCTAATAGGCCGAGTGATTTTATGACTGGAGATCATAAATTTTTATACTATATGAGGATGGAATCTCCAACAAAGTAAATGAGATTAAAGAAAGAGTTAAGGAAGAAAAAAACTGAAGATTTATTGGCAAGGATGTAAATGATCTTCACAAAATTATCACAGTAGAAAGGTAAAAGTTAATATAAAATAAATTATAAGCAATGAGATAATCAGAAGAGTTGCTATTGTTTGATAAAATATAAATGTAGCCTTTAATTATGCCAGTTCCTGACACAAACAGCTTCATGACTAAGATCATAACAAGTTAAGAAGAAACCAGAATGTTGGATATCGATATTTTTTAATTCTTTACGAATAATTGAAATACAAGAATAACACTAATGCAAAATTATAAGCATAATACAACGCATAGTAGAGGCGGCAACTAGAATGGGATCACTTATTACTAAGACACTAAAAGCTGCATTTTTAATTCACCTTGATATGACGTGTTAGACACGGGATACCACATGAGAACAAATAATCATTGAATATTAAACTAAAGGAGGTAATAATAATCGTTAAATAGCCACAGAAAGCAAAATACTGATCAAAGATAGCACAATCACTTACCTGCACGCACAGTCCACTACCGGCTCACCACGACCCGTTCTGATTGGAGCTTTTGTTCCGAGTGGCTCAATTTGAAACAGCACACAAACAAGTTTTATTAACAGAAATTTCTATTCAGGTTACTAACGCCATACCAAATATCGTGAATGGAAAGCTTAACCAGAGTCATACAGTTAATTAGTTGGTTGCAGAAGTCTCAACAAACTTAAACCGACTCTCGACGGTGAAGCAAAATGGCATGAACAATTATTGGTTATTTCCACAGATCGTGTTTTGTTATATATAACTTTAAAGCTTCAAACAATTTTTTCAAGCAATATTAAAAACGTGTACACACACACACACACACACATACACACACAGGTAAAGGATAATATCCAGAGGTTGAAAATGGGAAACAGATTCACGGTAAATGAAAAGGAAATGTGTGAAACATTAAAGGAAAAGTTCCAAAGTGTGTTTGTACAAAATGAAATCTTCAGAGAACCAGACACAATAAGAATTCCAGAGAACAACATAGAGCGGATAGAGGTCTCTACAGATGAAGTGGAAAATATGCTAAAGGAGCTCAGGAAGAAAAAAGCAGCAAGCCCAGCTGGAGTTTCACCATAGGTTCTGAGAGAATGTGCATCTGAGCTCAGCATTCCACTTCACCTGATCTTTCAGGCATCCCTGTGCACAGGAATCGTAGCAGACGTGTGGAAACAGGCTAACATAGTTCCAATCTACAAAAGTGGCAGCAGGGAAGACCCCCTCAATTATAGACCTGTATCATTGACAAGTGTAATAGTGAAAGTATTGGAAAAACTAACCAAACTAAATGGGTAGAACACCTGGAGAGGAATGATATAATATCAGACAGACAGTACGGTTTTCGATCTGGAAGATCCTGTGTATCGAATTTACTCAGTTTCTATGATCGAGCCACAGAGATATTACAGGAAAGAGGTGGTTGGGTTGACTGCATCTATCTGGACCTAAAAAAGGCTTTCGACAGAGTTCCACATAAGAGGTTGTTCTGGAAACTGGAAAATATTGGAGGGGTGACAGGTAAGCTTTTAACATGGATGAAAAATTTTCTGACTGATAGAAAAATGAGGGCAGTAATCAGAGGCAATGTATCGGACTGGAGAAATGTCACAAGTGGAGTACCACAGGGCTCAGTTCTTGCACCAATGATGTTTATTGTCTACATAAATGATCTACCAGTTGGTATACAGAATTATATGAACATGTTTGCTGATGATGCTAAGATAATAGGAAGGATAAGAAACTTAGATGATTGTCATGCCCTTCAAGATGACCTGGACAAAATAAGTATATGGAGCACCACTTGGCAAATGGAATTTAATGTTAATAAATGCCATGTTATGGAATGTGGAATAGGAAAACATAGACCCCACACAACCTATATATTATGTGAGAAATCTTTAAAGAATTCGGATAAAGAAAGAGATTTAGGGGTGGTTCTAGATTGAAAACTATCACCTGAGGACCACATAAAGAATATTGTGCGAGGAGCCTATGTCACGTTTTTTAACTTCAGAATTGCTTTTAAATACATGGATGGCGATATACTAAAGAAATTGTTCACGACTTTTGTTAGGCCAAAACTAGAATATGCAGCGGTTGTGTGGTGCCCATATCTTAAGAAGCACATCAACAAAATGGAAAATGTGCAAAGACATGCTACTAAGTGGCTCACAGAACTGAAGGGCAAGAGCTACGAGGAGAGGTTAGAGGCATTAAATATGCCAAAACTAGAAGACAGAAGAAAAAGAGATGATATGATCACTACATACAAAATAGTAACAGGAATTGATAAAATCGATAGGGAAGATTTCCTGAGACCTGGAACTTTAAGAACAAGAGGTCATAGATTTAAACTAGCTAAACACAGATACCGAAGAAATATAAGAAAATTCACTTTCGCCAACAGAGTGGTAGACGGTTGGACCAAGTTAAATGAGAAGGTGGTGGAGGCCAAGATCGTCAATAGTTCAAAGCGTTATATGACAAAGAGTGCTGGGAAGACGGGACACCACGAGCGTAGTTCTCATCCTGTAACTACACTTAGGTAACTACACTTAGGTAATTACAGGGGAATCGACCGGGTAAATAAGTTGCAGAGTGCTCCTGGCAGTATGGGTTCGAGTCACTTTTGGGGGTGTGAGTTTACAGTTGCATATATGCCTGGGGACCATTCAGACCATATATATATATATATATATATATATATATATATATATATATATATATATATATATATATATATATATATATATATATATATATATATATATATATTTATATATATATATATATATATATATATATATATATATATATATATATATATATATATATATATCTTGATGCTTCTATATTGGAGCGGAGTCTTGAAGTGGGTAGAATATAGTTGTGCATTAATTGGCTGTTGATTGCTGGTGTTGACTTCTTGAAGTGTAGTACCTCGCAGATGTCAAGCCGCCTGCTATCGCTGTATCTATCGATGATTTCTGTGTTGTTTGCTAAAATTTCTCTGGTGATGGTTTGGTTGTGGGAAGAGACTATATGTTCCTTAATGGAGCCCTGTTGCTTATGCATCGTTAAACGCCTGGAAACAGATGTTGTTGTCTTGCCTATATACTGAGTTTTTTTGAGGCTTACAGTCCCCAAGAGGGCATTTGAAGGCATAGACGATGTTGGTCTCTTTTAAAGCGTTCTGCTTTGTGTCTGGAGAGTTTCTCATGAGTAGGCTGGCCGTTTTTTTGGTTTTATAGTAAATTGTCAGTTGTATCTTCTGATTTTTGTCTGTAGGGATAACGTTTCTACTAACAATATCTTTCAGGACTCTTTCCTCCGTTTTATGGGCTGTGGAAAAGAAGTTCCTGTAAAATAGTCTAATTGGGGGTATAGGTGTTGTGTTAGTTGTCTCTTCAGAGGTTGCATGGCGTTTCACTTTCCTTCTTATGATGTCTTCCACGAAACCATTGGAGAAGCCGTTGTTGACTAGGACCTGCCTTACCCTACAGAGTTCTTCGTCGACTTATTTCCATCCTGAGCTGTGGCTGAGAGCACGGTTGACATAAGCGTTAACAACACTCCTCTTATACCTGTCTGGGCAGTCACTGTTGGCATTCAGGCACATTCCTATGTTTGTTTCCTTAGTGTAGACTGCAGTGTGGAAAACTCCGCTCCTTTCCATGACTGTTACATCTAGAAAGGGCAGCTTCCCATCCTTCTCCATCTCGTAAGTGAAACGCAACACAGAATTCTGCTCAAATGCCTCCTTCAGCTCCTGCAGATGTCTGACATCAGGTACCTGTGTAAAAATGTCGTCAACATACCTGCAGTATATGGCCGGTTTCAAGTTCATGTCGACTAAGACTCTTTGCTCGATGGTACCCATGTAGAAGTTGGCAAACAGGACACCTAGGGGAGAACCCATGGCGACCCCATATACTTGCTTATACATGTGCCCATCCGGGCTCAAGAAGGGTGCCTCTTTAGTACAAGCTTGGAGTAGTTTCCTCAGAATACTTTCTGGTATGTCAAGAGGAGTACAGGCTGGATCACGATACACTCTGTCGACTATCATCCCGATTGTCTCGTCCACAGGTACGTTGGTAAACAGCGATTCTACGTCCAACGAGGCTCTTATCCCTGTGGCCCGTGTGCCCCGCAGTAAGTCAACAAATTCCTTTGGAGACTTCAGGCTGAAGGCGCAAGGAACATAAGGAGTCAGCAGGCCGTTGAGTCGCTTCGCCAGTCTGTACGTGGGTGTGGGTATCTGGCTAATGATTGGCCGAAGTGGGTTTCCAGGCTTGTGTGTCTTAACATTTCCATACGCATATCCAGGTTTATATTCCCCAATGATCTTTGGCAGGTGGAGTCCGGATTTCTTGGCGTTCACAGTTTCGATCAGTTTGTTGACCTTTGCTTTTAGTTCGGCTGTAGTGTCCTTCGTTACCCTTTGGAACTTAGTTTGGTCAGAGAGTATGATGTTCATTTTCGCCAGATATTCGTCTTTTTTAAGAATGACATATATTGGCGACTTGTCACCTCTCCTGACAACTATCTCCTTGTTCTCACGAAGGCTTTTAGCTGCCGCTTTGAGCTCGGGGGACAGTATGGTGCTTCTGTAATTGCCTCGATTCTTTCCTCCTTCTGCAATAAGTTCTGCTTGTAAGGTATCTTTGGTTGTGACCTTCTTTTGTGTCTCGAGGTCGAATATGTCGTCCAACAGAATTTCCAACTCTACTTTCCGGGCCATCTCACTCGGTCTGGACATAACATGACAGTTTATGCCCAGATTTAGGAGAGTGACTTGGTCCTCAGTGAGGTTAATTCCTGCAAGGTTAAGGAAGCCATCTCTTGGTCGTGGAATTGCCATAGGTCCTCCATATAATGTTGTTAGTTTCTTGATAATCCTTGTTTCAGTGCTGAGGTGATGTTGGTCTGTGAGGATGTCGAGGTGTTGTTCAATGCGGGTATGGATACTTTCGTCGATGTTGCTATTTCTCCACTCGTTTGTAGCATGAAGTAGTTGCGTTTTGTTGTCTTTGATTTCATTCTCTGCCTTGTATATCTGATCACGAATCAGAGCCTGGCGATATTTTATCGTGAAGGCTTGATTCCTTGCTGCTGGGTCGTGCGCTTTAATATTAGTATATTTTGGTAGCAGTCTTTCCTGTAGACATATATTATTAAATATGACCGAAAAAGTAAGATTAATAATTCTAACACGAATTTTCTCAATCTTTCGTACATTTCTTTTCACTGTTGGAGGTAAATCAAAAATCAATTCTCCAAAATTCATTTTTATTTCTAGTCTGACGCGACACGAGCGCGTTTAGTAAAACTTATTACATTTTCAAAGACTTTAGTTTACAAATACACAACTGAATAGAACTTACGCATCTCCGATTTTATATCTACATTTGAGAGAGGTGGATGGGGTGAGGTGACATAAATAGGGTATTAATTTCATCAACACAAGACAGAACAAGAGGTGGCATTAATAGGGTATTAATTTCATCAACACAAGACAGAACACGAAACAATGGGTATTGAATAGAAGTGATTGTAGAAAGCCTATTGGTCCATATTTCTTGATGCTTCTATATTGGAGCAGAGTCTTGAGGTGGGTAGAATATAGTTGTTATATGGAGGACCAATGGCAATTCCACGACCAAGAGATGGCTTCCTGAACCTTGCAGGAATTAACCTCACTGAGGACCAAGTCACTCTCCTAAATCTGGGCATAAACTGTCATGTTATGTCCAGACCGAGTGAGATGGCCCGGAAAGTAGAGTTGGAAATTCTGTTGGACGACATATTCGACCTCGAGACACAAAAGAAGGTCACTACCAAAGATACCTTACAAGCAGAACTTATTGCAGAAGGAAGAAAGAATCGAGGCAATTACAGAAGCACCATACTGTCCCCCGAGCTCAAAGCGGCAGTTAAAAGCCTTCGTGAGAATAAGGAGATAGTTGTCAGGAGAGGTGACAAGTCGCCAATATATGTCATTCTTAAAAAAGACGAATATCTGGCGAAAATGAACATCATACTCTCTGACCAAACTAAGTTCCAAAGGGTAACGAAGGACACTACAGCCGAATTAAAAGCAAAGGTCAACAAACTGATCGAAACTGTGAACGCCAAGAAATCCGGACTCCACCTGCCAAAGATCATTGGGGAATATAAACCTGGATATGCGTATGGAAATGTCAAGACACACAAGCCTGGAAACCCACTTCGGCCAATCATTAGCCAGATACCCACACCCACGTACAGACTGGCGAAGCGACTCAACGGCCTGCTGTTTCCTTATGTTCCTTGCGCCTTCAGCCTGAAGTCTCCAAAGGAATTTGTTGACTTACTGCGGGGCACACGGGCCACAGGGATAAGAGCCTCGTTGGACGTAGAATCGCTGTTTACCAACGTACCTGTGGACGAGACAATCGGGATGATAGCCGACAGAGTGTATCGTGATCCAGACTGTACTCCTCTTGACATACCAGAAAGTATTCTGAGGAAACTACTCCAAGCTTGTACTAAAGAGGCACCCTTCTTGAGCCCGGATGGGCACATGTATAAGCAAGTAGATGGGGTCGCCATGGGTTCTCCCCTAGGTGTCCTGTTTGCAAACTTCTACATGGGTACCATCGAGCAAAAAGTCTTAGTCGACATGAAGTGGAAACCGGCCATATACTGCAGGTATGTTGACGACATTTTTACACAGGTTCCTGATGTCAGACATCTGCAGGAGCTGAAGGAGGCATTTGAGCAGAGTTCCGTGCTGCGTTTCACTTACGAGATGGAAAATGATGGGAAGCTGCCCTTTCTAGATGTAACAGTCATGGAAAAGAGCGGAGGTTTCCACACTGCAGTCTACACTAAGGACACGAACATAGGAATGTGCCTAAATGCCAACAGCGACTGCCCAGACAGGTACAAGAGGAGTGTTGTTAACGCATATGTCGACCGTGCTCTCAGCCACAGCTCAGAATGGAAGCAAGTCGACGAAGAACTCTGTAGGGTGAGGCAGGTCCTAGTCAACAACGGCTTCTCCAATGGTTTCGTCGAAGACATCATAAGAAGGAAAGTGAAACGCCATGCAACCTCTGAAGAGACAACTAACACAACACCTATACCCCCTATCAGACTATTTTACAGGAACTTCTTTTCCACAGCTCATAAAACAGAGGAAAGGGTCCTGAAAGATATTGTTAATAGAAACGTTATCCCTACAGACAAAAATCAGAGGATACAACTGACGATTTACTATAAAACCAGAAAAACGGCCAGCCTACTCATGAGAAACTCCCCAGACACAAAACAGAACGCTTTAAAAGAGACTAACGTCGTCTATGCCTTCAAATGCCCTCTTGGGGACTGTAAGCTCCAAAAAACCCAGTATATAGGCAAGACAACAACATCTCTTTCTAGGCGTTTAACGATGCATAAGCAACAGGGCTCCATTAAGGAACATATAATCTCTTCCCACAACCAAACCATCGCCAGAGAAATCCTAGTAAACAACACAGAAATCATCGATAGATACAGCGATAGCAGGCGGCTTGACGTTTGCAAGGCACTACACATCAAGACGTCAACACCAGCAATCAACAGCCAATTAATGCACAACTATATTCTACCCACCTCAAGACTCCGCTCCAATATAGAAGCATCAAGAAATATGGACCAATAGGCTTTCTACAATCACTTCTATTCAATACCCATTGTTTCGTGTTCTGTCTTGTGTTGATGAAATTAATACCCTATTAATGCCACCTCTTGTTCTGTCTTGTGTTGATGAAATTAATACCCTATTAATGCCACCTCACCCCATCCACCTCTCTCAAATGTAGATATAAAATCGGAGATGCGTAAGTTCTATTCAGTTGTGTATTTGTAAACTAAAGTCTTTGAAAATGTAATAAGTTTTACGAAACGCGCTCGTGTCGCGTCAGACTAGAAATAAAAATGAATTTTGGAGAATTGATTTTTGATTTACCTCCAACAGTGAAAAGAAATGTACGAAAGATTGAGAAAATTCGTGTTAGAATTATTAATCTTACTTTTTCGGTCATATTTAATAATATATATATATATATATATATATATATATATATATATATATATATATATATATATATATATATATATATATATATATATATATATATATATGTATGTATGTCTTCCTCTTTTATAAAACTGATTTATTTGGTTAAAATTGTATAGTTTTCCTAATAGATTTGCTTATTGTTCACATTTCTGTAACCAGTATAACAAATTATTTATCTCTGAAACAAATGCAACATACTTCATAATTTCTTGTAGGAATAAAATTACAAATAAATAATGTGACTCTGAGAAGTGTATTTAAGTTTTAACAAAGTACACGTGAAAATCAGTGAAGACAGCAAGATGACGAAGCTCAAGAACTTGCAGAGGAGTCGGCCTCGGGAGATGTACTGAACAGTGACTCTCAAGATAGGCTTCGATTAACAAAAAGAGATTCAGAGTCCGTACTTGAAGTCGAACTAAGTTTAGATTTATTTTCCGTAGCCTCCACCATACCCACCACCACCACCACCACCACCACCCCCGTGGCCACCACCACCACCATGGCCACCACCACCACCACCGTGGCCGCCACCACCGCCACCACCACCATGGCCGCCACCACCACTGGTAAAGCAGACGATTTTCGTTCCACCACCACCACCACCACCTCCATAACCTCCTCCGCCACCACTATAACCAGCTCCACCGTGACCACCACCACCACCTGCAACGTGATAGCAGATGGTTGTGCCTCCTCCTCCGCCACCTCCATGGCCGCCGCCGCCACCTCCTCCATACACTCCACCTGCGATGCCGCCGCCACCACCTCCATGGCCGCCGCCACCACCTCCATGGCCGCCGCCGCCTCCTCCATGGACGCCGCCTCCTCCAATATAGCCGCCGCCACCACCTCCATGGCCGCCGCCACCACCTCCATGGACGCCGCCTCCTCCACCACCTCCATGGCCACCGCCTCCTCCTCCATAACCGCCACCACCACCTCTGAAGCCGCCGCCGCCGCCACCATGTCCGCCGCCGCCACCTCCATGACCGCCGCCGCCGCCTCCTCCATAACCGCCACCACCGCCTCCGAAGCCGCCGCCGCCACCACCATGACCGCCGCCGCCTCCACCATGGCCGCCGCCGCCACCATGACCGCCGCCGCCGCCACCATGGCCGCCGCCGCCGCCGCCATGGCCACCTGGCCCGGCGAGGCTGGACACCGCCAGCAGGGCCACGCCCATAGCAACAAACACCAACTTCTGAAATGATTTAAGAATTATATATCAATAATGTTACTAATAAAAATTTATCTGTCACTTGAGATTCTTTGTAATAAAAATTATTTGATAATGAGATTGTTTTGCAAATTAGTTATTAAATATTAGAGAACGATAAAGAATTAGTAACCTATTTAAAAAAATTATTTTTGTGATGTATTATTGAAATTAAATTGAAATAATATTATTCATATAATCAACACTATTTTCCGTAGCCTCCATCTTCCTTGTTATGTATAATTCTCAGTCATACTGCAGTCATAGTACTGGTTAAATTTACAATGTTGCTGGAATCAGGGAAACTTGCTAATGTTTATAGTCTTCTCATTCGGGTTCTCCTCTTTAAGTTCCCATTAACTCTCAAAAGTTAAAACTGTGCATGGCTTGTTAACAAACGTTAATCATATGTATTTTGCTGATGATAAATTAAAGTTTCTCTTATTGGTAATGGAGAAGTAACAGTAAAAGTTGGCAAATTTCACAATAAATCGTTATTTAAGACGTGAAGCTCTTACCATTGTTGTATTGTTAGGACCAAGTTCAGTCACTAACTGAATGAAGAACAGTGATTCGGCGAACTTTTATACCTGTGGCGAGAACCTCCGTCACGGGCCCTCACCGACTCGGGCCCTCAGGTGTCATCAACGAACACAAAAATATGCAATTATTGTTTCGTTATTTGTTCGCTCGATAAATTTTGATAATAAGATGACAAGCATTTTGATTGTTGGTGAAGTTATTGTTGCTTTTATCATATAATCTGTTAGTAAAATGATAATTATTATTATTATTGCTGTAATTTAAATACATGAATAATTAAAATTGTAAATTATAATATTTCTTTCTGTAATATTTTCCAAAATGACAACTTAGCTCTTGTGTTTCAACAAAGGTGACAAGTCGGAGTTATTAACCTGTGATGCAGCAAGAAGCGAAAGTTTAAAAACATTTCTTGTTTGTTTGCCTTAATATTTCAAAAGCAGCAAAGCATGTCGCCAGTATGTGCGCGCACACATGCACATGCATGCACGCGCACTCAGACTCGTACAAATATAAGCACACACACACACACACACACACACACACACACACACACACACACACACACACACACACACACACACACACACACACACACACACACACACACACACACACACACACACACACACACACACACACACACATACACACACACACACACACACACACACACACACACACACACACACACACACACACACACACACACACACACACACACACACACACACACACATACACACACACACACACACACACACACACACACACACACACACACACACACACACACACCTGTGACAAGGGGCCACAGGTGGAAGCTGAGTACCCAAATGAGTCACAGAGATATTAGGAAGAATTTTTCAGTGCCAGAGTAGTTAGTAAATGGAATGTACTAGGAAGTGATGTGGGGGAGGCTGACTCCATACACAGTTTCAAATGTAGATATGATAGAGCTCGAGAAGTTCAGGAATCTGTACACCAGTAGATTGACAGTTGAGAGGCGGGACTAAAGAGCCGAAGCTCAACCCCTGCAAGCACAAGTAGGTGAGTATAACTAGATGAGTAAACACGGTATCTATTGAGTGGACAACGCTCTGGGGTCGTAGTCCTAAGGTCCCACGTTCGATTTCCGGCCGAGGCAGAAATATATGGGTAGAGTTTCTTGTACTTTGATTCACCTGTTCACCTAGTAGTAAATAGGTACCTGGAAATTAGACAGCTGCTATGGGCTGCTTCCTGGGGATGTGTGTGTGTGGGTGTGTTAGAGAGAAATTTATGTAGAAGACATAATAGAGAAAAAATAGATTGATTTGAACAGCAAGCTCCAAGAGCTAATAGCTCGATTCTGCAGACACAAATAGTAAATACACAAACACACACTGAACCAACATGGGTTCAGATAAGGGAAATCATGCATAACAAACCTTATTAAATTCTATGATAAAATAACAAGAATAAGAAAGGACAGAGAAGGATGGACAGACTGCATATTTCTGGACTGCCAAAAAGCCTTTGATACAGTACCGCACAGGCGAGCTAACAGGACAGAAACCAGAGAGTAACAGTAAGGGGCGAGATGAAAAAAAGGAGGGAGCTGGGAGATATGATATCAGCATACAGAATACTTTGGGGGATTGACAGTGTGGAAATATACGAAATGTTCACACGGAATACCAACAGAACAACCTAGGGACATAGGTGGAAAGTGGAAACTCAGATGAGTCATAGAGATGTTAGAAAGTTTCTTTTAGCGTGAGAGTAGTGGGGAAATGGAATGAATTAATGGAGCACATTATGGAAGAAAACACTATTCATAGCTTAAAACTAGATATGATAGAGAAGTAGGACAGCAGTCATTGATTTAAACAACCGAAGGCTAGAAAGGCGGGAACCAAGATCCAACGCTCGATCCTGTAGGCACAAATATGTGAGTACACATATACACACACAAACACAGGGTCCTCGCGGCTGAGTGGACATCGTTCGGGGGTTGTAGTCCTAAGGGTACGTGTTCGATTCCCAACCGAGGCAGAAACAAAATGGCGCGAGTTTTGTTAATCGTGATGGGCCCGTTCACGTAACAGTAAATAGGTACCTGGGAGTTAGACAGCTGCTACGTCCTGCATCCTGGGGATGTACTCACCTAGTTGTGCTTGCGGGGATTGAGCTCTGGCTCTTTGGTCCCGTGTGTGTGTGTGTTGGAGTGAAAGACATAAGAGAGGAAAATATATTGTTTAGAAAGGCGGGATCCATGTGTTAATAGCTCGACTCTGCAAATACAAATAGTAAACACTCACATGAGCAAAAAGAAGTGGTTTAGCAGCAAAAGGTGCCGATAAACCAAATTTCTTCAAATCTGAGATTACCAAAGGTGAGTTATTATTTATAATCATTCATAGTGTCGGGGGACAGGAAGCCAGAGTGTATTCATACCCGTTAGGCTTATATCGAGGTCCCTACCCCAAGGTCGAATTACAGACCCCGCCCAGGACGCAACTCCACAAAAAGCTGACTAACTTCTGAGTATCTATTTACTGCTAGGTGAACAGTTGCATTAGGTGAAAGGAAATGCATCCAACCATTTCTGTCCTGGCCGGCGTTTGAACCCGGAATTCTGGATTGTACGTCGAGAGCGACGCCGACTGTACTACCGGGACCCCCCCCCCTCATTGAATTGAATTGAGGGAGTTGAAGAAGCATCTGCAGGCACAACATAAGCTGAAGAACCGGACAAAATGGATACTATAAGAAAGAGCAGAAGCACCATGCTGGCCCCTCTGGTTCATAATGTGTCGCTGGAAACATAAAAAGAACGTCGGAGGACAGTTAATGTGATCACAACACACAAGAAGCGAAATAATCGCGAGGCACAGAACTACAGGCCATTTGTCTCTAACCCCGTATATCATGTAAGGTGATGGTAAGTTAGTTGGCCCTGTAGGCGTAGTGGCAACAAACTCTCTACATGCCTCGTGAGTGATTTGATTCGAGTCCTGGCCAGGGAAGATTGACTATGAGACAAAACTTTGCTGTTCACACTTGTTCGCTCTGCAGTAATTGGGTACGTGATTGTTAACCGTCTGGGTGGTGATGTTCTAAGTTAAAGAACTTGGGTGAGGCTTACCCTTGAGCTATGAGATTGTAGGCAAAATTATTAATAATTAACAAATCCTCATAGTTCACATTACAGCACAAGTAAGGAAGGAGGCATAATGTATCTATATTTTCAGAAAACATTTGTTAAAATTCCTTTTCAATTATTTATTTTAGTAACAAAGCGCATGGTATAGACATCTGTGTATTAATATGGTTGCAAAATATATTAAAATAAAACAAGCAGCATGTAGTTCTATACAAAAATGCGCCGGAATAGGACCTATATTGTGCAGTCCTTCAGGAATTGGTCTTGGGTACAGTTTTCTTCCTAATTTACAAAAATAACCTTGAGAATAACTTTCGCAGTATAATATTGAAATCTACGATTACACTAAACTAGCTAAGCAAAGCTACAATACCAGAAGAACGAAGGAGGTTGCAAGCTGCCTTAAACAGCATAGTTCATTTGTCTACTGAGTGGCGGATGAGTTTCAATGATGATAAATTATTTAAAGTAAAGATTATTTTTCAGTGCTAAAGAAAGCAATTGAAAGTGTGACTTGAGTGGGAGGAAGTGATATATTCTCAAGCTGTGAAGAAAGGTCAATACAAAATTTGACTTTAATGAGAGATATTTCGATTTCAAGCCGATAAAGTCATTTTTACTATTAATAATTAATAGTTCGTCCTATTTGGGGAAAAAATTGCACACAGTTTTGATCACTATATTTGAAAAAGGAGATCCTCACCTCCTTGAGAACCTTCCACCTGCCCTACAGAACCTTCCACCTGCCCTTGAGAACCTTCCACCTGTCCCTTGAGAACCTTCCACCTGCCCTTGAGAACCTTCCACCTGCCCTTGAGCACCTTCCAAATTGCCCTTGAGAACCTTCCACCTGCCCTTGAGAACCTTCCACCTGCCCTTGAGCACCTTTCACCTGCCCTTGAGCACCTTCCACCTGCCCTTGAGAACCTTCCACCTGCCCCTTGAGAACCTTCCACCTGCCCTTGAGAACCTTCCACCTGCCCCTTGAGCACCTTCAAAATTGCCCTTAAGAACCTTGCATCTGCCCCTTGAGAACCTTCCACCTGCCCTTGAGAACCTTCCACCTGCCCCTTGCGAACCTTCCACCTGCCCCTTGAGAACCTTCCACCTGCCCTTGAGAACCTTCCACCAGCCCCTTGAGAACCTTCCACCTGCCCTTGAGAACCTTCCACCTGCCCTTGAGCACCTTCCACCTGCCCCTTGAGAACCTTCCACCTGCCCTTGAGAGCCTTCCACCTGCCCCTTGAGAACCTTCCACCTGCCCCTTGAGAACCTTCCACCTGCCCTTGAGAACCTTCCACCTGCCCCTTGAGAACCTTCCACCTGCCCTTGAGAACCTTCCACCTGCCCTTGAGAACCTTCCACCTGCCCCTTGAGAACCTTCCACCTGCCCTTGAGCACCTTCCACCTGCCCTTGAGCACCTTCCACCTGCCCTTGAGAACCTTCCACCTGCCCTTGAGAACCTTCCACCTATCCCTCGAGAACCTTCCACCTGCCCCTGAGAACCTTCCACCTTCCTTTTGAGAACCAGAACACCTGCCCCTGAGAACCTTCCACCTGTCCTTGAGAACCTTCCACCTGCCCCTTGAGAACCTTCCACCAGCCCTTGAGAACCTTCCACCTGCCCTACAGAACCTTCCACCTGTCCTTGAGAACCTTCCACCTGCCCCTTGAGAACCTTCCACCTGCCCTTGAGAACCTTCCACCTGCCCTTGAGAACCTTCCACCTGCCCTTGAGAACCTTCCACCTGCCCTACAGAACCTTCCACCTGCCCCTTGAGAACCTTCCACCTGCCCTTGAGAACCTTCCACCTGCCCTTGAGAATCTTCCACCTGCCCTACAGAACCTTCCACCTGCCCCTTGAGAACCTTCCACCTGCCCTTGAGAACCTTCCACCTGCCCTTGAGAACCTTCCACCTGCCCTACAGAACCTTCCACCTGCCCCTTGAGAACCTTCCACCTGCCCTTGAGAACCTTCCACCTGCCCCTTGAGAACCTTCCACCTGCCCTTGAGAACCTTCCACCTGCCCTACAGAACCTTCCACCTGCCCCTTGAGAACCTTCCACCTGCCCTTGAGAACCTTCCACCTGCCCCTTGAGAACCTTCCACCTGCCCCTTAAGAACCAGAACACCTCCGTCATGGATGGACACTAACACTAAGCTCTGAAATGTTAAAAGATACTTAGTTGTGACACAACGTTTTATCACACTATTAACCACAAACGAGGGGCGCCCCTCACTGAGTGACCATGTGATTACTAACTGAAGACACTGTTAATGGAAGACACCGTTAACCGCTAAACTGAATGTTTTAAATTAACGTCATTGAATGATGTCAACTGATCCATTGTGGAGCTCCCTATTGTTGCTGAACTTAAATTTCCACACTTCTGCGCATCTAGGAAAATGTACCTGTCAACTTAAAGAACAAAAAATTAATGAAACTGCAGAAGGCCAGTTGGCCCATACGCGGCAGCTCCTATTTATATTCAGAAATATTTACTCATAAATCCGTTTAACCTACGTTTGATACCATCCAGCGAACCCACGCTGTGTATGTTATCAGTAGTTTGTTACATATACCTACAATCCTGTTTACAAACTAGTATTTACCCAGGTCTTTCCTAAATCTCAATCAGCCCAATTTATATAAATTAATTCGCGTTTGTATACTTCAATCATGTCACTCCTTAGTTTCTCTATCTAGAGATTCTTATGATTACCTTTCTAAACCTACTCTGCACTCGTTCAAGTGAATGCGTTAATTCTATAAACTTGAATTATAGAATAATTCAATAAATAATTGAATAATAATAAACTTGAATATTATATTATCCCCGACCGTCCAAGTGGTTGGGTACCATTCCTTCCCCCCGTCCCATCCCAAATCCTTATCCTTACCCCTTCCCAGTGCTATATAGTTGTAATGGCTTGGCGCTTTCCCCCTAATAGTTCCCTTCTATAATACAGTGAAAAAACTTAACTGCGTATTCTAAATGGGGACTAACATGGGCGAGATGAAGTTGAAGATATATAAGCGAGATATTTGTTCTTAATTGTTATTGCCAAAGCTCAGAATCATACACTTTTCAGCATTAAGCTGCTGAAAAGCTTTCATCTGTCAAGCTTTTGTCCACTGTGAAAACCTATCTAAAATGTTGTGTCTTCACTTATTAAACTGTATGTAAGTAAACTGTCATACAAAAGAGAAAAATAGCCAGGTCAAAAAATATTTTACCATTTTGTAAGCGAGTGCCGAAGAGCCTAACTCTTGGTTCATTTACTTAATCATTTATCGGTGTGACTCAAGATCACACTGAAGTCACTATAGGATTAAAGTACATCAGTTACAAGATTACTACAAGGAATAAATCACCAGTGACACAAAGATACAATGGGGATTAAACTAATACAGCCACAAAGTTGCTATGGGGAATAAAAGTGCCACAGGCAAATGGTACCACGTGAAATAAAGTAGCAATTCTAACTAGCTTTGCCTCAATATCCTCACAACTTATGTTCTCAATCTCAAAGCAAAATACACAAATTTGTTCTAGCTCTCAATAGGCACCAACTTTCTTCTGTAGCCCTACAGGAAGACTATCCAAAACGCTATTAAAAGTATCTACCTTGAATTTAGTACAGGAATCAAACTAAACATCTATATTTGCTTCAACAAATTAGCTTTTATTTCGCTTACTATCTTCTTTATTTTATCTTTAAAGACAGGCTCAGAGACCAGGACACCAGCTAGTTTCTATTTCCTCAATTTTTCCTTGCCTGTTTTCCCTGCAGAAAAGCAACCAGACTATTGTCTGATAGCCCGAAACGCTGTGCGTATTAGTGGCTTTAGGTATTGTATGTACTAGCTCTATCTAGGCTTTAGGTATTGTATGTACTAGCTCTATCTAGGCTTTAGGTATTGTATGTACTAGCTCTATCTAGGCTTTAGGTATTGTATGTACTAGCTCTATCTAGGCTTTAGGTATTGTATGTACTAGCTCTATCTAGGCTTTAGGTATTGTATGTACTAGCTCTATCTAGGCTTTAGGTATTGTATGTACTAGCTCTATCTAGGCTTTAGGTATTGTATGTACTAGCTCTATCTAGGCTTTAGGTATTGTATGTACTAGCTCTATCTAGGCTTTAGGTATTGTATGTACTAGCTCTATCTATAAATCCATCAGGATGTTTGTAACTCTGCATCTATGTATGTACTTCTCCAAAATAAAATATTATTATTATTATTATTATTATTATTATTATTATTATTATTATTATTGCATAGCTTAACCCCAGGGAGCAGATCAATATCTATTCCATTCCTAGAAATTTTATAGACCAATATCTACTTTTTTGGGGAGGAGACAAACTAGCGGTGTTGACCCTCCTTATGACTTTGTGGTACTTTTCAGGCAATTGTGCTGTCTCATAGTTATATGATACAAAGGAAAATTGTTATTGGGCCCCCAACGGCCATACAACGTTGAGATCGCCGCTTCTCGTCCGATCAGCGAAGTTAAGCAACGTTTTGTTTGGTTAGTACTTGGATGGGTGACCGCCTGGGAACACACTAAATGCTGTTGGCAATAATGTTCGGAGGTCTGGTCGAGGACCGAGCCGCGGGGACGCTAAGCCGCGAAATCATTTCAAGATAATCTGGTTCTCATGGGATTCCTGGTGTTGGTGGGCCCCCCTGGAGACGGCGGGCCCCTTGCTGTTGGTGGGCCCCCTGGTTCTGGTTGGCCCCACTGGAGATGCTGGCCCCCCTCGTTCTGTTGGGACCCCGAGAAGTGGTGGGCCCCTTGCAGTTGGTGCATGGGCCCCCTGGTGCGGGTGGACTCCGTGGTGCTGGTGGGCCCCCTGGTACTGGTGGGCTCTCTGGTACTGGTGGGCCCATTGGTGTAGGTGGGCCCCCTGGTGCTGGTGGGCCCCTAGGTGTTGGTGGGCCCCCTGGTGTTGGTGGGCCCCCTGGTGCTGGTGGGCCCCCTGGTGCTGGTGGGCCCCTTGGTGTTGGTGGGCCCCCTGGTGCTGGTGGGCCCATTGGTGTTGGTGGGCCCCCTGGTGTTGGTGGGCCCCCTGGTGCTGGTGGGCCCCCTGGTGCTGGTGGCCCCCCTGGTGCTGGTGGGCCCCCCTGGTGCTGGTGGGCCCCCTGGTGCTGGTGGGCCCCCTGGTGCTGGTGGGCCCCCCTGGTGCTGGTGGGCCCCCTGGTGCTGGTGGGCCCATTGGTGTTGGTGGCCCCCCTGGTGCTGGTGGGCCCCCTGGTGCTGGTGGGCCCATTGGTGTTGGTGGCCCCCCTGGTGCTGGTGGGCCCCCCTGGTGCTGGTGGGCCCCCCTGGTGCAGGTGGGCCCATTGGTGTTGGTCGGCCCCCTGGTCCTGGTGGGCCCCCCTGGTGCTGGTGGGCCCCTTGGTGTTGGTGGGCCCCCTGGTGTTGGTGGGCCCCCTGGTGTTGGTGGGCCCCCTGGTGCTGGTGGGTCCCCTGGTGCTGGTGGGCCCCTTGGTGCTGGTGGGCTCCCTGGTGCTGGTGGGCCCCCCTGGTGCTGGTGGGCCCCCTGGTGCTGGTGGGCCCCCCTGGTGCTGGTGGGCTTCCTGGTGCTGGTGGGCCCCCTTGTGCTGGTGGGCCCCCTTGTGCTGGTGGGCCCCCCTGGTGCTGGTGGGCTTCCTGGTGCTGGTGGGCCCCCTTGTGCTGGTGGGCCCATTGGTGTTGGTGGCCCCCCTGGTGCTGGTGGGCCCCCTGGTGCTGGTGGGCCCATTGGTGTTGGTGGCCCCCCTGGTGCTGGTGGGCCCCCCTGGTGCTGGTGGGCCCCCCTGGTGCAGGTGGGCCCATTGGTGTTGGTCAGCCCCCTGGTCCTGGTGTGCCCCCCTGGTGCTGGTGGGCCCCTTGGTGTTGGTGGGCCTCCTGGTGTTGGTGGGCCCCCTGGTGTTGGTGGGCCCCCTGGTGCTGGTGGGTCCCCTGGTGCTGGTGGGCCCCCTGGTGCTGGTGGGCTCCCTGGTGCTGGTGGGCCCCCTGGTGCTGGTGGGCCCCCCTGGTGCTGGTGGGCCCCCTGGTGCTGGTGGGCCCCCTGGTGCTGGTGGGCCCCCCTGGTGCTGGTGGGCCCCCTGGTGCTGGTGGGCTTCCTGGTGCTGGTGGGCTTCCTGGTGCTGGTGGGCCCCCTTGTGCTGGTGGGCCCCCTGGTGCTGGTGGGCCCCCTGGTGCTGGTGGGCCCCCCTGGTGCTGGTGGGCCCCCCTGGTGCTGGTGGGCTTCCTGGTGCTGGTGGGCCCCCCTTGGTGCTGGTGGGCCCCCTGGTGCTGGTGGGCTTCCTGGTGCTGGTGGGTCCCCTGGTGCTGGTGGGCCCCCTGGTGCTGGTGGGCCCCCCTGGTGCTGGTGGGCCCCCCTGGTGCTGGTGGGCTTCCTGGTGCTGGTGGGCCCCCCTTGGTGCTGGTGGGCCCCCTGGTGCTGGTGGGCTTCCTGGTGCTGGTGGGTCCCCTGGTGCTGGTGGGCTTCCTGGTGCTGGTGGGCCCGAGGTCATTGCTAATTGGATAATCTGGCCCTGTTTGTGGTAACTATAGAAACCAGAGAGACAAGGTAGCAGAGTCGGGTTCGTTCTCGATTCACATTCAGGAACTCCAGGTTTGAATCCCGGGCGGGACAGAAATGGTAGGTCGTGTTTCCTATCACCTAATGCCACTATTCACCTACGAGTTATATAGGTTCCCAGGAGTTAGTCAGCTTCTTCTGGGGTTGCATCCCGATTAGGGTCAGTAGTTCGAGCTTAGCGGGGAACAGTTATATATATATATATATATATATATATATATATATATATATATATATATATATATATATATATATATATATATATATATATATATACACTGGCTGCCTGTCCCCCGACACAATGAATTATTATGAATTATAAAAACGAAGAAGTTTTCCCAGCTTCCAAGTGTAGAAACATTGTGAATTTCTTTTATTTCAACTTTATGTCCAGAACTGCTGCGTATAATCCTTTGACCATTACGACGCCAGCTTCTCGTTGGTCTCAAGTCCCATAGAGATGGGAGCTGTCAGATAAATTCAGGCAAATACTTTTAAGCGAATACAATGGAGTTATACCTGTTTCCATTGCGGATATCCTGGTTTTCTCTACCTGGCGAAGTTATTCGGGGGTAACTACAAATCTCGTAGAATTTTATAATAAATAACCAGAATTTACGTCTGTTTTTAAAGAGGCAATTTTTAAATTATTAGATTTTAGTTTAATATGTTTGATATGGAACCATTATATAATTGAATCTGAAACAACTGAAGTCACAATGCTGTTGATTAATTGTTTGATTAATAATTCATTTGCGAATTATCGATGAAGGGAAGGAAACATTCAGGGCGAAAGCGCCAGGTCATTACGAATATTACCTGAGTTTACCTGAGAACCACTATCACTACAGGCCTTGACGAGGACAGGAAGTCAGCGGCTAGTCGAAGGTATCCCCCCCCATTTGCCTTGATCTTTTCAACGGTACTTTGAAAGTTAACAGAGTTTTAGCATTTACGGCTTCTATCTAGCACTGGGAGGGGATCAGGATAAGGATTTGGGATGGGAAAGGGAAAAGGAATAGTGCCCAACCACTTGGACGGTCGGGAAAGGAATAGTGCCCAACCACTTGGACGGTCGTGGAAGGAATAGTGCCCAACCACTTGGACGGTCGTGGAAGGAATAGTGCCCAACCACTTGGGCGGTCATGGAAGGAATAGTGTCCAACTACTTGGACGGTCGGGAAAGGAATAGTGCCCAACCACTTGGACGGCCGGGCAAGGAATAGTGCCCAACTACTTGGACGGTCGGAGAAGGAATAGAGCCCAACCACTTGGACGGTCGGGGATTGAACGCCGACCTGCATGAGCGACGGTCTACCGTCCAGCCCAAGTGGTTGAACAGTAACTGCGAGATTTTTAATATTGAGTAAATAATTATTTTAATCATTGTGTCAGGGAACAGATAGCCAGTGTATATATATATATATATATATATATATATATATATATATATATATATATATATATATATATATATATATATATATATATATGTTAGGCTTATATCGTGGTACCTCCCCCCCCCCCTCTCCACCACAGGTCGAATTACCGACTGCATGATGCATCCCCACAACACACGGACTAATTCCTGGATAGTACACACTAAATCCTGGCCAATTCAGTCCTGGAAATACCATCAAATAGAGGACATCAAAATATTTAATACAAATATTAAATAAATACAAATTATGAAATATAATAAGTTTGTGATCACTAAACAGACGAATTTACACTTGCACTGACTGGGTTGCGTTACTTATAGTTCAGTATCACGCACCCAACCGCTATCTACAGAACACCCCCCCCCCCATTTGCATTTGGGTGAGGTGATATGTTACAACAGTTTTGGATGAGGTGAAAACAAACTTTCAACACAAGCCAGAACACGAAACAATGGGTATTGAAGGTAAAAATGGAAGTATTGCAGAGGGCCTATTGGCCCATATTTCTTGATGCTTCTATATTGGAGCGGAGTCTTGAAGTGGGTAGAATATAGTTGTGCATTATATACAGTGTCTACCCACTTCAAGACTCCGCTCCAATATAGAAGCATCAAGAAATATGGGCCAATAGGCCCTCTGCAATTACTTTCATTCTTACCTTCAATACCCATTGTTTCGTGTTCTGGCTTGTGTTGAAAGTTTGTTTTCACCTCATCCAAAACTGTTGTAACATATCACCTCACCCAAATGCAGGTATAAAAAATCGAAGATGTTTAAGCTCTATTCAGTTATAGTTGTGTGTGTGTGTAAACTAAAATCTTTGAAAATGTAATAAGTTTTACGAAACGCGCTCAAGTGTCGCGTCAGACTAGAAATAAAAATGAATTTTAGAGAATTGATTTTTCATTTACCATCAACAGTGAAAAGAAACATGAGAAAGATCGAGAAAATTCGTGTTAGAATTATTAATCTTACTTTTTCGGTCATATTTAATAATATATGTCTACAGGAAGGACTGCTACCAAAATATACTAACATATATATGTCGTACCTAGTAGCCAGAACTCACTTCTCAGCCTACTATGCAAGGCCCGATTTGCCTAATAAGCCAAGTTTTCCTGAAATAATATATTTTCTCTAATTTTTTTCTTGTGAAATGATAAAGCTACCCATTTCATTATGTATGAGGTCAATTTTTTTTTTCTGGAGTTAAAATTAACGTAGATATATGACCGAACCTAACCAACCCTACCTAACCTAACCTAACCTATCTTTATAGGTTAGGTTACGTTAGGTAGCCGAAAAAGTTAGGTTAGGTTAGGTTAGGAAGTCGAAAAACAATTAGTTCATGAAAACTTGGCTTATTAGGCAAATCGGGCCTTGCATAGTAGGCTGAGAAGTGCGTTCTGGCTACTAGGTACGACATATATATATATATATATATATATATATATATATATATATATATATATATATATATATATATATATATATATCAACTGTTACAGTCATACACCACTGTAACAATCATGCACGACTGCTTCAGTTATACACGGCTGGTATAGTCATACAAGGCCGCAACAGTCATTTATGACAGTTACAGGCATACACAGTTGTTACAGTCAAAAAAGACTACAGTAGTCATATACAGTTGTTACAGTTCTTCACCGTTCAACAGCAATATAAAACTCTCATTAATACACAACTCCCACAGTAATACACAACTCCCACAGTAATACACAACTCCCACAGTAATACACAACTCCCACAGTAATACACAACTCCCACAGTAATACACAACTCCCACAGTAATACACAACTCCCACAGTAATACACAACTCCCACAGTATTACACAACTCCCACAGTAATACACAACTCCCACAGTAATACACAACTCCCACAGTAATACACAACTCCCACAGTATTACACAACTCCCACAGTAATACACAACTCCCACAGTATTACACAACTCCCACAGTAATACACAACTCCCACAGTATTACACAACTCCCACAGTAATACACAACTCCCACAGTAATACACAACTCCCACAGTAATACACAACTCCCACAGTAATACACAACTCCCACAGTTCCTGTTCGACGACTCTGTTGTGTCACTCGTATATATTAGTATACATTTTGTCATGCCAGTAATAGATCGTTGCAATAAACTCCTTCTTGAAAAGCGCATTTTGCAACAAGCAACATCACATTACCGGAGTCTGGTTACGTATATTTTTTTGCGTGAGAAAGTGTGGGTATATGTGACTGTGTGAGCACTCGCGCGTGTGGATAATTATGTGTATCCACAGTATAATTATCCACAGTATAATTATCCACAGTATAAGAGAGATACATTCACATTGGGTCTTGGCCTCCTGCCTCCGCCTTCTTTACTAGTGGAGTCCAACAAGAGATGTGGTCAAGGGGTCATCCGCGAAGGTGAGTGTAAGGGGAGGTCATGACCTCATCAATACACGCATCACACAACCCGTTCTCGCAGCCCCCCGGGCAGTGACCCCGTGCCTCATATGGTGACCTGTTAGTCACTGACCTCCTACATACAGTGACTCAAATGCAGAGAAAGCAGCGTCATGCATAGTCTAGTTTCAGACAGAAAGCGAAACTTTCCTCCTGCAGTTTAATTGTGGACTAATACAACGACCTATCGACTGCCAACGACCCCCTCTCTATTGACCAGTGACCTCCACGTACATATTAACCCTTTCTATAGTCTTTGACCCTTGCAGTCAGATCGTCTCCTACAGACAGACAGACATCCTTCTAAAGACTTGGTCCATCAGCCATTAGCCACTCCAAGTGTGTAAAGCTTGGGTTCCATGTGTAAAGCTTGGGTTCCGTGCATAAAGCTTGGGTTTCGTGTGTAAAGCTTACGTTCCATGTGTAAGGCTTGGGTTTTGTGTTTAAAGCTTGGGTTCCATGTGTAAAGCATGGGTTCCATGTGTAAAGCTTGGGTTCCGTGCATAAAGCTTGGGTTTCGTATGTAAAGCTTGTGCTCCATGTGTAAGGCTTGGGTTTCGTGTGTAAAGCTTGGGTTCCATGTGAAAAGCTTGGGTTCCGTGCATAAAGCTTGGGTGTCGTATGTAAAGCTTGGGTTTCATATGTAAAGCTTGGGTTCCGTGAATAAACCTTGGGTTCCGTGCATAAAGCTTGGGTTTCATATGTAAAGCTTGGGTTCCGTGAATAAAGCTTGGGTTCCGTGCATAAAGCTTGGGTTTCGTGTGTAAAGCTTGGGTTCCGTGTATAAACTTGGGTTCCCGAGCCGGAGGGAGGGAGGGAGGGAGGGGGAAGCGGTCAAGGTGACATTACCGTAAAGTCTGGTAATAACAGCTTCGACGGAACTTCCAGTCCAGATACTGCTCTTATTGGGCTTACCTAACAGTGACTGCAGGGAACTGAGGTCTAGCTCATTATGTGAAGTGTGTGTGTGTGTACTCACCTAGTTGTACTAACCAAGTTGTGCTTGCGGGAGTTGAGCTCTGGCTCTTTGGTCCCGCCTCTCAACTGTCAATCAACTGTGTGCGTGTGTACTGTCACGGTAAAATCTCTAGTTAGAGATTCGGCCTGCTCCCTTGTCACCTATTCTACTCATTCACGTCTATATAATAAAGAACTGCAGCCAATAACAACAACAACTACTTCCAGACGTCTAGACAACACCACCAGTCTACCATCACCACGGCCCGTCACCGCACCTCGCACCTGGGTCGCTGGGAGGCCTCCGAAACAAGCAGTTTAAGTGAGCCGGTTCATAGTTAAAGAAGCCATCAGCGCCATCTACCCGGCCGATATTCTGTATAAACAGGGCTACCAAGCTCTCCAAGATTCAGATTACTCCTGAGTGCTCTCGCTGAGTAGACCTGTTGACATACCCCGGTGTGGTAACAGAGCTATTCAGTTTGACTCACGGTATTCCGCACAATATTTTATTTTGCACCTTAATGTAACTTAAATTTGATTATTCATCTTGTTTGTTTTGCACACTATGTATTAAAGCCAAGCCTGGATATTATTATATCTTTTGTAATATGTTTAACTTCAGTTTTTGTTTTAAAGTAAAGTATTTTTAAATGTTTTTCCCTCTTCTTTATCCCACAGTTTATCTCACTGTGAAGACTCCTTTGCAGTTTAATTTTTTTTATTTTTATTTTGTGACTGGCATTACAGAGACTGCACGACCACCAACGTTTCCCGTCACAGTACTCACCTATTTGTGTTTGCGGGGGTTGAGCTTCGGCTCTTTGGTCCCGTTTCTCAACTGTCAATCAACTCGTGTACATATTCCTGAGCCTACTGGGCTCTATCATATCTACATTTGAAACTGTGTATGGAGTCAGCCTCCACCACATCACTGCCTAATGCTTTCAACCTGTTAACTACTCTGACACTGAAAAAGTTCTTTCTATCAGAAAGAAGCAGTGTGGGCCGGTCAACAACTGAGGGAGGTCATCCACTCTCACCTTCTCCCCCAAATAGATCAGTAGAACACCAGCTGGTCGCATTAGAAGGTATAGTTTGCTACAGTTTGTATAGGGAAATAGTTCATTTCATGCCTCGATAGAGAGTGTTAAGATAGGGAGTGGTTTTATTTAGTTTTTGTTTAGATTTTGCATTAGTAAATAATTAGCTTGTTATTTGTATTTTATTATTTCCATTTTTGAATGTGTCCATGTCCTTATCACGTGGTCTCCACGAGTCTGAAGTTTCAGTTGGGCCGCAAACCTAACAAAGTTTAAGAGGTCATTTATCCCTTTGTTTGCTATAATTTCCCACACTAAACGTAGATTCTTTCCACCTTTTCCAAGTAATTTGGGGGTCAAGCTCCAAGGTTTTAATGATCGATTAATCGGTCCAGATCCCGATTAATTGACGCTTCTGGTTAATGGTCTGGTGGTGGCAGCAGAAGGAGATCCTTGAGTTTGCTAGGAGCCTAGTACCACGTCACGGGGGCTGTAGAAGCTTAGCTGACTCGAACGGCTAAGACCACGTGACGTGGGATTTGGGTAAAGTAGCTCGGGGTTCCCTTGGTATATAAGTGAAGGAAATAGAATACGGGTAGGTAAGGGTGAAGAGAGAGTCGAAGGAAGAGTCGATAAGAACTGATATCTGCCCCCCTCCCTCCACGCGTTACATTGTATGTGGTGATCATATCCCCTCTAACTCTTCTGTCTCCCAGTGACGTGAGGTTTAATTCCCGTAGTCTCTTCTCGTAGTTCATACTCCTCAGTTCGGGTACTATTCTGGTGACAAACCGTTGAACCTTTTCCAGTTTAGTCTTATGCTTGAATAGATATGGACTCCATGCTGGAGTCGCATATTCCAGGATTGGTCTGACATATGTGATATACAAAGTTCTGAAAGATTCCTTACACAAGTTTCTAAAGGTCGTTCTTATGTTAGCCAACCTGACATATGCCGCTGATGTTATCCTCTTGATATGGGCTTCAGGGGACAGGTCTGTCGTGATATCAATCCCCCAGGTCTTTCTCTCTCTCTGACTCTTGAAGTATTTCATCTCCCAAATGGTACCTTGTATCCAAAGTAGCGGAAGTAAGATCCACTGCGATGTGGTACGAACAAGCCACTGGGAACTACTTTTTCAAGCCTGACATAAAGATATCCAGAGACATTTCAGTAGCCATACACAGACTCAGACTTGGTTACAAGTGCTGCTGAGAGGTAATAAACCCAATACTTAGAGAATATCATATCTGTAGATCAGATACAGATACTATCCATGTTTCAGATGCATCTGATCATATCCATATGACCAGATGTACTCCAGTAACAATAATTACTGGAAGGTGAAGCAAGTGAAGTGCATGAAACTCAACATTCATCCAGCGAGAGCAATTGCGTTAAATGCCAAATCCACATGGACTACAATGGTCATAAAAACAGTTGAAGAATGGGACACACTAGTGAACACAGAGCATCTGTATCTGCCACCAAGATAATGTTAATAAAATAAAAGACTAAAACCAGTACGTTAAAACAAAAGTAGTAAAGAAACGGGAGAAAATGAGGAAAAATTACCTCTATTTAAAACTTTGACCCAAACATCACAGTAACAAGGTTATCGCGAATAAGTGAACTCAGTCACGGCTCAATATAGCATGTGCTACATGGAGATTTTGTTCTGAGTAGCTGAATCTAAAACAAAAACGACAACAGTAGGAGCCATAAGGAGGACTCGAACTAGCCCACTTGGTACTCCCAATTTAGCGCCCTAGACCACTATACCACGACATGGAAAGCAATGTTAAACCTCTCCCTACAAGATGACCAGTGGGACCAAGCAACGCTCCTAGTTAGACTCGGGGGTATAGGTATTCGCAAGGCGACAAAGTTATCATTGCCGGCATTCTTATCCTCGACCAGTGCTACAAGTGAATTAGTGAATGAAACATTACCAGAATACCTAAGAGACTCCATTGGGATTCATGATCCCAAATTTGCAGAAGGAGCTGGTCAGTGGGACACTCTTACCAACTCTCACCCTCGACAAACGTTTCCAAACGACTGCAAACAGGCCAAATGGGATAGCCCCATAGTGGAGAACATCGCCACAGCATTGCTGAAGGCAGCTTCTGGGCAGGACAGAGCGCGTCTTCTAGCTGTGCAAGCCCCCCATGCCGGAGACTTCCTGTTGGTAGTCCCTAATTCTACCTTGGGCACCCGGCTGGAACATCGGGACCTAAGTATTGGTGTTGCTCTGCGCCTTGCCGCCCCTATCTCCACCGAACACCGGTGTATTTGCGACTATGCACAGGCGGACCAATATGGCAGCCATGGTCTCATCTGTCGTAAGTCACAGGGGAAAGATAGCCAGACATGAAGCAGTCAATGACATCATCAGGAGAAGTTAGGCTACAGCTGGGTGTCCAGCACAAAGGGAACCTTAGTTGTGCAGACCTGACAACAGCCAAAAACGCCCAGATGGAGTCACCCTGCAGCCATAGAGGGACGGTAAACGGGTCATATGGGATTGCACGTGTGAATCTACATTAGCTGATATCTGTGTACCTTTCAGCACAGTTGAGGGAGGCGGGGCGGCCACCTTCAGGAAAACCCAGAAAACCAGCAAGTATTGGGACCTAGAACGTTGTTACAGGTTCGTGATTGCCGATAGGTTCTGAAACTCTGGGCGCCTGCGGCAAATGTGCACTTAGGTTCCTAAAGAAGGTCGGGGAGGCCCTCATTGGGAAAACTAAAGACTCAAGAGCGGCCAGTTTCCTGTTCCAGCGCCTCAGTATCGCAGTTCAGAGGGGAAATGTGTGCTGTATCTTGGGTATGCACCCGACCTCCGAAGAGCTGGACGAGGTCTTCGAACACTGATTGTTATATTGTTATACATGTGAGTGTTATATATAACCCTCACACTGACCATATATATGGTCAGTGTGAGGGGTACCAGCTCTGGTGCAAGTGTAGGGACCCCATAGCCTCTGAGAAGAAAAGAAAGAGTATTCAGAAGAGACCTTGTGGATTCTCACAGAACATTAATATTTTCTGCCCTTACCACCCCTATTCTTTTGTATATATATATATACATATTTTTGTTTATTTAAACTTTGTTACAACTGCTTGCCATTCTTTCAGGGGGTTCACTTTGATACAATCTGGGCAACCAATAGGAGCATCAGAGTTACGGGGGCTCCTCTTGATGATGTCGTTAACTTCACTGTTCTTCGAGTGCCATCCCCTGTGCTTTGGCAGAGTAGGCCAAATTCGAAGAATTCAATGTACAAGTTTGAAAGCAATGGCGATAAAGGATTTCCCATTGGCATTCAAAACGTCTGTAAATAATACTCATTATTAGAGGTAAATTTACATTCTTTAATGCACAACTTAACAAGATTGACAACAATATCAGCAGAAAGAGGTAAAACATATTTAGAGAATTGGTCAAATGAGAAGAGGAAATAGTTCCAAACAATGGGGACAAGATTTTGGTAAGCCATTTAGCAAGCTTGTAAGAAATGGATCCCACCGAACTGATGATAGACCTCATGGAATTGTTAGGTTTATGCGTCTTGATAAGTCCACAGAGATATGGTAATAAAGGTGATGAGGTAGTAAATTGATTAAGATCTTTATGTTTACTTAACAACTTACTCATGCTGCTATTGAAAGACTTGATAGTGTCCTCAAGAGGAGCTATTGGAGAACTTAATGATGTCCTCTTGATGCTTCTATATTTGTTCGGAATCTTGAAGTGGGTAGAATATAGTTGTGCATTAATTGGCAGTTGATTGCTGGTGTTGACTTTTTAATGTGTAGTGCCTCGCAGATGTCGAGCCTCCTGCTATCGCTGTATCAATCGATGATTTCTGTGTTTTTAGGACAACACAGAAATCATGACTATAGTGGTGGTGTTTGTGTTCGTGATTCAACACATTTGCAACGAATACGCCACACAGATAAGACATAATGTAGCCACATTACATCCAGTTTATCTTAATTTTCTCTATTCCATTAAGAATAGAGAAACAATATGAAATCAAGTAGAAGCAAATTAATGATGATATTATCAAACGTAATCAGTACTAATCGCCACAACTAGTAGTAATACTAGCATCAGTTAATATTCCAACCCATCCTCCGAATTGACAGTACGATTTAATACTAAGTGTAATAAGTACACTTTCTTACTGTAATAAGCAGTGCATAATTGCACTTACGGGGCTGTTACATTGACCCAACTCCCTCCCCCGCTTTAATTTTTCTCGTTTTCTGTTAAGTCACTCAGAATTTTAGGATGACGTTTTCAATTTCGATTTGCAATACACAAGTTTTAAATATCAGGAATTTCTTTTTCAGGTTTATTAAACAACATAGATTTTATGCAAAATTTTAAAATATCCTGAGTTAATTTACAATTTATTGATATATTTTAGTTTTGTTTTATTAGTTTTATAAAACTGTAATATCAATATAGCTATAAGTTAAGTACTAATTGTAATTAGGAAGCAATAAAATTATTATCTTCAAAAACTAAGACGGTTAGGTGAGGTTGTGGTTTTCTATTCAGTTTTTCAGGTAAACTCAAATATTCACAATATATTTGACAGTACGATTTAATACTAAGTGAAAATAAGTACAATTCCTAACTGCTATGAATAGTACATAATTGCACTTAATTGTCTTCTTACATTTACCACCCCATTTTTGGAGGACGGGCTGTAATATTCATAATATTATTGATGTTATGATTTATAATATTAAAGTTACTTGGAGTATTTGGTAATCAAAGAATTAGTAGTAATAATATATTAATGTTAAACATATATTTATATTTTTTTATTATTGCTTTCTCATTAATAAAGCTAATAAGATTCAACAGAACATAAGGTTGCACAGGTGAAAATTTTGAGTCAGTGACCCACATCTTAACTCCCACACGAAGTGATTTCGTAAGCGTCCGGCGTCTCCCTCCACCACTGTAACAAGCAGTTCTGCTCGGTTAGAACTCGTCTAAATGACCTGTGTAGCAGATTCTCTCTGGGTGTTGATCATAGCCGTCTTAGGCTGCTTGGTCCTACTGGTGGTTGACTGACATGGCGTCATGGTCCATTCAGCCGACGCCTCCTTGACTGACATTGCGTCATGGCCCACTCAACCGACGTCTCCTTGACTGACATGGCCCCATGGCCCACTCAGCCTACGCCTCTTGACTGACATGGCCCCATGGCCCACTCAGCCTACGCCTCTTGACTGACATGGCCTCATGGCCCACTTAGCCTACGCCTCTTGACTGACATGGCCCCATGGCCCACTCAGCCTACGCCTCTTGACTGGCATGGCCCCATGGCCCACTCAGCCTACGCCTCTTGACTGACATGGCCCCATGGCCCACTCAGCCTACGCCTCTTGACTGACATGGCCTCATGGCCCACTCAGCCTACGCCTCTTGACTGACATGGCCCCATGGCCCACTCAGCCTACGCCTCTTGACTGACATGGCCTCATGGCCCACTCAGCCTATGCCTCTTGACTGACATGGCCCCATGGCCCACTCAGCCTATGCCTCTTGACTGACATGACTTCGTGTGGAAGTTAAGATGTTTGGTCACTGATTCAAAGTTTTCACCTGTTCAATTATCACCCTCATGTTCTGTTGACTCTTATTAGCTTTATTAATGAGAAAGCAATAATAAAAATGTAAATATAAGTTAAACATGATTTTAATATTACTACTAATTCTTTGACTACCTAATTTTTTTTTTCAGGCAATATAATGAATGAAATCATTAACGTGATGTATCAATGAGAAAATCAGTAGGGTTGAGCTGAATACCAGGTTGCATTGCTTTTCTATGTCGTGGTGTAGAGGTCTAGGGCGCTAGCTTAGGAGTACCACGTGAGCTGGTTCGAGTCTTTCTCATGGCTCCTACTGTTGTTGTTGTTGTTGTTTTAGATTTAGCTTCTTAGACCGAAAGATCGATGTAGCACGGGCTATAGTGAACCCGTAACTGAGTTTGGTTATTCGCGATAACCTTGTTACTCTGATGATTGGATCATGGCTTACATGGCTCACTCAGCCTACGCCTCTTGACTGACATGGCTCATTCAGCCTACGCCTCTTGACTGACATGGCCCACTCAGCCTACGCCTCTTGACTGACATGGCTCACTCAGCCTACGCCTCTTGACTGACATGGCTCACTCAGCCTACGCCTCTTGACTGACATGGCTCACTCAGCCTACGCCTCTGGACTGACATGGCTCACTCAGCCTACGCCTCTGGACTGACATGGCTCACTCAGCCAACGCCTCTTGACTGATATGGCTCACTCAGCCTACGCATCTTGACTGACATGGCTCACTCAGCCTACGCATCTTGACTGACATGGCTCACTCAGCCTACGCCTCTTGACTGACATGGCTCACTCAGCCTACACCTCTTGACTGACATGGCTCACTCAGCCTACGCCTCTTGACTGACGTGGCTCACTCAGCCTACGCCTCTTGACTGACATGGCTCACTCAGCCTACACCTCTTGACTGACATGGCTCACTCAGCCTACGCCTCTTGACTGACGTGGCTCACTCAGCCTACTGCTACAACAACACCAAGATTTGCCGCTGTCTACCACAGCAGCGCCGGCCCTATTGACACCCAAGACGACCTGCTGGTAAGGCTACTTCAACGTGAGACCATTACACCAGCGTCCTCACCTGTGGCCACAGTTCGACGTCGTATATGAAGCCTCAGTTACTTGCCTTATGGTCAACCGTCTTTGTGACAGGTGGCGTTGCATAGCAATCTCCATTAATGACTTTTTGTTTACATTTTCACCTTCTTTTCTGTAAAAAGAAAAGTAATTTGTAAATTTTGCCCAATTTCAGAACTAGTTTCAATGATATTTTCCTTAGAGTTATACTGCTGTCTATCGCAAGATGATCCATGGGACTTTGTATGATGCTACTTACAACAATGTGATCCGTGGGGCTATGCATGACAATGTCATATTACACGATGTTCATTACTACGATGATACTTAGAGTGACTTGGGTGTGTTCCCTCGCTCACTGTGCTGTTACATGACGATGGTATTTGTGGTGTCAGAAGTAGTGGTGGTTATTGTGGTGTTAGTAGTAGTGGTGGTTATTGTGGTGTCTGAAGTAGTTGTGGTGCTTGTGGTGTCAGAAGTAGTTGTGGTGCTTGTGGTGTCAGAAGTAGTGGTGATACTTGTGGTGTCAGAAGTAGTGGTGGTGCTTGTGGTGTCAGAAGTAGTGGTGGTGCTTGTGGTGTCAGAAGTAGAGCTGGAAGAGGTAATGATGGGGATAATTTCATCCACAGTGGTGGTGAAGGGTCAATGTTTGTATTTGGGCAGTGCAGAGAGTGGCAATAGTGGTGGTGCAGGTAGTGGCGATGGTGGTGGTGGTGCTGGTAGTGGCGATGGTGGTGGTGGTGCTGGTAGTGGCGATGGTGGTGGTGGTGCTGGTAGTGGCGATGGTGGTGGTGGTGATGGTAGTGGCGATGATGATGGTGGTGGTGCTGGTAGTGGCGATGGTGGTGGTGGTGCTGGTAGTGGCGATGGTGGTGGTGGTGCTGGTAGTGGCGATGGTGGTGGTGGTGCTGGTAGTGGCGATGATGGTGGTGGTGCTGATAGTGGCGATGGTGGTGGTGGTGCTGGTAGTGGCGATGGTGGTGGTGGTGCTGGTAGTGGCGATGATGGTGGTAGTGCTGGTAGTGGCGATGGTGGTGGTGGTGCTGGTAGTGGCGATGATGGTGGTGGTGCTGATAGTGGCGATGGTGGTGGTGGTGCTGGTAGTGGCGATGGTGGTGGTGGTGCTGGTAGTGGCGATGATGGTGGTAGTGCTGGTAGTGGCGATGGTGGTGGTGGTGCTGGTAGTGGCGATGGTGCCGGTGGTGCTGGTAGTGGCGATGGTGCCGGTGGTGCTGGTAGTGGCGATGGTGGTGGTGGTGCTGGTAGTGGCGATGATGGTGGTGGTGCTGGTAGTGGCGATGGTGGTGGTGGTGATGGGAGTGGCGATGGTGGTGGTGGTGCTGGTAGTGACGATGGTGGTGGTGGTGCTGGTAGTGGCGATGGTGGTGGTGGTGATGTGAGTGGCGATAGTGGTGGTTCAAATGGTCCAGCAGCCTTGAAACGCCTGGAGGTGGTTCCCCGGACGCTTGGAGTCAGTAAGAGACGCCGTAGAAGCCAAATCATTCTTTGTCTTGCCACAAACAGGATGTGGAACATTAAGGTAATGATCGATCCTTAGCTGTGGCCGCAGTCACATGTACAAACGCTCTCACATATATAAACACCTAACTGTAAACATGGATACACCAACACACACACACTTTGCTTGCCACTTTCCATAGTGTATAGTAAGTCACTGATGTTACACAACTTCATACAACTAGGTGAGTACACACATGTGCGATACACACCAGCACGCACTCACCTATGATACTTGCCAACACACACACGCCTTTGTTACACACCAGCACACACACACCTGTGTGTTACACACCAGACCCACACACCTGTGTTACACACCATACACACCAGCACACACACACACCTGTGTTACACACCAGACCCACACACCTGTGTTACACACCATACACACCAGCACACACACACACCTGTGTTACACACCAGACCCACACATCTGTGTTACACACCAGCACACACACACACACACCTGTGTTACACAACAGCATACACACACACTTGGATAGCGTGTGACACCTAGGAAGCGTGCGGGGCCTGGCGAGCGTGTGACACCTAGGAAGCGTGCGGAGCCTGGCTAGCTTGTGACACCTAGGAAGCGTGCGGAGCCTGGCTAGCTTGTGACACCTAGGAAGCGTGCGGGGCCTGGCTAGCTTGTGACACCTAGGAAGCGTGTGGGGCCAGGCTAGCTTGTGACACCTAGGAAGCGTGCGGAGCCTGGCTAGCTTGTGACACCTAGGAAGCGTGCGGAGCCTGGCTAGCTTGTGACACCTAGGAAGCGTGCGGAGCCTGGCTAGCGTGTGACACCTAGGAAGCGTGCGGAGCCTGGCTAGCTTGTGACACCTAGGAAACGTGTGGGGCCTGGCTAGCGTGTGACACCTAGGAAGCGTGCGGGGCCTGGCTAGCTTGTGACACCTAGGAAGCGTGCGGGGCCTGGCTAGCTTGTGACACCTAGGAAGCGTGCGGAGCCTGGCTAGCTTGTGACACCTAGGAAGCGTGCGGAGCCTGGCTAGCGTGTGACACCTAGGAAGCGTGCGGAGCCTGGCTAGCTTGTGACACCTAGGAAGCGTGTGGGGCCTGGCTAGCGTGTGTCGAAGCACTCCACCCTGGTGCTTCTCTCCGCTTCAGCTATCAGCCGCTCCGTGACCCTGAACCACACACCGGAACCGCTTGGTAATACACTCCTTTTCTCCTTGGCGTATGTTTGCAGGCATACACACATGACGTCAACAATACTTATAGGGTTTGCAGGAACCCGAGCGCCAGCTCTTGGGCCCCGCCTTTGTTTATATTGTTTAATCTGGTGGGAATGGAGCAGAATTCTTTTAGTTGCGTTAGCAGGCTGAGAACGATGACTTACTAAAGTGTATGGTAAGTCTTATCATACTTGGTTTTCCCTAGAACACGACCCGGTAGTCGGTTTTACTACCAGCTTGCCAATTATTGATGAGTGAACAGATGTGAGGAGTTATGAACTGGTTCTTAGTTAATCCTTTCGTGGGTTTTGTAGCAGGGTGTGTGTGTGTGTGTGTGTGTGTGTGTGTGTGTGTGTGTGTGTGTGTGTGTGTGTATGTGTACTCACCTATTTGTACTCACCTATTTGTGCTTGCAGGATCGAGCATTGACTCTTGGATCCCGCCTTTCCAGCTATCGGTTGTTTACAGCAATGACTCCTGTCCCATTTCTCTATCATACCTAGTTTTAAAAGTATGAATAGTATTTGCTTCCACAACCTGTTCCCAAAGTGCATTCCATTTTTCCACTACTCTCACGCTAAAAGAAAACTTTCTAACATCTCTGTGACTCATCTGAGTTTCCAGTTTCCACCCATGTCCCCTCGTTCTGTTATTATTACGTTTGAACATTTCATCTATTTCCACTTTGTCAATTCCCCTGAGTATTTTATATGTCCCTATCATATCTCCTCTCTCCCTACTTTTCTCTAGTGTCGTAAGGTTCAGTTCCTTCAGACGCTTTTCATATCCCATCCCTCGTAACTCTGGGACAAGCCTCGTCGCAAACCTCTGAACCTTCTCCAGTTTTTTTATGTGTTTCTTCAGGTGGGGGCTCCATGATGGTGCGGCATACTCTAAGACGGGTCTCACGTTGGCAGTGTAAAGCGCCCTAAAAGCCTCCTCGTTTAGGTTTCTGAATGAAGTTCTAATTTTCGCCAGTGTAGAGTACGCTGCTGTCGTTATCCTATTTATATGTGCCTCAGGAGTTAGATTAGGTGCCACATCCACTCCCAGGTCTCTTTCTCGAATCGTTACAGGTAGGCTGTTCCCCTTCATTGTGTACTGTCCCTTTGGTCTCCTATCACCTGATCCCATTTCCATAACTTTACATTTACTGGTGTTAAACTCCAGTAGCCATTTCCCTGACCATCTCTACAACCTGTTTAAGTCCTCTTGGAGGATCCTACAATCCTCATCTGTCACAACTCTTCTCATTAATTTTGCGTCATCCGCAAACATTGACATCTATGATTCCACTCCTGTAAACATATCATTTACGTAAATTAGAAAGAGGATTGGTCCCAGCACCGATCCTTGAGGTACTCCCCTTGTTACTGTTCGCTAGTCCGACTTCTCGCCCCTTACCATTACCCTCTGGCTCCTTCCTGTTAGGTAGTTCTTCACCCATACTAGGGCCTTTCCGCTTACTCCTGCCTGCCTCTCAAGTTTGTATAGCAGTCTCATGTGCGGTACTGTATCAAAGGCCTTTTGGCAGTCAAGAAATATGCAGTCTGCCCAGCCTTCTCTCTCCTGCCTTATCCTTGTTACTTTACTATAGAATTCTGAAAGGTTTGTTAGGCATGATTTCCCTGTCCAGAACCCATGTTGGTGCTTGTTTACAAACCCAATGCTCTCCAGGTGCTCAACAAGTCTTAGCCTAATTATTCTTTCAAGTATTTTGCAGGGGATGCTTCTCAGTGATACGGGTTTGTAGTTAAGTGCCTCCTCCCTATCACCTTTTTTGAAAATCGGTACATTTCCCTCCTTCCAGCAACTGGGCAATTCTCCCGACATAAGTGACCCATTAAAGATCATTGCCAGAGGCACGCTGAGAGCCTGCACTGCCTCTTTAAGTATCCACGGTGATACTTTGTCTGGTCCAACAGCTTTATTTGCATCCAGTGTTGTCAACTGTTTCATTACCTCCTCTGCTGTCACCTCTATATCTGATAGTCTTACATCTAGGGTAATCGCTTCTAACAATGGGAGCTGCTCAGGCTCGGTTGTGAACACTCCATGGAATTTTGCATTCAGTACCTCGCAGATTTCCTTGTCGCTTTCTGTATATGTCCCTTCTGTTTTCCTCAGTCTTGTCACTTGGTCATTTACCGACATCTTCCTTCTTATATGGCTATGTAGTAATTTAGGTTGCTTTTTCGCTTTGACTGCAATATCATTCTCATAATTTCTTTCCGACACTCGTCTTATGTTAATGTAATTATTCCTAGCTCTGTTACATCTAATCCTGTTGTCCTCTGTCCTTTGTCTTCTGTGCTTCCTCCACTCCCTCCTGCTTCTCACCTTTGCTTCCTGACACTGTCTATTAAACCATGGGTTATTATATTCCCTCCTGCTTTTTTCCTTTATTGTTGGAATAAATCTCTCTTCAGCCTCCTTGCATTTCAACATGACTTGGTTCATCATACCTTGCACTGTTTTTCCTCTAAGTTCTTCCTCCCACTGCACTTCTCCCAGGTAGTCCCTTATCCTTCTGTAGTCCCCTTTTCTGTAATCAAGTCTCCTTTCCCGGACCTCTTGTCCTTTGGTCACAATTTTAAGCTCCATCAAGTAGTCAAAGACTAGGACACAATGGTCACTAGCTCCTAGTGGTATTTCATGTTCCAACTGCTCGATGTCTTCTACATTCTGGGTGAAAATGAGATCTAATAGGCTGGGAGTATCCCCTCCTCTTTCCCTAGTATCTTCTTTCACATGCTGTGTTAGGAAATTCCTGTCAATAACGTCTACCAGCTTCGCTCCCCAGGTCTCCTCCCCGCCATGGGGATTCCTCGTTTCCCAATCTATCTCTCCGTGATTTAGGTCCCCCATGACCAGCAGCTTCGCTCTCATTCTATGCGCTATAGTTGCTGCCCTCTGCAGTTCATCTATACATGTCTTGTTGCTGTCCTCAAACTCCTGCCTGGGCCTTCTACTGTTTGGTGGGGGATTGTAGAGTATCAAGATTACAATCTTCTTCCCATCCACTGTCAGAGTTCCATGTATGAAGCTCGTGCTTTCATTGGTACCCGGATTTTCCAGCTCATCAAACTTCCATTTCCGCTTTATTAGTAGTGCCACTCCTCCTCCCTGTCTCTGTGTCCTTTCTTTTCTTATCACCTGGTACCCCTCTGGAAAGATTGCATCCGAGATCATGCCATTTATTTTAGTTTCCACTATTGCCACTATGTCTGGGTCTGCCTCACTAACTCTTTCTTTTATCTCTTCTGCTTTATTGGCTACCCCATCAGCATTGGCGTACCAAACCTTGAGACTCTTCTTGGAAACTCGGGTGTCAGAGTTCCCCCTTTCACCGGGGGTCTGGGGGGAACTGGGGGGGTGTCTGGGGGGCGAGTGGGGGCTGTGGGGGTGAATGGGGAGGTGCTAGGGGGGGTGCCTGGGAGTGCCTGGTAGGCGAATGGGATCTGGGCATCTAGGGGGGTAGGAAGGGCATAATGGGTCTGAAAGTTAGGGGTCTGAATAGCATAGGGGGGTTGAGAAATAGAGTGAGACTGAGAGTCAGGTAGAGGTTGAGAGGTTGGGGGGAAGAGGGATACTGAGGGCAGAGGGCTGAGATGAGATGTGTGTGTGTGTGTGTGTGTGTGTGTACTCACCTAATTGTGCTTGCGGGGGTTGAGCTCTGGCTCTTTGGTCCCAGGGGTGTGTGTGTGTGTGTGTGTGTGTGTGTGTGTGTTTGAGTATTTAATATATGTATTTACTATTTGTATCTGCAGAATCGAGCTATAAGCTCGTGGACCCCGCCTTTCTAACAAATTTATTTTTCCTCTATTATGTCTACTACATATATTTATCTTTAACACACACACACACACACACACACTGGTAGTGTGTCTGGTAGCTGAGCGGACAGCGCACAGGACTCGTAATTCTGTGGGCCTGGGTTTGATTCTCGGGCCCAGCAGAAGCAAATGTGCAGAGTTTTTTTTTCCCCCTGATACCCCTGTTACCTAGCAGAAAATAGGTACCTGGGAGTTAGAAAGCTGTTACGGAGCTGCTTCCTGTGTGCGTGTGTGTGTAGAAAAAAATAGTTAGTAGTTAGTTACAGATTGACAGTTGAGAGGCGGGCCGAAAGAGCAGAACTTAACCTAGAACCTAGAACATAACTAGGTGAATACACACACAAACACACACACACACAGTTGACCAGTTGACACAGTTCTACACCAGTTGATTGACAGTTGAGAGGCGGGACCAAAGAGCCAAAGCTCAACCCCCGCAAGCACAATTAGGTGAGTACAATTAGGTGAGTACACAGTCCTTGTCTATTGTCCTCTCTCTTGTTTGTGTAGAGGCGGGACCAAAGAGCCAGAGCTTAACCCCCGCAAGCACAACTAGATGAGTACAACTAGGTGAGTATACACACATCCCCGGGAAGCAACTAGTAGCAGATGTCTAACTCCCAGTTCCCTGCTAGGTGAACAGGAGCACGAGGGTTAAAAAACTGTTCACATTTGTTTCTGCCTCGGCTGGGGATCGAACCCGGCGCTTTGGACTATGACCGCAGAGCGCTGTCCACTTAGCCGCGGGTCCCCTGTGTGTGTGTGTGTGTGTGTGTGTGTGTGTGTGTGTGTGTGTGTGTGTACTTACCTAGTTGTACTCACCTATTTGTGTTTACAAGGGTTGAGCTCTGGCTCTTTGGTCCCCCCTCTAAACTGTCAATCAACTAATGTACAGTTTCCTGAGCCTATTGGGCTCTATTATATCTATACTTGAAACTGTGTATGGAGTCAGCCACCACCACGTCACTTCCTAATGCATTCCATTTGTCTACTACTCTGACACTAAAAAGTTGTTTCTGATGTCTCTGTGGCTCATTTGAGAACTAAGTTTCCCCTGGGTCTCCTTGACCATTTTCTTCCAATGCTAAATAGTTTGTCTTTTTTCACGCAGTCAATTTCCATCTCAATTTTGTAGGTGGTTATCATGTATTTACTTGCTCTTCTGTCTTCCAGGGACGTAAGGTTTAGCTCTTTAGTGTGTGTACTCACATAGTTCTCACTTAGTTGTGCTTGCGGGGGATAAGCTTCGTCTCTTTTGTCCCGCCTCTCAACCATCAATCAACAGGTGTACAGGTTCTTGAGCCTATTGGGCTCTATCATATCTACCCAAAAACTGTAAATAGAGTCTGCCTCCACTATATCACTTTCCAATGCATTCCATTTATTAACTACTATGACACTAAACAAATTCTTTCCAATGTCTTTATGGTTCATTTAGTACTCAATTTCCTCCTGTGTCCCCTAGCGCATGTGCCTCTTGTCTTAAATAAACTCAATTCCTTTGAGAATCTTGAATGTGGTGATCATGTCCCCCCCTAACTCTCCTGTCTTCCAGCGACGTGAGGTTTAATTCTCGTTGGCTCTCCTCATAGTTCATGCCCCTCATTTCGGGCACTAGTCTGGTGACAAACCTCTGAGCCTTCTCCAATTTAATATTATGATTGACGAGATATGGACTCGCTGGGGCTGGAGCTGCATACTCCAGGATTGGTCTAACGTACGTAGCATACAAGGTTCTGAATGATTCCTTACACAAGTGTTTAAATGCCGTTTTTATGTTAGCCAACCTGGCATATGCTGCTGATGTTATTCTCTTGATGTGGGCTTCAGGGGACAGGTCTGGCGTGATATCAACCCGCAGGTGCGTGTGTCTGTCTTTTGTTTTTTGTGTCCTCTCTTCCTGGTCCTACAGTTTGTCTTTTCCTGCTGGTGCGACTCCACATGTCCACCTCGTTCCGGACCCTCATTGACCAGACTCAGCAGCACAGAGCCTAGACTGGGGGCATCATTATTGGCAACAATCTTGTTTATTCGTATATTTCATATATTATGCTTTCTCCTGTATTGACATTGTATGAGTTGTAGTCCTATGTTAAATAGGACTACCTAAGGCAGCGTCTGGGATGCTCTCGGATGCAGGTTCGAATCCTCGTCACGGCCCTTGTGGATTTGTTCCTATGTTAAATGATTTGTAGTGATCTCCAGTCATGCCTATTTCACTGTGTATGGCAGGCAGCAGGCAGCAGGTGGCAGGGTTGAGAAGGCAGGGGGTAGGTGGCAGGCTTCAGACGGCAGGTTCGAAGACATGCAATAAAATGTTTTTTTCCTGTTGCCTTTAGAACTGTTGACCACTCAGATGCCAGCACATCACCCGCCTGTGTTTCGTATCTCTGAACTTCATTAGTTAGTGAAGCATCAGCTTGTGAACGTGCTTTCGCAGCTTGATCATGTTGCAGTAAAGTATTGAGGTAGACTAGTAGCATGACCAAGTCTTCCTGCAGCTTTTCCAGGTCCTACTACAGCTTGTTTAGCTCCAATTACAGCTTGTCCAGGAGCTTATTCCGATGCTTTTGCTTATGTCGATTCTCCTTGAAGCTGGTTCAGGTAATTTTACAATCAAACTATGTCATGTTTACAGCGTATCCAGGTCTTGTTGCGGCTTATCCACGTCTTGTTGCAGCTTATACAGGTCTTGTTGCAGCTTATCCAGGTCTTGTTGCAGCTTATCCAGGTCTTGTTGCAGCTTATCCAGTTCTTGTTGCAGCTTATCCAGATTCTGTTTCAGATCACCCAAGTCCTTTTACAGCTTACCCAGGTGTAGCTGTAGCTTATCCACTTTTTGTTAAAGCGTATCCAGGTCCTATTGCAGCTTATCCAGGTCCTATTGCAGCTTATCCAGGTCGTCATACAGCTTGCCCAGGCTCTCCTGCATGTGTGCAGTCTGCTGCAATATATATTCTTCCCAGTAGTTTATAATTATCAGCGACACAACGGGTCGTATCTCTCCAGAAAGGTTGTCGACACGCGTCAGTATCAGTATGTGTGAGGAGTGATCCTTCCTGGTAAGATCACTTATTATGTGTCCTCGGTCCTCACATGTCTCTCTTGTGTGTTAAGTAACCTATGGGCTATTAAAATGTTCTGTCAGTATTAACAATTTCAGCACCATAACAGTATTCCCCATTGGGCTACACTCTCGGCAGTTTTCCATTAGATGCCCCCTAATGTGTTTGGATTCGAAATTTAATTTATCAACATAAATTGGTCATAATTCGCAATATAGTGGATCCCTAGAACATCCTGCTGCGCTGTTCTATTGTACAGGGGACACGTAGGGAGTGATCAGTGCACAGAAATGAACAGATCAGTGCCGAGATCACAGCATATTTGTTCTCTTCGCCTAATATTTCCTTGAAACCTAAAGATGGTTTCTAGCTTGGGTACGCGATTTAGTTATTGGGAGATTGCGCCAACTATGACCGAATACTTATATGTTTTTAATTTATCGGTTAAAGCTGTTTCTAACTAAAAACTACAGTGTACCATAATAAGTATGATGTATGTTAGGTGCAAAAAAGTCTTTGAGAATGTAAGAAGCCCTTACGAAACGTTTCGTAAACAATTTATTGAAAATAAAAAAAATCACTCGGCCTATTAGGCAAATCGGTCCTTGCATAGTAGGCCGAGAAGTGCGTTCTGCCTACTAGGTATGATCGGCTCGGAGACCCTCGGTTCGTGGGGAAAATGTGCATTGAAGTTCCTGAAGGAATTGGGGGACAAATTGATCAGCGCTACAAAAGACCAGAGAGCAAAAAGTTTCTTGTTCCAGCGCCTCAGTGTTGCGATTCAGAGGGGAAATGCCTGTTGCGTCTTGGGCACTAGTCCAACTTCAGAGGAATTCGAAGAAGTGTTTGACTTGCAACAATGATCGAACCCGTCTGTGACATTCATCAATGTTTCCCATTGTTGTGTTTTTCAAGAGATCCATAACCTTTAAGCACCTTTTTGCATTATTATTTTTGTATCAACCCATGTATATATTATATATATATATATATATATATATATATATATATATATATATATATATATGTCGTACCTAGTAGCCAGAACTCACTTCTTAGCCTACTATGCAAGGCCCGATTTGCCTAATAAGCCAAGTTTTCATGAATTAATGTTTTTTCGTCTACCTAACCTACCTGACCTAACCTAACCTAGCTTTTTTGGGCTACCTAACCTAACCTTACCTATATATATAGGTTAGGTTAGGTTAGGTAGGGTTGGTTAGGTTCGGTCATATATCTACGTTAATTTTAACTCCAATAAAAAAAAATTGACCTCATACATAGTGAAAAGGGTAGCTTTATCATTTCATAAGAACAAAATTATAGTAAATATATTAATTCAGGAAAACTTGGCTTATTAGGCAAATCGGGCCTTGAATAGTAGGCTGAGAAGTGAGTTCTGGCTACTAGGTACGACATATATATATATATATATATATATATATATATATATTATATATATATATATATATATATATATATATATATATATATATAATATATATATATATATATATATATATATATATATATATATATATATATATATATATATATATATATATATATATATCGTACCTAGTAGCCAGAACGCACTTCTCAGCCTACTATGCAAGGCCCGATTTGTCTAATAAGCCAAGTTTTCATGAATTTATATTTTTTCGACAACCTAACCTACATAACCTAACCTAACCTAACTTTTTTCGGCTACCTAACCTAACCTAACCTATAGAGATAGGTTAGGTTAGGTTAGGTAGGGTTGGTTAGGTTCGGTCATATATATACGTTAATTTTAACTCCAATAAAAAAAAAATGACCTCATACATAATGAAATGGGTAGCTTTATTATTTCATAAGAAAAAAATTAGAAAAAATATATTAATTCAGGAAAACTTGGCTTATTAGGCAAATCGTGCCTTGCATAGTAGGCTGAGAAGTGCGTTCTGGCTACTAGGTACGATATATATATATATATATATATATATATATATATATATATATATATATATATATATATATATATATATATATATGTCGTACCTAGTAGCCAGAACGCACTTCTATGCCTACTATTCAAGGCCCGATTTGCCTAATAAGCCAAGTTTTCATGAATTAATTGTTTTTCGACTACCTAACCTACCTAACCTAACCTAACCTAACGTTTTCGGCTACCTAACCTAACCTAACCGATAAAGATAGGTTAGGTTAGGTTAGGTAGGGTTGGTTAGGTTCGGTCATATATCTACATTAATTTTAACTCCAATAAAAAAAATTGACGTCATACGTAATGAAATGGGTAGCTTTATAATTTCATAAGAAAAAAATTAGAGAAAATATACTAATTCATGAAAACTTGGCTTATTAGGCAAATCGGGCCTTGAATAGTAGGCATAGAAGTGCGTTCTGGCTATTAGGTACGACATATATATATATATATATATATATATATATATATATATATATATATATATATATATATATATATATATATATATATATATATATATATGTCGTACCTAGTAGCCAGAATGCACTTCTCAGCCTACTATGCAAGGCCCGATTTGCCTAATAAGCCAAGTTTTCATGAATTAACGTTTTTTCGACTACCTAACCTACCTAACCTAACCTAACCTAACTTTTTCGGCTACCTAACCTAACCTAACCTATAAAGATAGGTTAGGTTAGGTTAGGTAGGGTTGGTTAGGTTCGGTCATATATCTACATTAATTTCAACTCCAATAAAAAAAATTTTACCTAATACATAATGAAATGGGTAGCTCTATCATTTCATAAGAAAAAATTTAGAGAAAATATATTAATTCAGGAAAACTTGGCTTGTTAGGCAAATCGGGCCTTGCATAGTAGGCCAAAAAGTGCGTTCTGGCTATTAGGTACGACATATATATATATATATATATATATATATATATATATATATATATATATATATATATATATATATATATATATATATATATATATATGACACTTGAGCGCGTTTCGTAAAACTTATTACATTTTTAAAGACTTTAGTTTACACATACACAACTGAATAGAACTTACACATCTCCGATTTGTTTATATCTACATTTGAGTGAAGTGGATGGGGTGAGGTGGTATTAATAGGGTATTAAATTCATCAACACAAGACAGAACACGAAACAATGGGTACTGAATGGAAGTGATTGTAGAAAGCTTATTGGTCCATATTTCTTGATGCTTCTATATTGGAGCGGGGTCTTACTTTTTCGGTCATATTTAATAATATATGTCTACAGGAAAGACTGCTACCAAAATATACTAATATTAAAACGCACGACCCAGCAGCAAGGAATCAAGCCTTCACGATAAAATATCGCCAGGATCTGATTCGTGATCAGATATACAAGGCGAAAAATGAAATCAAAGACAACAAAACGCAACTACTTCTTGCTACAAACGAATGGAAAAATAGCAACATCGACGAAAGTCTCCGTACCCGCATTGATCAACACCTCGACATCCTCACAGACCGACATCACCTCAGCACTGAAACAAGGATTATCAAGAAACTAACAACGTTATATGGAGGATCTATAGCAATTCCACGACCAAGAGATGGCTTCCTGAACCTTGCAGGAATTAACCTCACTGAGGACCAAGTCACTCTCCTAAATCTGGGCATAAAATGTCACGTTATGTCCAGACCGAGTGAGATGGCCCGGAAAGTGGAGTTGGAAATTCTGTTGGACGACATATTCGACCTCGAGACACAAAAGAAGGTCACTACCAAAGATACCTTACAAACAGAACTTATTGCAGAAGGAGGAAAGAATCGAGGCAATTACAGAAGCACCATACTGTCCCCCGAGCTCAAAGCGGCAGCTAAAAGCCTTCGTGAGAACAAGGAGATAGTTGTAAGGAGAGGTGACAAGTCGCCAATATATGTCATTCTTAAAAAAGACGAATATCTGGCGAAAATGAACCTCATACTCTCTGACCAAACTAAATTACAAAGGGCAACGAAGGACACTACAGCCGAATTGAAAGCAAAGGTCAACAAACTGATTGAAACTGTGAACGCCAAGAAATCCGGACTCCACCTGCCAAAGATTATTGGGGAATATAAACCTGGATATGCGTATGGAAATGTCAAGACACACAAGCCTGGAAACCCACTTCGGCCAATCATTAGCCAGATACCCACACCCACGTACAGACTGGCGAAGCGACTCAACGGCCTGCTGACTCCTTATGTCCCTTGCGCCTTCAGCCTGAAGTCCCCAAAAGAATTTGTTGACTTACTGCGGGGCACACGGGCCACAGGGATAAGAGCCTCGTTGGACGTGGAATCACTGTTCACCAACGTACCTGTGGACGAGACAATCGGGATGATAGCCGACAGTGTATCGTGACCCAGCCTGTACTCCTCTTGACATACCAGAGAATATTCTAAGGAAACTACTCCAAGCTTGTACTAAAGAGGCACCCTTCTTGAGCCCGGATGGGCATATGTATAAGCAAGTAGATGGGGTCGCCATGGGTTCTCCCCTAGGTGTCCTGTTTGCAAACTTCTACATGGGTACCATCGAGCAAAAAGTCTTAGTCGACATGAACTTGAAACCGGCCATATACTGCAGGTATGTTGACGACATTTTTACACAGGTACCTGATGTCAGACATCAGCAGGAGCTGAAAGAGGCGTTTGAGCAGAGTTCCGTGCTGCGTTTCACTTACGAGATGGAAAAGGATGGGAAGCTGCCCTTTCTAGATGTAACAGTGATGGAAAAGAGCGGAGGTTTCCACACTGCAGTCTACACTAAGGAAACGAACATAGGAATGTGCCTAAATGCCAACAGTGACTGCCCAGACAGGTACAAGAGGAGTGTTGTTAACGCATATGTCGACCGTGCTCTCACCCACAGCTCAGAATGGAAGCAAGTCGACGAAGAACTCTGTAGGGTAAGGCAGGTCCTAGTCCACAACGGCTTCTCCAATGGTTTCGTGGAAGACATCATAAGAAGGAAAGTGAAACGCCATGCAACCTCTGAAGAGACAACTAACACAACACCTATACCCCCTATTAGACTATTTTACAGGAACTTCTTTTCCACAGCTCATAAAACGGAGGAAAGGGTCCTGAAAGATATTGTTAATAGAAACGTTATCCCTACAGACAAAAATCAGAGGATACAACTGACGATTTACTATAAAACCAGTAAAACTGCCAGCCTACTCTTGAGAAACTCTCCAGACACAAAGCAGAACGCTTTAAAAGAGACCAACGTCGTCTATGCCTTCAAATGCCCTCTTGGGGACTGTAAGCTCCAAAAAACCCAGTATATAGGCAAGACAACAACATCTCTTTCTAGGCGTTTAACGATGCATAAGCAACAGGGCTCCATTAAGGAACATATAATCTCTTCCCACAACCAAACCATCGCCAGAGAAATCCTAGTAAACAACACAGAAATCATCGATAGATACAGCGATAGCAGACGGCTCGACGTTTGCGAGGCACTACACATTAAAAAGTCAACACCAGCAATCAACAGCCAATTAATGCACAACTATATTCTACCCACCTCAAGACTCCGCTCCAATATAGAAGCATCAAGAAATATGGACCAATAAGCTTTCTACAATCACTTCCATTCAATGCCCATTGTTTCGTGTTCTGTCTTGTGTTGATGAATTTAATACCCTATTAATACCACCTCACCCCATCCACCTCACTCAAATGTAGATATAAACAAATCGGAGATGTGTAAGTTCTATTCAGTTGTGTATGTGTAAACTAAAGTCTTTGAAAATGTAATAAGTTTTACGAAACGCGCTCAAGTGTCGCGTCAGACTAGAAATAAAAATGAATTTTGGAGAATTGATTTTTGAATTACCACCAACAGTGAAAAGGAATGTACGAAAGATCGAGAAAATTCGTGTTAGAATTATTAATCTTACTTTTTCGGTCATATTTAACATATATATATATATATATATATATATATATATATATATATATATATATATATATATATATATATATATATACATCTATATATATATATATACATATATATATATATATATATATATATATATATATATATATATATATATATATATATATATATATATATATATATATATATATATATATATTCAGACCATGGAGGAAAATTGAAACAGGAATTTCCTTAAATACTTTCGTATATTAATACATCTTCAGAAGGAGTGGTTTTACAGGTCAATTATTGGGCATAAATAGGCAGGAGAGAGTGGTGGAGTGAGGTGAGGTACAATAACAAATGAATGGGAATTAGGTGGACACAAATATGAGTCGCACAAGAAATGCAGAAGGCCTATTGGCCCATACGAAGCAGCTCCTGTCAATACCCACCAACAGGCCCACACATGGATTATAATAGCATAAGATAGTAAATATTTACAATGAATTAGTGAGACAAATGTGTTCCAATTATCCTACTCAAATTGTCATTTAATTGATCTATCAAAAATAGATCTAAGGTATATATACCACTGCTAATGTTCAAATTACTTTCTTTAATAATCTGTATCAAAGCAGATTCAATTATGTTTCTGTTATAAGTGCTTTTACAATTCATTATTGAAGAAGCCATCTCCCAATCAATTTGGTGAGCATCTTCTGACAGATGAACAAACAAAGCATTAGACAATTGGCCATGTCTTACAGAGTATTTATGTTGCGAAATTCTACACTTCAAATCTTTAGATGTCTTCCCAACATAGAACTTATTACAGTCTTTACAAGGTATTTTAAAATGACACAATAATCACTACGAGGGCTGTTTCTAACTAATAGCTTACCAACAGTATTTTCGTAGCTAAACAATACATGTATATTAAAAAGTTTCAAGGCCTTGACAATATTCTCAAACCCAGAGAAATATGGTAAACATAACACATTCTTTGGGCGAATTCTTTCACTGCATATATTATTATAATATGTACGACGTGCTTTCCTTCGGCAAACTTCCAAAAAACTCAGTGGGTAACAAAGCTTGAGACCAATCGAATCAATATTCTTAAACTTTTCATCTAAGAATTCTGGACTCACAACTCGAAGAGACTTTTGGAATGGCAATGGGGAATCCTTTATCGCCATTGCTTTCAAACTTGTACATGGAATTCTTCGAAAAGAAATTTGTTTCGAAAATAACCCCTGGAATCATTCCATGGTTTAGATATGTTGATGATATTTTGTGTATATGGCCTTCAGATGTAAACACAGACGAATTTGTAGCCAAACTTAATGAACAAGTCACCTCTATAAAATTTATTTTGGAGACTGAAATTGATAAATGTTTGCCATTTCTAGATGTACTTATTCATAGGGAAGATTTTTCACTAAAGTTTAGTGTCTACAGAAAACCTATGAATAATTTATCTTATGTTCATTATTTTTAGGACATAGATACAATGTGAAAAAGTCAATTTTTTCTTCAATGTATCTAAGAGCTTTTCGAGTTGTGAGTCCAGAATTCTTAGACGAAGAGTTTTAGAATATTGATTCGCTTGGTCTCAAGCTTTGTTACCCACTGAGTTTTTTTGGAAGTTTGCCGTAGCAAAGTTCGGCAAAGTTTGTTCGTCGAGCAAACATCAGATCATTTGGGAATGTATCGGACTAGGAAGTGGGGAATGATGGGGAGGACTAGGGGAGGAGAGTGGGGGATGGGGGGGGCGAGGGGACAGGGGAGGGGTAATGGTGGGGAGGGCGAGGGAATGGGGGAGTTGGGGACGAGGGAATGGAGAATGGTAGGGAGGACGAGGAGACGGGGGAGTGGTAAGATGGTGTGGAGGACGGGGGGGGGGGGGACGTTGGAGTCGGGAATGGCGGGGAGCACGGGGGGATGGTGAAGGGGGGATGGTGGGGGAGGACAAGGGGACTAGAGAGTGGGGAATGGTGGGGAGGACGATGGGACGGGCGAATGGTGGGGAGGAAGAGGGGATGGGGAATGGTTGGGAGGACGAGGGAACAGGGGAGGGGGGAATGGAAGGTAAAGACTGGGGGACAGGGTAAGGTTGCTGTGGCTCATCAGTGCAAATGCATGTGAGCCACAGCAACTCGTGGCCGGGTACAGCTCATGTAATATAATAATATTAATTCAAACAAACCAACTGGAAAAATCTTTGTGAGTTTTCAAATTGAATTGAAAAAGCGAGCCAAAGGCCATCAGGCGAGGCTGTTTACCACACATAAATGTAATCTTATTGGTGAATAATTATCCTTGATGTTATTTGAATACGAAGTCTGACGGCTGGTGTCACGAGGCTAAGTTCACCATGGTGTGGAGCTTGCTGATGGTCACTCAGGAACACCGGAAGGAACGTCTACAAGGTTGCTGTCATTATAAGTGGCGTTGGCTTCAACAGAAGGATGGCTGCCATCAGTGTAAGTGACGGTGACGTCCACTGAAGGAACGCACCATCCATCCTCTACGAAGCATTAACTTGACACGCTTGAAAAGTGTAGGAAACAAAAGAGGTCTTCCTGGGTACTCTTTGTTGCACTCTGTGTACCTGGTCGGCCGGTCTTCCCCACCTCGTTGCTTTAAGACAATGAGGTGCGGATGAGTGCTTCTTCCGGCCTTGATTAGCCTCGGCCTTGGGCTCTGGAGAGGTGTTCCTAAGATGTTGAAGTTTGGATGTTAGAATTGACCGAGGAAGTTAGGATGAAAGGGATGAAGAATGATAGGATGCGTTTAGTATTCTTTAGAGAGAATGCTGAATTTCCTTCTGGAAATCTTCTTATCTCCACCCTTTTCCTCTCTCGCTCTGTGTCCTATCCCTCAATTCATTTTTCCATTCCTGTTGACATTATCAGCGTTTTACATTAATTAAATATCTATAATATTTGATATAAAATGACGGTGACATGAAACAATCGAACTCCATAAAGCATTGTTGTGGAAAATAAAAATGATTTTTCATTGCCGCCTCCCTTCCTTCTCGCCAGGTACCAGCACAAAAATAACAATAACGAACTGGTGATTGTGTTCCAGCCCATTTCATGGACTCTCACGCAATCCGACGTGCTTAAGCAGACTGTAGTGGAGCGCACACGAAGACACTCCAGAAGCATGGTCTTCTCCGCCACCATAGAGATAACCTTCACATATTGAGCTGGAAAAGTTGAGTACGAGATACAAGTGAAAAAAAAATCATATTGAAGGTCAAATAATCCAACACTTGTTCAGGTTTATTGATACAATAAAATACATTTATATCCCTTTCAGATGTATTTTATTGTTTCAATAAAGGTACTTGAACTTCAACTAGTGTTGGAGTATTTGACCTTCTTCAATACGATTTTTTAAGACATTTACAATGTGTGTATTTGTTATGCATAATTAGGCTTGAGAAGTTAAACATACTGCTCAACTGTTTTGAACAGTTGAAATATTTTTTTGAACAACTTGAACATTTCTGACGAGGTAGCTGGTCGCCTTCTAATTGTAAAGTATAGAAATGTATCTTATCCATAAAGCACCAAAAATTTAGATAATCAAAATGTGAAGCAGTTAATATTATAAATTGAAATATAGAAAATGATAATCTGGGATCATTCTTGAAGTCCTCTTAAGCTCCTACTGCCTCAGACGCCATAACGTGAGGCAGTACAAGTTGTAACGTGGTATACCCCAGGAGGTATACCACTTGGTTATAACTTGATGGATTATGGATGGATAACTTGGCTATACAAAAGAGGGATAACATTGTTATTCGCAAGAGGGATCTCTTGGTTATACTCAGGATCGACCACTTCGTTATGCCCCTGAAAATTAACTTGGCTGTACAAAAAAATAATATCTTGGTTATGTTCAGACGACTTAGTTATGCTTTAGATGGATAATTTGATTACACATAAAGATAATTTGGTTATAATCAGAAGTACTCACATGACTATAATCCAAATGGATAACTAGCCTATAGTACAGAGGGTTAAAGTGATTATTCGAAAGAAAGATCTCTTGGTTTTACTCAAGATCCATCAGGATTATCGATCATATCATATAACCAAGTGATCATAACCTATCACTTGGTTATGCTCCTGAGGGATATATAACTTGGCTATATTCAAGAAGAATTTCTTGATTAGTTTCAGGATGAATCACTTACTTAGACTCAAAAGTGATAATTTGGTTATATTTAAAGAGGATCACTTGGTTATGCTCATAATTAATCATTTGGTCTTATTCCAAATGGATAGCTTTGTTACATTACACTGTGATGACTTGGTTTTTGCAAGATCTAATGGTTTTACGTTATTTCTTGGTTATACTTCTGAGGGATACTCTAGCTATACTCCAGAGAGATAACTTGTTAATATTCCAGGGGGATCCCTTGGTTATACTCTACAGGGATCACTTGGTTATACTCCAGAGGGATCACTTGGTTATACTCTAGAGGGATCACTTAGTTTAGCTTAATAAGGATAACTTGCTTATAATCAAAAGGGGATAGTCATGGATAGTCTATTGGATAGGTCAATTATGCTCTCTGGGGGATCACAAGGTTATACTACAGAGGGATTACTTGCTTATACTACAAAAGGACTCTTGGTTATACTTCTAAGGGATCACGTGGTTATACTACATGAATATCACTTTGTTATACTTAAAGTGATCATTTGGTTTTACTCAAGAGGGGACCACTCAGTTATACTCAAGATTGATCACTTGGTTATATCAAAGAGGGATCAATTGGTTATACCAAAGAGGGATCAATTGGTTATACTCAAGAGGGATCACTTGATTCTACGCTGGAGAATCATGTATAACAAGTATAATGAGGTACTATATCAAGTCTTCTATAAGTACTTGATATATACTATATACTTGATATATACTATATCAAGTATAATGAGTATAACCATTGGTGATCCATCTATCGATGGATCACATGGTTATACTCGAGGATGATCATTTGGTTATATTCACAAGGAATCATCTGGTTATACTTGAGTGGTCATTTGGTTGTACTCAAAAGGAATTACA
>NC_091155.1:17909947-18107447 GCF_040958095.1 Procambarus clarkii
ACACCTGTACCCCCTATTAGACTATTTTACAGGAACTTCTTTTCCACAGCTCATAAAACGGAGGAAAGGGTCTTGAAAGATATTGTTAATAGGAATGCTATCCCTACAGACAAAGATCAGAAGATACAATTGACGATTTATTATAAAACCCAAAAAACGTCCAACCTACTCATGAGAAACTCTCCAGACACAAAGCAGAACAATTTAAAAGAGACCAACGTCGTCTATGCCTTCAAATGCCCACATGGGGACTGTTAGCCTCAAAGAACTAATTATATAGGCAAGACAACAACATCTCTTTCCAGGCGATTAACAATGCATAAGCAACAGGGCTGCATTAAGGAACTTATAATCTCATCCCACAACCAGGCCTTCTCTGGCAATCATCAGAGAAGTCTTAACAAACAACACAGAAATCATCGATAGATACAGCGATAGCAGGCGGCTTGACATCTGCGAGGCACTACACATCAAGAAGTCAACACCAGCAATCAACAGCCAATTAATGCACAACTATATTCTACCCACTTCAAGACTCCGCACCAATATAGAACCAACACGGAACTCTGCTCAAATGCCTCCTTCAGCTCCTGTAGATGTCTGACATCAGGTACCTGTGTAAAAATGTCGTTAACATACCTGCAGTATATGGCCGGTTTCAAGTTCATGTCGACTAAGACTTTTTGCTCGATGGTACCCATGTAGAAGTTTGCAAACAGGACACCTAGGGGAGAACCCATGGCGACCCCATCTACTTGCTTATACATGTGCCCATCCGGGCTCAAGAAGGGTGCCTCTTTAGTACAAGCTTGGAGTAGTTTCCTTAGAATATTTTCTGGTATGTTGGAATTACCACCAACAGTGAAAAGAAACGTACGAAAGGTCGAGAAAATTCGTGTTAGAATTATTAATCTTACTTTTTCGGTCATATTTAATAATATATATATATATATATATATATATATATATATATATATATATATATATATATATATATATATATATATATATATATATATATATATATATATGTCGTACCTAGTAGCCAGAACTCACTTCTGAGCCTATTATGCAAGGCCCGATTTGCCTAATAAGCCAAGTTTTCATGAATTAATTGCTTTTCGACTACCTAACCTACCTAACCTAACCTAACCTAACTTTTTCGGCTACCTAACCTAACCTAACCTATAAAGATAGGTTAGGTTAGGTTAGGTAGGGTTGGTTAGGTTCAGTCATATATCTACGTTAATTTTAACTCCAATAAAAAAAAATTGACCTCTTACATAATGAAATGGGTTGCTTTATCATTTCATAAGAAAAAAATTAGAGAAAATATATTAATTCATGAAAACTTGGCTTATTAGGCAAATCTGGCCTTGCATTGTAGGCTGAAAAGTGAGTTCTGGCTACTAGGTACGACATATATATATATATATATATATATATATATATATATATATATATATATATATATATATATATATATATATATATATATATATATATATATATATATATATATATATATTAGTATATTTTGGTAGCAGTCTTTCCTGTAGACATATATTATTTAATATGACCGAAAAAGTAAGATTAATAATTCTAATACGAATTTTCTCAATCTTTCGTACATTTCGTTTCACTGTTGGAGGTAAATCAAAAATCAATTCTCCAAAATTCATTTTTATTTCTAGTCTGACGCGACACGAGCGCGTTTCGTAAAACTTATTACATTTTCAAAGACTTTAGTTCACAAATACACAACTGAATAGAACTTACGCATCTGCGATTTTATATCTACATTTGAGTGAGGTGGAAGGGGTGATGTGGCATTAACACAAGATAGAACAAGATGTGGTATTAATAGGGTATTAATTTCATCAACACAAGATATATATATATATATATACATATATATATATATATATATATATATATATATATATATATATATATATATATATATATATATATATATATATATATATATATATATATATATATATATATATATATATATATATGTCGTACCTAGTAGCCAGAACGCACTTCTCAGCCTACTATGCAAGGCCCAATTTGCCTAATAAGCCAAGTTTTCATGAATTAATGCTTTTTCGACTACCTAACCTACCTAACCTAACCTAACCTAACTTTTTCGGCTACCTAACCTAACCTAACCTATAAAAATTGGTTAGGTTAGGTTAGGTAGGGTTGGTTAGGTTCGGTCATATATCTACGTTAGTTTTAACTCCAATAAAAAAAATTGGCCTCATACATAATGAAACGAGTAGCTTTATCATTTCATAAGAAAAAAATTTGAGAAAATATATTAATTCAGGAAAACTTGGCTTATTAGGCAAATCTGGCCATGCATAGTAGGCTGAGAAGTGCGTTCTGGCTACTAGGTACGACATATATATATATATATATATATATATATATATATATATATATATATATATATATATATATATATATATATGTCGTACCTAGTAGCCAGAACGCACTTGTCAGCCTACTATGCAAGGCTTGATTTGCCTAATAAGCCAAGTTTTCCTGAACTAATATATTTTCTCTAATTTTTTTCTTATGAAATGATAAAGCTACCCATTTCATTATGTGTGAGGTCAATTTTTTTTTATTGGAGTTAAAATTAACGTAGATATATGACTGAACCTAACCAACCCTACCTAACCTAACCTAACCTATCTTTATAGGTTAGGTTAGGTTAGGTAGCCGAAAAAAGGTAGGTTAGGTTAGGTTAGGTAGGTTAGGTAGTCGAAAAGCAATTAATTCATGAAAACTTGGCTTATTAGGCAAATCGGGCCTTGCATAGTAGGCTGAGAAGTGCGTTCTGGCTACTAGGTACGACATATATATATATATATATATATATATATATATATATATATATATATATATATATATATATATATATATATATATATATATATATATATATATATATATATATATATATATATATATATATATTAGCCTTACCCGACCACACGTTGCTGTGGGTCAGCAACGCCACAGCATCCCTCCGTTGTTCCCCTAGTCATCCACACCATTTGCCCCCTTCCCCTTCCCCCTCGTTCTCCCCATCATCCCTCACACACCCGGTCCCTCATCTTCCCCAGCATTCGCCACCTCCATCGTCTCCTCATCATCCCTACGTCCGGGTCCTCTTGTCCTCCCCACCATTCTCCACTCCCCCAACTCATCGTCTCCACCATCCCCCACTCCCGTCCCCCTCTCCTCCTCACCATTGCTTATTTCCTTGTCCAGTGCGTTCCCAAATGATCTGATATTCCCATCACTGAAAAATAAGAAGAAAAGTTAAAAAACCAAAATGAAAAACAATGAAAAAGTAAAAAAGAGCCTAAACTCATGAAATGGGCGCTATGATAAACAACATAGCTCAATTCCAATGCAATGTCACACAACATAATTAAATCAAAAAGAAAATAAACCGATATCTATGAAAATTAAATTCATTAATGCAATCAGGAACTTTGAAATGGAATCATAACATATTTAATATAGCATTTGTTGCTTTTACGTGCAACAGATGGAGATGTTTTTCAAAAAAAGCCTGATTTTACCTGTCACAGATGTGGCATCTATATAGTAAATATATAAAAACACTCGCATATTTGAATGGAACGTTGTGTCAAAATTTCAAAGCAATCGATGAAGAACTTTCGCAGATTTCAGCGTGTGTTGCTCTTACGTTCAAGAGGTGGTGCTGTTTTTCAAAAAAAGCCTGTTTTTACCTGCCACAGACGTGGCATGTATATAGTAGGTATATTAAAACACGCGTGTATACAAATGCAACGTTGTGTTCAAATTTCAAAGCAATGGGTAAAGAGGTTTCGGAGATTTCTCTCACATGAAAAGCACATTTTTTTTTAAAGAACAAAAGCATGTTTTTACCTGTCACAGACGTGCCATCTATATAGTATAAATATAAAAACACGCTCGAATGGGACTGGAACATTGTGTCAAAATTTCAAAACAATCGGTTTGAACTTTCGGAGATTAGCGTTTTTGAACAAACGAAAATTTACATTTGTATTTATACAGATAATTATTCATCCTTCTATCCATCCATCATCTATTTGATGTCTATCTGGTGTCTGTTTCTGTCTCTCTCTCTGTGTACTCACCTATTTGTGCCTGCAAGATCAAACTCTAGCTTTTGGATCCCGCTTTTCTACCCGTCGGTTGCCTAATGCAATAACTCCTGACCTATTTCCCTAACATACCTACTTTTTATGTTATTAATGGAATTTTCTTCTACAACCTGCTACTTTCGTTCACTCCTTTTTCCCACTATTCTTACGCTAAATGAAAACTTGATATATTAAACGAAAAAGTCTCGAGCATCCATCCATGACCTCATGTTGTATCGTCATTCATTGTGAACTTTTCTTCTTTTTCCACTCTGTTATTATTTAGTTCCCCTCTCTCCTCCTTTCTCCCGTCGTCAGGTCTAATTCTTTCTGTCTCTCATCATTCCCCATCCCTTGCAGTCCTGGGACGAGTCTCGTTGTAATCGTATGTGCTTTTTCTCGCTCCCTTATGTGATTTTTAAGATGGGGGTTCCACGATTGGGCAGCATACTCTAAAACTGATCTAAGATAGGCAATATACAATGATGTAAAAAGCCTCCTTATACACAGTTGAACAAATCCACAAGGGCCGTGATGAGGGTTCGAATCTTCGTCCGAGAGGATCCCAGCCGCGCCTTAAACGACTGTGCCACGACATGATAAAAGAACTGCAACCAGGAGTTCAACTGACCTCACTTGTTCATTTGCTGCATCACGCTACTGTGATTTCTGTGTGTAATGAAGTAAGGGGCAAAGAGGTAGAATACCTTATTGACAGAGCCCGGGTGCATGGGGGAAATGTGTAAAATCCTGGTTTGTCTCGAAGAGACTACAGGATCCGTGTGAGGTCCTGTTGGATGTGGCACAGTCGATTAAGGTGCCTCTGGGATCCTCTAGGAGGTAGGTTCAAACCCTCATCACGGTTCATTTGATGCATCACGCTATTGTGATTTCTCCTAATATATCTGATAAGTTCCTGAAGGATGCTATTTAAAGGTTTTAATCCTTTAAACATCACTATGAGCTCTATCTCTACATCTTTGTTAATAAAATACATTTAAAAATAACATGTAATAAAATTATATTTACTTGTTTCCTCGGAGATTCGAACTCGGGCCTGAAAAACACAAGAGTTACATCTTAGCCACTAGGCCAAGGTGCTTTCTGGGGATTAATTTCAAACAATGGTTTGAAAGTACAACTACTCTAGGCATGAACTCTGCATTTTCGTTTAACATACTTTTTTTCTCTGCGTGCACTCAGAATTTGACTTAGTACATTCTCCAAGCACTTAAGTGATTGTATCTAATACGCGAAGTTTCAACATTAACTCGATGATGTCCAGTCTCCCTATCCAGTGAGGGTTCGTCACATTTAAAGCTGCATGTGGAGCCCGTCTCCTCCTCGATTCCTGTTGTTGTTGGTGTTGTTGTTGTTGTTGTTGTTGGTGTTGTTGTTGTTGTTGTTGTTGTTGTTGTTGTTGTTTTAGATTTTTAGCTACTCAGAACGAAATGTCCATGTAGCACGGGCTATTGTGATCCCGTAATTGAGTTCGGTTATTCGCGATAACCTTGTTACTCTGATATATGGGTCAAAGTTTTAAATATAGGTGGGGTTTCCTCCTTTTTCCCTGTTTCTTTTTCTCTTTTGTGTTAGTGCACTGGTTTTAGTATTGGTTTAATATTATTTTGGTGACGGATGTAGATGCTGAATGTTCACTAGTGAGTCCCATTCTTCAATGGCTTTTCTAATAATTGTAGTTGCTGTGGAATGTGCATCTAATGCAAATTCTAATAAGTTGTGTAATAGTGGCGCCTCTGCTTCTGTTCCACAGATATGACACTCTTTAACTATTGGATTTATTACTTCCCAGCAGCATTTGTAACCAAGTCTGAGTCTGAGTATGGCTACTGCAATATCTCTGGATATGTTTTTGTCAGGCTTGAAAGAGTAGTACCCTGTGGCTTGTTCGTACCATATCGCAGTGGATCTTATTTCCACTACTTTGGTTCTGTGGCGACTTTTGATAGTTGTGAGTATTTTCTTCTTGATTTGCTCCTTAATCTGTGAAAAACTTGGAGGTATTTGATCCTGTACAACATGTAGAGCAGTGGCAGTTTTTGCTAGTGAATCTGCCTTCTCATTACCATCTATGCCAATGTGACTTGGTATCCAATTTAGGGTGATTAACAGCCCTAGATTATGGGCTTCTTTTCCTATATGTTGGATTTCTGTGAGGAGTTGTATATTATCTCTGTGCTGATTGGATGACAATGCCTGGAGCGAAGATTTAGAGTCAGTATGAATGATAACATCATGTAAATTATTCTCAATTGTATAGTTTATAACTTCCTTCAGGGCAGATTCTTCTTCTTTCATTTCACTTATCAACTTGTATGGGGTACCCGGTTGCACTTGGATCTCTCTCCCGTCCTCTCCTCTCCTCTTCCTTCTTCTCTCCTCTCCCCTCTCCTCTCCTCTCCTCTCCCCTTTCCTCTCCCCTCTCCTCTTCACCTTTCTCGCCCGAACTTTTCCCCTCAACATCCACCCACTCAAACCTCTCTTCTCAACTCTCAACCCTCTCTCGCACTCTCTGTCCCACAGACCATGTCCCCCTGCAATGTTGACTGAGACTAGCCCGTAGCGTCTGGTCTCCAAGCTTGGACCGAGAACAGGTGGACGCGAGACAAACGCAGACACAGGAGGCATTCTCTCTCTTATGAACTTAGATTCTGATTCTTTAACATTTCTCTCTTAGTTCCCAACGGTTCATTCGAGTTCTTGATTTCCACCTGTGTGTGGCAACATGTATGTGTGGCAACATGTATGTGTGGCAACATGTATGTGTGGCAACATGTATGTGTGGCAACATGTATGTGTGGCAACATGTATGTGTGGCAACATGTATGTGTGGCAACATGTGAGAATGCCAACGTGATAGTGAGGTCATATGAGAGTGTAGCAACATATGAGTGTGGCAGCATGTGACTATGGCAACGTGTGAGTATGACAACAAGCACTCACCTAGTTGTACTCACCTAGTTGTGCTTGCGGGGGTTGAGCACTGGCTCTTTGGTCCCGCCTCTCAACTGTCAATCAATTGATGTACAGATTCCTGAGACTACTGGGCTCTATCATATCTATATTTGAAACTGTGTATGGAGTCAGCCTCCACCACATCACTGCCTAATGCATTCCATTTGTTAACTACTCTGACACCTGAAAAGGTTCTTTCTAATGTCTCTGTGGTCATTTGCTCTGTGGTACATTTGGGTACTCAACTCCCACCTGTATCCCCTTGTGCGTATACCACCTGTGTTAAATAATCCATCCTTGCCTACCCTGTCAATTCCTCAGAGACTCTTGTATGTGGTGATCATGTCTCCCCGAGCTCTTCTGTCTTCCAGCGACGTGAGGTGCATTTCACGCAGCCTTTCCTCGTAACTCATGCCTCTTTGTTCTGGGACTAGTCTAGTGGCATATCTTTGTACTTTTTCCAGCTTCGTCTTGTGCTTGACGAGGTACGGGCTCCATGCTGGGGCCGCATACTCCAGGATTGGTCTTACATATGTGGTGTACAAGATTCTGAATGATTCCTTACACAGGTTCCTGAACGCTGTTCTGATGTTAACCAGCCTATCATATGCCGCAGACGTTATTCTCTTTATGTGGGCTTCAGGAGACAGGTTTGGTGTGATATCAACTCCTAGATCTTTCTCTCTGTCCGTTTCATTAAGTACTTCATCTCCTATTCTGTATCCTGCGTCTGGCCTCCTGTTTCCACTGCCTAGTTTCATTACTTTGCATTTACTCGGGGTGAACTTCAACAGCCATTTGTTGGACCATTACCTCAGTCTGTCTAGTTCATTTTGTAGCCTCCTACTATCATTCTGTTTCAATCCTCCTCATAAGTTTTTGCATCATCAGCAAACATTGAGAGAAACGAATCTATACCCTCTGGGAGATCATTTACATATATCAGAAACACTATAGGTCCAAGGACTGACCCCTGCGGGACTCCACTTGTAACGTCTCGCCAATCTGAGACCTCACCCCTCACACTAACTCGTTGTCTCATGTTGCTTAGGTACTCCTTTATCCAATGGAGTACCTTCCCTTTCACTCCAACCTGCATCTCCAGGATTTTCACTAGCCTCTTGTGTGGTACTGTATCAAAGGCTTTCTAACAATTCAAAAATATGCAGACTGCCCACCTTTCTCTTTCTTGCCTGATTTTTATGGCCTGGTCGTAGAATTCAAGTAACCCTGTGGGGCAGGACCTGCCATCCCTGAACCCATGTTGATGCTGTGTTACAAATTTATTTCGCTAGAGATGTTCCACTAGCTTTCTTCGCACAATCTTCTCCATCAGCGTGCATGGTATGCAGGTTAGGGACACTGGCCTGTAGATCAGTGCCTCTTGTCTATCCCTTTTTTTGTATATCGGGACTACATTAGCTGCTTTCCAAATTCCTGGCAGTTCTCCTGTTGCCAGTAATTTGTTATACACTATTGAGGCACAGGCACTATGCAGGCACTGTTCTTCTGTTCCTTCCTTTAGTATAGAAGGGGAGATTCCATCTGGATTTATAGCCTTTGGCACATCCAACTCAAGTAAACACTTCCTTACTTCCCCGCTGGTATTCTCAAACTCTTCCAGTGGTTCCTGGTTAACTATTCTCTCTCTTATCTCTGAAATTTCTCCTTACTCTAAGGTGAAGACCTCCTGGAATTTCTTATTCAGTTCCTCACACACTTCCTTGTCATTTGTAGTGCATCCTTCTGCCCCTATCCTTAATTTCATAACCTGTTCCTTTATTGTTGTTTTTTCTCTTGATGTGGCTATAAAGCAATTTAGGCTGAGTCTTTGCCTTGTGTGTGTGTGTGTGTGTGTGTGTGTGTGTGTGTGTGTGTGTGTGTGTGTGTGTGTGTGTGTGTGTGTGTGTGTTTTCATGTATTAATTTAATTATAATTTGTCCACGGAACAGTTACAAAATAAATAGTTTATAAATCTTTGTTTTATTTTTGCCAAATTTGTTAAGTATTGTAATTATTTTTAGAAATCAATAACATAATATAATTCAAAACTGTCATTACAATCTGTAAAAAAAATATTTTGAGACTGCTGGACACCGAAACAAATTTATATAATAATAAAATATAAATATTTTTAACTAAAAATATTAAAGATAAGTATAAAAACGGGGTTTTATAAAAAGAACAAACAGTAATCAATTATTTACGTCAAAATTCAACAGAGAATTATCTAGCCTAGAAAAAGTTTAAGTGGAGTGAGAATTGTGGCTTGAAACCATGACAGCGACGCTCACCGACCATGAGGCAGCAGACAAGACGGAGTAAAACTAACATGTCACCCACCATTAGCTCCCCACAGGGAGGACGTCTCGCCCCCTCACATGAAAGGCGAATCTGATTTCACCTAGAATTTTTCTCCTAATTAATCTCATGGTTGGAGGGTGATTCTGCAAATCAGAAGTCCTGACTCATTGTATCGCCCCATTACTACGAGGTCCCTGTTATGTTTGTGAAGTGGAATTATTACACATTTTGTTCCTCGTTTCACATTGCCGACGTATTTTATTTAGTAAGTATTTTATTTTATTTCTCAAAAGTTTAATTTTATATTTTAGAGATTCTAGATTTTCTTTTATTTTCATAAAATTGATTTTTAGGTATATGTTTATATATATGAATAAGCTACATTTAAAAAAATTTCCTGAATAAGTTTGACGGCAAAACATATTTAAATTGAACGAGAACAATGACAAATTTGTCACACATGATTTCTGGTAAATTATTCGTGTTTGTTCTTCCGTCTTAATAAAAAAAATATCTTTATTATTTCATTGGGCATTCTAATGAAGAACGTGGCCTTTGGCCAGGACAGCCCTAAGGCCACATTTTCTCTGGCCTTATTATCTGGCCAGAATGAACTTTTGATGCATGTGGCCATATTTTCTTACCTTATTTTCTTATCCTTATTTTCAAATTTCAAAAGAAATTTGAGTTAGTTTTAACTCAAATATCTACAAATTAACTTATAAATAATGAAATGGACAGATTTATCATTTCATAAGAAAAAATGAGAAAAATATATAAATTCAGGAAAACTTGGCTTATTAGGCAAATCGGGCCTTGCATAGTAGGCCAAGTACGACGTTCTGGCTACTAGTAAAACATATATATATATATATATATATATATATATATATATATATATATATATATATATATATATATATATATATATATATATATATATATATTATGTAAGGCCGAGTTTTCGGTTTTGTTTGCTGAAACGTCGTAAGGTATGTATGGTCACGAATCCTGGGAACCATCTTTGAATGATATCCTGAATTATTATTTAATATCGGTCGAAATTTACATAAGCTGTGTTGAGGAATAAACTTCCCAGACATGTTACATGAGATTACATCGCTCGTTTTGCCTCAAAATGTAAAAAGGCAGAACATAAATACAGAATGGAATATATCTCTCAAAATATAAGTAAAAAATGATCGATCTAATTATTAATATCAGAAATCAGTTTATGCGGCCTTCGGCCTAAAACACCGACATATATGTAAGGTAATCACGTCCGTGAATCTAACTTGGTACGATCCACTGAATTCGGCTGCGAATTTCAATAAAAAGACGCATCCTGGAGACATAAACATTTCCAGCGTTAATGGCTTAATGTAAATTCTGAAAGTATTTACACTGAGAGTGGCCACCTTTATGTTGCAGGCTAAGGCGGCTCTGTTCTGGGGGTAAAACCCCAACCGTGAAAAAGCTGAATCAGTAACCTTGTACATCCTCTGTCTTCTTCATCACTGGATGGAGTCAGCCTTCTCTCGTTACATAACATACAGCAAGTCATAGGTATCAAGATCTGTTTCAACAGTGAAGGAATGTAGTCCGTATCAGGTAATGGTGATAAGTACGTTCATGGGTCGGTGCTTTATAATTCGCCCGACCCTGGAAGATACACTTGGTGGATATATAAGGCGGCGCAAGACGGTCTCAGGCACAGTCCAACAGCTACTGCAAGCATGGTGAGACGTCTATCATTAGCTTCTTCTTCTATCATTGTAACTATAGTATCATATTATCCTAGCGAAGTATTCTCATAGTTACCTCACCTTTCCTTCGTAGTGTTGTCAAGTAACTTTTAAGCCATTACTGTTACATTACATGCCTGTGGTCCCCTTATAACAACATTAGTGCCATAAGCTGGAGGGAAATCAAAGACTCATCTTGTCCTGGCACCATCAACACATTTGATGCACTTGGTGGGATTTTATTCTGTCTTTCGATTTTATCACAATTATTAACAGTTAACAAATTGCTGTAAATGACACCATATATCAATAAGTAAACATGTATTAACTCCTGGTATTATTCCAAAGATCCGATTTCGTTCACATTTCGAGACAAAATTACCTCCATCAAAACTGAAATAAAAACAAACTGTTCAAAAACAGTTTAAGTAAAGTTAAAGGAAACAGTTTATTTAAAAGAACTTTGATATATTTGTTTTATACTTTCACACAAATGGCTGAAATATTTTCGAGATTTCTACTGACTTTTCTGTTCGTTAACTGGGTCACGTTTATTGTTATTTAATTATAGTTAAAAAACAGATTGTTTAATAAATATGATTGATTTTGTTTAAATAAAATAAACAAAATCCTGAAGGTACATTCCTTCGAAATATTCTTAATTTGTTAATAAAACTTTCCTAATGATTGATAATATTACACATACCTGCAGTACTAATTTGGTTTTAAAGAACGCAGAGCTTACTAAATCGATCTCATTAATTAGAGATAACTCAAGTACTATTAGGAGCAAAGTTTGCAGGAATGTATCGTGGAGAATGTACTGTAAGATGAAGGGTGTGGCAGGTGATTTGAATTATGAAAGAATGGTAAATAATGAATATAAATTTCTTTTCCAGAGACCGTCACGAATTCTGGTGCTGGTGCTTGTCCTGGGACTGGCCTCCGCCGGTTATGGAGGAAGACTTGGAGGTGGAGGCGGGATTGGCGAAGGAGGAGGACACGGAGGTTCTTCAGGAGGGTCAGGCAGCTACGGCGGAGGAGGTGGCACATCCGGAGGATTCATCTCTGGAGGCTCAGGAGGAGGACACTCCGGTGGACTCATCTCCGGAGGTTCAGGAGGTGGCTTCTCTGGTGGTTCAGGAGGAGGATATTCCGGAGGTGGTGCATCCGGTGGCTTTTCCGGAGGTAAAGGAGGTGGCTTCTTTGGTGGTTCAGGAGGCTTCTCTGGAGGTTCAGGAGGCGGATATTCCGGAGGTGGTGCATCTGGTGGCTTCTCCGGAGGTAAAGGAAGTGGCTTCTCTGGGGGCTCAGGAGGTGGCATCTCTGGAGGTTCAGGAAGCGGATATTCCGGAGGTGGTTCAGCTGGTGGCTTCTCCGGAGGTAAAGGAAGTGGCTTCATAGGGGGCTCAGGTGGCTTGTCTGGAGGTTTAGGAGGCGGATATTCCGGAGGTGGTGCTTCTGGTGGCTTCTCCGGAGGTAAAGGAGGTAGCTTCTCTGGGGGCTCCGGTGGCTTCTCTGGAGGTTCAAGAGGCGGATATTCTGGAGGTGGTTCATCAGGGGGCTTCTCCGGAGAAAAAGGAGGTGGCTTCATAGGTGGCTCAGGAGGTGGCTTCTCTGGAGGTTCAGGAGGCGGATATTCTGGAGGTGGTTCATCAGGTGGCTTCTCCGGAGGTAAAGGAGGTGGCTTCATAGGTGGCTCAGGAGGTGGCTTCTCTGGAAGTTCAAGAGGCGGATATTCCGGAGGTGGGTCATCAGGAGGCTTCTCCGGAGGTAAAGGAGGTGGCTTCATAGGGGGCTCAGGTGGCCTCTCTGGAGGTTCAGGAGGCGGATATTTCGGAGGTGGTTCATCAGGAGGCTTCTCCGGAGGTAAAGGAGGTGGCTTCATAGGGGGCTCAGGAGGTGGCTTCTCTGGAGGTTCAGGAGGCGGATATTCCGGAGGTGGTTCGTCTGGTGGCTCCTCTGGAGGTAAAGGAGGTGGCTTCATAGGGGGCTCAGGTGGATTCTCTGGAGGTTCAGGAAGCGGATATTCCGGAGGTGGTTCGTCTGGTGGCTTCTCCGGAGGTAAAGGAGGTGGCTTCATAGGGGGCTCAGGAGGTGGCTTCTCTGGAGGTTCAGGAAGCGGATATTCCGGAGGTGGTTCGTCTGGTGGCTTCTCCGGAGGTAAAGGAAGTGGCTTCTCTGGAGGCGCTGGAGGTGGCTATTCCGGTGGATCATCTGAAAGCTCAAGTGGTGGTCATTTCGGAGGCGGTGGTGGCTCCTTCGGTGGATCTCCTAGCACTGGCTACCTTCCTCCTGTGGGAAAGTGAGACAGAGACAGTAATCGCGGTCTCAACCAGAAAACGGCCCACAATACTTAATACCCACTTCCGTTTCCTTGTTAGTGTTATGCTTTTGTCAACGTCGCTTCGAATGTTTAAATAAATACTTTATATTTTTGAATGTCTTTAGTTTTTTGCTAAACCTTTGGGGCAAAATGGTATTCCTGTGTAGCAGCCGGTGATAGTGAATATATTAAGACGAATGACAATCTTGTCTATCATCAAGTGTTGGTCCTGTAGCATTCAGTATATGAAGGACAATGGAATCCTTCTGATTCAGCCAGTGGTGGGCTGGTGGGACTCAACATGTCAAGCACAATGATGAAAATTATATATCTTTGTTACTCTCCATCACGCAATCGGATCCTCCCGTTCTCTTTCCCTCCTATTCTCTCTCCATCCAGTTCTCTATCTCTAAAAGTTCTATCGAAGCCAGAAAAACTCACATTACAACCGGCAAAGTTGCAGTCCGTCCTCTGGACTTATCACAACGTGAAAAAAATTATATACTAATTTGTCTGAACAGAAGCTAACCAGAATGTATGAATAGAAAATGGAAGAGTCCGTAATTTTTTTGAGGTATTATGAGTTATAAACCATTATTTTTTTCCCCGTTTCTGCATTTATACACAAAATGTAATGTATTATTCGACAGGACAGGATTGCTTGATCTCTGTAACCTGAAGAAATTCAGTTCATTGTTCTCGAGTAAATCATGAAAATATGCAGCAGAGGAAGCAAACTCCATTGGAAACACATTTGCTATTTAATTTTACCATTTGAGATCAGAAGCTTGAGGATGGCCTCAACAAACGTTGCAGGTTGAATGGTCTGGGTACGGGAAGGATACAGGCTGGTCGTGGTCGTTCCTATTGGTCCTTTTTAAATGGAGTCGGTCACATCACCTGGTTGGAGGCCAGGGGCCGGATTCAGAAAGGTACTTACGAAGGTTTTTCCTCTTAGCTAAGAACGTTTTCCATCTTAGCGCCTTCGTGGCGGCTACGTCCGTATTCAAGTAGCTACACTAAGTGGAAAAACCTTCGTAAGTTCATTCCGGGATTTAAGTGTGGTTTCCTCCACTCGTAGCTTTACGTAAACTGGATATAAGTCATTTTTTCTCTACTACATAACACTGGGATCGATTTATGATATTGGAACATGACCAAAATATTATAGCTGGTGAATCTAGTGAAGAGGAGTCCTTCGTGTTAGTTATATATGCATTCTCTGCTTGAAACTTGAAGTAAATATGTGTTTGATGATAGTAGAATTAGTTTTATAATAGCAAGATATTATACCTGTAGTTATTAAGTAAATAAACACTGGTGAACATGAAATATGAGAGAAGGTGATGAGCCCTGCCTGATGGGATCATTTACTATCACCAAATGACCCTGTTCACCTAGTAGTAAGGGTGTACCTTAGCTATACATACCCATTTCTAATTTATTTATTGTGGTTTTATTTTGAAATTAAATCTGGGTGAGACATAAAATAAAAATATGCTGCACAAATGATGTTAGGTAAGGAGAAGGGTAAAAATGTCAAAAACTTTATTCATTGAATACTTAAAGCTATAATTATGACTATATAGACTATTAAAAAAGAGAGAGGGAAGTAGGGGTCCAAGACCTCTTCCTGTTATACAATTTGGGTGTGGAACAAGTAATTATCAAAAGAAGGCACCATGCCGGGAAGGCTATGTAGCAGTAAGGCAGTGAGGTGAGGCAGCTACTTATTTGAGAAATGCTTATTTTATTTACCTTATAAGCTGAGGCAACTTATTTTATTTGAGGAATACTCAGGTGATTCCTCTACATTTAGCATGGAACAAATTTGTGTCCAAGACCTCTTCCTGTTACACAATTTGGCTGTGTGTAACCAAACTAGAAGTGCTCTACAAATCAAGGGACCCAGAATGTGGAATGACCTCCCGAATCATGTCAAAGGCTGTACCTCTCTCAACCAGTTTAAGAGTTAAACCAAGTACTGCCTAATTAACTCCATGTAACCTAACTTACCTCCTAAATGTCAACCCATGTCTTGCTTTTTTTTAAACAATGCTGTTCACCAACATGTGCAATTGCTGATTTATGCTATGTTAACCCCCCTTTTTGTATTTTTTATTCCTTCTTTCAACACAATTTATACCTAATCCCGATTACTATTAAGTTTTAGTCTGTGTTTTTTTCCCCCCACACCTTGCCCGAAATGCTATGAGTATTAGTGGCTTTAGGTATTGTATGTACTAGCTCTGTCTATAAATCCAACATTATGTTTGTAAATCAACTGTATGTACTTTTCCTGAATAAAATGTATTTATTATTTATTTTTTAATCAGTAAGTATTAAAAGAAGGCACCAAGCTGGGAAGGCTATGTAGCACCATTGTGTGTAACAATAAACCAATTTTTTTTAACAAATAATGCACCTGTATGGTAAAACAAATCCTGTCAGCTGTAAAAATATTGATGCAGTTATTTAAATGAAAAATATAATGAAAGAAATATTACTGGTTTATTTTTATCCTATCTTTTTGCACTGTACAGTATATCCAAGGAAGTGAAAAATTGAGACATAATGCACAATTTAATGAATGATTAGCATGGATTAGCAGTTCAAAAGAAATATGACTATTACATATCAACATGAGATCTTAATGATCCATGGTCAACATGATTTAATAAGGATAATACAGTACTGTATTTGTAATAATACAAACTATAATTTAAAATCTTTATTACTGATTTTTTTTATTAAGAAGATTAGGTATACACAGCAATGTGCAGCTACCCTATTCTATATGGAATATTACACAGTGTAGATAAAAAACTAGCTATAAGTTTATCTAATACTCCCATCTCACAGGATGGTTAGACATACAGTACTGTACATGGAATCAATTTAGAAAATACCAGCCTCAATACAAAAAACCAATCAACTCTGACTAAACAACTCTTCGCGACTTTCACAAGAGGTAAGCACTGAATCATGGAATTATTATAATTACTCTTACCAGTTTCTACAAGACTCCTCTCAAACAATGTATTTTTAAACATGTTTAGGTATACACAGCAATGTGCTGCTTCCCTATTCTGTATAAAGGACCACACAGTGTAGATCAAAAACCAGCTACAAGCTCATCCAACATCCTCACCTCACAGGATGGCCAGTCATACATGGAATTAGGAGAGAACAAAATACTTAATGCTGATCTATTAGCCTCCACTGGCAAAATCTGGGTGCAGCACAAGAATATCTTCCAATATTCCTGAGTGTATGAAGTAATTACACAGCTCAAAATACCTCATACCATTTGGTATGAAGTCACTGATAACAGGGCAATCACAGATATAGTGTTGGAGAGTATGTTCTCTCAAGTAGGACTGAACACAGATGTTTTTTACCACCAAGAGGGCTATAAACCCATGGAACCACCTACCCGCTGAAGCCGTAAATGCCAAATTCCAGCTAAAAATATCATTAAGACAATTGGCGGGCCCTTTAACAAGCCGCCGGCTTTCTGTCCTCTTCGAGGCCACTAGATAGTTAGTGGCCCTTGGGTAAATTCAGTAAATATATACAATAATTGTCAGCGCATCTTCCGAGCAACAAGGGCAGCTACACAGTATCTCTTAGAATTACGTAGGTAAACAACAAATGTAACATATTTGTTTACTACAATGTCGGTGCTGGCTGTAGAAGTTGAAAAAACATTGTTTTACTTCGAAATATACTAATTTTATAAGAAAATTTGACATAAATAGGAGGCAGTAGAGCTCCGATAAACCAGCGCTAAATCTTCAATATGAAGAATGTTGCTGCTCTCTGATTGGCCAAACGAAACACAGTAGTGACCTCTATCGGCACGCAGGTGAACCAACAAATTTCTTCCTAAGTGGACCTTATTAAATCGCACCTAAGCATCTTCTTAGGGCGCACTTAGGAACCTTCGTAGCAAACCAACTTACGAAGAAATACACAGAGCTTCCTGAATCTAGGTCCAGATGATTTAGGCTTGTCTCACACAAATCTGCAGGGGCAAATTGTCTAGGGTAAAGGACATAGACTGGTCGGTGTCGTCGGAATTCGAAAGAGAACAGCGCGCAATGGTGACATACTGACCCTCAAGACGATGTTTGGCACCTGGCGCTGGCTAAGCCTGTCTAAATATTTGAAAAACAAAAATAAAATGAAATTTAACTATATTATAAGAAGATATACATTGTCTATTGATGTTATGGTGATTAACATAAAGTTTCTGCCATTTATAATTTGGCCGCAGCACCATAAAACACATAACTTCAATACAGCCTGCTACAACTACCCAAAGACGACCCATTACCGCTCACCCACCATTAACTCTCCACAGGGAGGGCGTCTCGCCCCCTCACATAAAAGGCGAATCTGATTTCACCTAGAATTTTTCTCCTTATTAATCTCATGGTTGGAGGGTGATTCTGCAAATCAGAAGTCCTGACTCATTGTATCGCTCCATTACTACGAGGTCCCTGTTATGTTTGTGGAGTGGAATTATTACACATTTGGTTCCTCGTTTCACATTGCCGACGTATTTTATTTAGTCAGTATTTTATTTTATTTCTCAAGAGTTTAATTTTATATTTTAGAGATTCTAGGTTGTACTTTTATTTTCATATACCTGATTTTTAAGTATATCTTTAAATATATGAATAAGCTAAATTTAAAAAAAAAATCCTAAATAACTCTGACGGCAAAAAATATTTCAATTAAACGAGAACAATGACTCAAATTTGTCACACATGATTTGTGGTAAATTATTCATGTTTGTTCTTCAGTCTTAATAAAAAAAATTCTTTATCCTATTCATTAGGCATTCTTTTGAAGAACGTGACTTTAGACCAGGACTGGCCTTAGGCCATATTTTTTCTGGCCTTATTATCTGGCCAGAATGAACTTTTGATGCATATGGCCTTATTTTCGTCCAGAACAGAGTGTGAAGAACAATAAGGCCACTTTTGATGCAAGTGACCTTATTATATGGCCAGGGCCGACTTTTGAAAAATATGGCCTGATTGAACTTTTGATGCGTGTGGTCATATTATGTGATAAATTAAAGTAATTTGATCGTTTTAGCAAAACTTTTTTCACAGTATATTTTGTTCCTCTTACGTTGTGAGATTTTTTATGCTTCCCCAAGTTTTCTTTTTGAGTTCCTTGGCCTTAACTTACATTAAAACGTCATATATTGGTCAGTAGTCTGCTAGCTTCCCGTTTGCTTTATTCCCTGTTGTTTCTTCTAAACAATTCGAATGTTCATATGTTCTCAAGATAATTGGATTTGACAACTAATTGCTGTATTTATATGTCCTTAAAAACAAAATAGTATATAGCATAAAAATGCCCGAGACTTTGGTGTGTTAAGAAGGTAATTACTCAGAACACATATAAAAGTATTTAAGAAACTCATCATCGGTATATACAGTGAAGATGAAACAGTGGTCAATTATATGATATATTACTGCACCGTATGTTGAGGAAAACTATATTATTTGTAAAGAAATGAAACTATTGCTCGTATTTAAAGCTATAAGTCGAAACTGACTTAAATGTTTCTATAAAAGTTGCTTTTTGAACTCAAATATGAAGGATATTGTGGAGTATACATATATTTATATGTTTACTTATATATTTATATTTCTTTATATATAATATATAAGGCAGACTTTTCGGTTTTGTTGGCTAAAACGTCGTAAGGTATGTATTGTCACGATTTTTCGGAACCATCTTTGAATGATATCCTGAATTATTATTTAATATCGGTCGAAATTTACATAAGCTGTGTTAAGGAATAAACGTCCCAGACATGTTACATTAGATTGCATCGCTCGTTTTGCCTCAAAATATGTAAATGCAGAACATAAATACAGAATGGAATATATCTCTCAAAATATAAGTAAAATAAGATCGATCAAATTATTAATATGGGAATTCGGTTTATTCGGCCTTCAGCCTAAAACACCGACATATATGCAAGGTAATCACGCCCGAGAATCTATCTTGGTATGATTCACTGCATTTCGGCTGCGAAGATCAATAAAAAGACGCATCCTGGAGACAAACATTTCCAGCGTTAATTAATGGCTTAAAGTAAATTCTGAAAGTATTTACACTGAGCATGCCCACCTTTATGTTGCAAGCTAAGGCGGCTCTGTTCTGGGGGTAAAACTCCAACCGTGAAAAAGCTGAATCAGTAACCTTGTACATCCTCTGTCTTCTTCATCACTGGATGGAGTCAGACTCCTTTCGTTACATAACATACAGCAAGTCATAGGAATCAATATCTGTTTCAACAGTCAAGGAATGAAGTCCGTATCAGGTAATGGTGATAAGTACGTTCATGGGTCGGTGCTTTATAATTCGCCCGGCCCTGGAAGATACACTTGGTGGATATATAAGGCGGCGCAAGACGGTCTCAGGCACAGTCCAACAGCTACTGCAAGCATGGTGAGACGTCTATCATTAGCTTCTTCTATGATTGTAACTATAGTATCATATTATCCTAGCGTAGTATTCTCATAGTTACCTCACCTTTCCTTCGTAGTGTTGTCAAGTAACTTTTAAGCCATTACTCTGTTACATTACATACCTGTAGTCCCCCTATAACAACATTAGTGCCATAAGCTGGAGGGTAATCAAAGACTCATCTTGTCCTGGCACCATCAACACATTTGATGCACTTGGTGAGATTTTATTCTGTCTTTCGATTTTATCACAATTATTAACAGTTAACAAATTGCTGTAAATGACACCAAATATCAATAAGTAAACATGTACTAACTCCTGTTATTATTCCAAACATCCGATTTCGTTCACATTTCGAGACAAAATTACCTCCTTCAAAACTGAAATAAAAACAAACTGTTCAAAAACGGTTTAAAGTAAAGTTAAAGGAAACAGTTTATTCAAAAGAACTTTGATATATTTGTTTTATACTTTCACACAAATGGCTGAAATATTTTCGAGATTTCTACTGACTTTTCTGTTCGTTAACTGGGTCACGTTTATTGTTATTTAATTATAGTTAAAAAACAGATTGTTTAATAAATATGATTGATTTTGTATAAATAAAATAAACAAAATCATGAAGGTACATTCCCTCGAAATATTTTAATTTGTTAATAAAACTTTCCTAATGATTGATAATATTACATATACCTGCAGAACTAATTTGGTTTTAAAGAACGCAGAGCTTACAAAATCGATCTCATTAATTAGAGATAACTCAAGTACTATTAGGAGCAAAGTTTGCAGGAATGTATCGTGGAGAATGTACTGTAAGATGAAGGGTGTGGCAGGTGATTTGAATTATGAAAGAATGGTAAATAATGAATATAAATTTCTTTTCCAGAGACCGTCACGAATTCTGGTGCTGGTGCTTGTACTGGGACTGGCCTCCGCCGGTTATGGAGGAAGACTTGGAGGTGGAGGCGGGATTGGCGGAGGAGGAGGACACGGAGGTTCTTCAGGAGGGTCAGGCGGTTACGGCGGAGGAGGTGGCACATCCGGAGGATTCATCTCTGGAGGCTCAGGAGGAGGACACTCCGGTGGATTCATCTCCGGAGGTTCAGGAGGTGGCTTTTCTGGTGGTTCTGGAGGCGGTTATTCCGGAGGTGGTGCATCTGGTGGCTTCTCCGGACGTAAAGGAGGTGGCTTCATAGGGGGCTCAGGTGGCTTCTCTGGAGGTTCAGGAGGCGGATATTCCGGAGGTGGTGCATCTGGTGGCTTCTCCGGAGGTAAAGGAGGTGGCTTCGGAGGGGGCTCAGGTGGCTTGTCTGGAGGTTCAGGAGGCGGATATTCCGGAGGTGGTTCGTCTGGTGGCTCCTTTGGAGGTAAAGGAGGTGGCTTCATAGGGGGCTCAGGTGGATTCTCTGGAGGTAAAGGAGGTAGCTTCTCTGGGGGCTCCGGTGGCTTCTCTGGAGGTTCAAGAGGCGGATATTCTGGAGGTAGTTCATCAGGAGGCTTCTCCGGAGGTAAAGGAGGTGGCTTCATAGGGGGCTCAGGTGGCTTCTCTGGAGGTTCAGGAGGCGGATATTCTGGAGGTGGTTCATCAGGAGGCTTCTCCGGAGGTAAAGGAGGTGGCTTCATAGGGGGCTCAGGTGGCTTCTCTGGAGGTTCAGGAGGCGGATATTCCGGAGGTGGTTCATCAGGAGGCTTCTCCGGAGGTAAAGGAGGTGGCTTCATAGGGGGCTCAGGAAGTGGCTTCTCTGGAGGTTCAGGAGGCGGATATTCTGGAGGTGGTTCATCAGGAGGCTTCTCCGGAGGTAAAGGAGGTGGCTTCATAGGGGGCTCAGGAGGTGGCTTCTCTGGAGGTTCAGGAGGCGGATATTCCGGAGGTGGTTCATCAGGAGGCTTCTCCGGAGGTAAAGGAGGTGGCTTCATAGGGGGCTCAGGAGGTGGCTTCTCTGGAGGTTCAGGAGGCGGATATTCCGGAGGTGGTTCGTCTGGTGGCTCCTCTGGAGGTAAAGGAGGTGGCTTCATAGGGGGCTCAGGTGGATTCTCTGGAGGTTCAGGAAGCGGATATTCCGGAGGTGGTTCGTCTGGTGGCTTCTCTGGAGGTAAAGGAGGTGGCTTCTCTGGGGGCTCAGGAGGTGGCTTCTCGGAAGGTTCAGGAGGCGGATATTCTGGAAGTGGATCGTCTAGTGGCTTCTCTGGAGGCGCTGGAGGTGGCTATTCCGGTGGATCATCTGGAAGCTCAAGTGGTGGTCACTTCGGAGGCGGTGGTGGCTCCTTCGGTGGATCTCCTAGCACTGGCTACCTTCCTCCTGTGGGAAAGTGAGACAGAGACAGTAATCGCGGTCTCAACCAGAAAACGGCCCACAATACTTAATACCCACTTCCGTTTCCTTGTTACTGTTATGCTTCTGTCAACGTCGCTTCGAATGTTTAAATAAATACTTTATATTTTTGAATGTCTTTAGTTTTTTGCTAAACCTTTGGGGCAAAATGGTATTCCTGTGTAGCAGCCGGTGATAGTGAATATATTAAGACGAATGACAATCTTGTCTATCATCAAGTGTTGGTCCTGTAGCATTCAGTATATGAAGGACAATGGAATCCTTCTGATTCAGGCAGTGGTGGGCTGGTGGGACTCAACATGTCAAGCACAATGATGAAAATTATATATCTTTGTTACTCTCCATCACGCAATCGGATCCTCCCATTCTCTTTCCCTCCTATTCTCTCTCCATCCAGTTCTCTATCTCCAAAACTTCTATCATAGCCAGATAAACTCACGTTACAACCGGCAAAGTTGCAGTCCGTCCTCTGGACTTGTCACGACGTGAAAAATATTATATACTAATTTATCTGAACGGAAGCTAACCAGAACGTATGAATAGGAAATGGGAGAGTCCGTAATTTTTTTGAGCTATTATGATTTATAGACCATTATTTTTTTTACCGTTTCTGCATCTATACATCAAAATGAAATGTATTATTCGACAGGACAGGATTGCTTGATCTCTGTAACCTGAAGAAATTCAGTTCATTGTTCTCGAGTAAATCATGAAAATGTGCAGCGGACGGAGTAAACTCCATTGGAAAAACATTTGCTATTTATTTTTACCATTTGAGACAAGAAGCTAGAGGATGGCCTCAACAAACGTTGCAGGGTGAATGGTCTGGGTATGGGAAGGACACAGGCTGGTCGTGGTCGTTCCTTTTGGTCCTTTTTAAATGGAGTCGGTCACATCACCTGGTTGGAGGCCAGATGATTTAAGCTTGTCTCACACAAATCTGCAGGGGCAAATTGTCTAGGGTAAAGGACATAGACTGGTCGGTGTCGTCGGAATTCGAAAGAGAACAGTGCGCAATGGTGACATACTGACCCTCAAGACGATGTTTGGCACTAGTCGCTGGCTACGCATGTCTAAATATTTTAAAAACAAAAAATAAATAAAATTTAACTATTTTTTTAAAAAAGATATAACATTGTTCATTGATGTTCTGATAATTAACAAAGTTTTTGCCATTTATAATTTGGCCGCAGCACCATAAAACACATAACTTCAATACAGCCTGCCACAACTACGGAAAGACAACGCACTTCCGCTCACCCCCTATTTAGCATTTCAAGGTAAACTCAATTATTCACAATAGATTAGTATGTCACATATGTATTTATTCATATGCCAAATATTGACTATAAGCAAGTGCGAGAACGGGTTGTGCACAGGTTCCTGAACGCTGTTCTGATGTTAGCCAGCCTCGCATATGCCGCAGACGTTATTCTTTTATGTGGGCTTCAGGAGACAGGTTTGGTGTGATATCAACTCCTAGTTTTTTCTCTCTGTCTGTTTCATTAAGTACTTCATCTCCTATTCTGTATCCTGTGTCTGGCCTCCTGTTTTCACTGCCTAGTTTCATTACTTTGCATTTACTCGGGTTGAACTTCAACAGCCATTTGTTGGACCATTACCTCAGTCTATCCAGGTCATCTTGTAGCCTCCTACTATCATCCTCTGTTTCAATCCTCCTCATAATTTTTGCATCGTCGGCAAACTTTGAGAGGAACGAATCTATACCCTCTGGGAGATCATTTACATATACCAGGAACAGTATAGGTCCAAGGACTGACCCCTGCGGGACTCCACTTGTGACGTCTCGCCAATCTGAGACCTTACCCCCTCACACAGACTCGTTGTCTCCTGTTGCTTAGGTACTCCTCTATCCACCGGAGTACCTTCCCTTTCACTCCAGCCTGCATCTCCAACTTTCGCACTAGCCTCTTGTGTGGCACTGTATCAAAGGCTTTCTGACAATCCAAAAATATGCAGTCTGCCCACCCTTCTCTTTCTTGCCTTATTTTTGTTGCCTGGTCGTAGAATTCAAGTAACCCTGTGAGGCAGGACCTGCCATCCCTGAACCCATGTTGATGCTGTGTTACAAAGTTCCTTCGCTCCAGATGTTCCACTAGCTTTCTTCGCACGATCTTCTCTATCGTCAAATAAACCTTGACGTGAGGTTTATTTCACGTAGTCTCTCCTCGTACGTCATACCTCTTAGTTTGGTACTAGTCTAGTGGTAAACTTTTGAACCTTCTCCAGTTTAGGCTTATGCATGACTTGATATAGACTCCATGCTGGAGCTGCATACTCCAGGGTTGGTCTGACATATGTGGTATACAAAGTTTTGGATTTGTATTTTGTGTGTATGTATTTAAATTATATTTTGTTACCTCTGGCTCACAATAAAACGAATTCGCAAATATACAAAATTCTGCTAATTTTTTTTTTTTTTTAATTTTTCTTCTAGAATAAATTTTATGTTAATAATTTTCCAGTAAAAAGTTCCTTTTCAGAATTTGTTGAATGAACGAATCTGTTGGTATTAACCATGGTTTTAACTCTCAGGTATTTGTTTGACGTTATCACATCGTTATTAGATACTCATGCATACAATCGTCTTACAACTGAAGAGGCCACTACAGACTGACAACCAGAGCGCAGCCCCATAGTCTCCTGAGACTGATGGATGCCTAGTACTACATAACCAGGACATAAATCTAATGAACGCAAGCTCTAGCGTTCATTAGAGCCAATGAAGCCAACGTCGTGTCTTTTACTAAGGCCTCAGCGTTCCCCTCTAGCGGCTTCCTCAACAATTCCTTGCTATGGACTAATTGGACTTGTATTTTGGTTCGTCAGTCACATATGTGCGAGCGGTCATCATCGCACATCTCTATATTTACTCTCTTGGAACGGCATCAGCGAGCCTGGAGAATAACGTGAGCGACATGCGAGGTTGACTACAGCAAACGTTGAGTAAGAGTTTCATTGCAACATCTGGAACAGTGAGCACTTGGAAAAATTGTTTACTTCTCCATGACTTTTTGCATTGAGACTGTACTCTGTTCCCCGCTTATTGCTGTTAAACATTATACATTCATAAGGAAGAAAAGTGTTTTCTAACACTAATCATTATTAAACTGGGGTGACCTGAAAAGATCTTGAAACTAACAAAAAGTATAAAAATATTTTTGGTTATTAATTAACAAAGTAAATCTAATTTTATTATTATTATTTTACGCCATTAGCCTTGAAGGTGAGGTCTTCAGGGTTTATAGTGTATCGCTTCCTGTCATTGTTCAAAGGTAGAGTTACGAGTCCCAATATTCACTGCAGACCGCGCCTCTTGAAGTGGAGAGTCTTAACACATCGTGATCACTGTTTACTTCGCTACGCACGAGTCCCATTGTATGTGTCACAAACATCCACATCGCAATTGCAGCCAATATACACATTCTAGATGTATTCAACACACACACTTCCAGCGTACTACTGGGAAGCTTTCCAAGGACCACAACTCACACATACACTCGTCATCAACCTCTATTAACTCTCTTGGTACTACAAGTATACTCACTCGTGTTACTGAGAGGGAAGGTCCCAGGTACCCTCATCATACAACACTCCGAATGAACATTTTAGGTACGGAAAACACACATACATACTCACCTGGTACCATCAACACAAATATATACACACGGTGCCTGCAACAAACATGTATTCAAACCAGGTGCCATAATACACAGACACACACAGCAGATGTGTATGTATGTTCACTCCGAAATGTGAACATTTTGGGGGTCCTTCACTCCATATTGGTACTTCCAACCAAATTGATCTGATTAGATCAGATTTTTTATTCAGGTAAAGGCACATACATTGACTTACATACATATTGTTAGATTTATAGATAGAGATAGTACATACAATAACTAAAGCCACTAGAACGCATAGCGTTTCGGGCAAATAGTTACTATGAGTAGTATATACAGCAATGTGAGGCTTAAATGGTTTTCTCTGAGGTTCGTGAAGGCTTTTGCTGAAGTTCCTCTCATGAATATTTAAATTGCCTTTAAGGAGGATGTGAATACAGAACAATATTCCAGACATTTTACTCTCAATTCAGCTTAAGGTCTTCGTTTTTTCTCCTCCGTCACGAAGATGTTGGACTTCGTAGCTGTTGAAGACTGATGTTGACTTCAGTTGGAAATTAGAGGATCTTATTTATATGTATTTCATTTATCATGAAATTTTATGTTGATTTTGGTGTTGTCTTCAAGACAAATAATTGTATTAATTGTCTATTTCATTTAACTATAAACATTTATAAACAAAAGGGAGTGTATTAATTTTGACAATAACAAAATGTATTAAAAATCTAATAAAATATTAACAATCATAAGTAAATAATAATAATGAAAACAGCAATAGCTTTTTTTATTATTACTATTTTTCTACCACAGACGTGGCCATACATTTACAATGCTAACCAACACATATGTATTCTGTCCTCCATGGACAGGGTGAGAGATCTGTTAAACATATAGTTCTGGGATTTATTGAACAATCAACCACAGAAGGTGATTGTAGTACTTTTAAAATGCTAATCTAACCTGCAGATATAAATACATAGATACACAGAGTTACGTCTGCCCTACATAAAGTGGTCGATGTGTCTTTTACATGGTGTCATTAATGTGCATTTACAAAGGTGAAATGTAATTCTGATCATCTTCCACATATACTTTATACACATACATACACACACATATACACATACATATACATATACATATACATATATACATACACACACACACACACATACATACATACACGTATATTTATGGCTCTCCTACTCTGAGAGGATAAGATAGCTGATAGAGAAATTAGTGTGTTATTAAGCACTTAATCACTGAAGGTGATTAAGATGCTTTTACAAGCTCAGGTTATATAGTTTCATCATATACATACATCGTGTAATTGATACATTACGTGGTCCATCTTAGATACAAGTCCAATATATCATCAAATATTCCAGTATTCATATAGTAGTTACAGAGTTCAGCGTACCTCAGCCCAGGAGGGCGAAAGTCAGTCAGTATGGGACATTCTACAATATAATGTTTAGAGAGTGCAATATAATGCTCTCTCTTGCAATATAATGCAAGAGAGAGATATAATGTTCAAGTTTTCTCTTTCACAAAGTTGACACATTGTGTACTCGACATTCGGGTTTTGAGAGAGCTGCCAGATACGTCTATATCCCAGGCGTATTCTGGCCACTATAACATCACATTGCCGAGTTCTTGCTCTATTAGTTCCATATGTGAATGCCTCCTAACGATATTTATCATAATATTTAACAGCAATAGTGAGAGTAGTAATAACTATGTATGTATAAAACCTTCAACAGCGATTTAGGGCCATTATGTGATTCAGGAAGCTGACTGAGATGGCTGTAATGGCAAGAAAAATACAGCCAAGGACTGGAAACTAGAAATGATGACAGTGTAAATTGGTACTGTTGGTGCTACGTTTATTCATGAGAGTGATCCAGCGAACACTTATAGTATCTCCTGACTGCCTGGACGAGAGATGCTCTGAGTATCTCAAATATTTCCTTATTGTACTTGCCTGTATGCCCATATTGTACCTGTATATATGTATTGCAATATTTTGCCAGTAGTTGTGTATTTTATTATTGCAGCTGTATTTATGAATTTTCATATTGCCCCTCTATTAATGTATTTCCTTATAAAACCTGTATTTATGTATTTCTACATTTTGCCTGTATCAGTGAAAGTCTCAATTTTATCTGCATATATATGAACATGTCGCAAAAGAACATGAGAATACTTCACAAGGCCTCTTGGCTCATACAAGGCATATTTACTGGTCACGACACTAAATTCGCAGGAGCACTTATTGTTAAGGCAAACCTGGAAGGTTCGCTTGTTGTAGCAAAGTTTTCAATAAGGAGAAAAAAAAAGAGTCCCATCAACCGCAAGTTTCTTAAGTTTTCTCACCAGTCCTGTATACAAGACGCTATGTAACGCCTCGGCAATGTTTGGCTATGACACATTTATCTTCTTCACAGCCGAGACTTTCTTGTTCCATTTTGCAGTTAACTGTAGTATCAGACTTGATGAGCTGCTTTTATATCAAAAACCAAATTGCCTGTAAATTAGTAAGTTGTCTTTGATGAGCAAGCAACACAAAAGAAGATGAAGAGAGGACCACGTTTCGGTCCGCCCTCGACCATTATCAAGTCGATTACCCATTATCAAGCCTTGATAATGGTCCAGGACGGACCATAACGGCGTCGTCTCTACATCTTATGGTGTGTGGTTTGGTCATCATGCCTTCAGCCACGTTACTCATCGTCTGCATAAGTAGTAGTGTTTATCAAAATGCTTTTCTGGTGTCTGAACAAGGATTTTCTTATAGATATTTTCAACAAAAGAGTGCGTGGATATTCGCCTATAGCTTACCGATATTGTGTTCTTCTTTTTGTGTAGAGCCACAACGCTGGTCTTCTTGCAGATTAGTGGCCATGTTTTCTAGTCAATGTAGGCTTGAATGATGGCTGCAAGAGGGGACTGCCAGGTGAAGTGAATTCAGAATGCAGAATGCTTTTCAGAAGCAGGGACTTGCACAGTTCTGCTGTAGGGTCTTACAAACATTCGTTTCAAGTAGAAGATTTTATACGTTCTTGTTTGTGATGTTACAGGAAGATTAGGAAATTGGTCGTGGAAGGTAGAACAGGAAGCGACCGATCCGATTCAGCAACTTACATCTTTCTCGGGAAGTGAGAACCAAGGAGGTCAGCCAACTTCTTGCACTTGTAGCTACAGAGTCGTCGGCTCTGTTAACTGGTGGTATAGAGCTCGTCAACTGCTCTTTTGCAATGCACCACCAAGCTCTATTATGGACTGATCGACTCGATATTTTGCATCTTTACTCTTCATGTCAATCCTCTTTTCCACTTGACGCAAATGATATCTTGAATTATTATAAAGAATATGAATCTTTAGTCCACTAGGAAGTTGTGGTGAACATGTGTATATTTTAAGGGAGCGTATAATGGAGAATTCCATTACCCACACCAGAATGCTTGCTGGTGTGATTGCATTTTGTAAAACCTGGTTGGGTACTAGCTCAGTGTCTCCAGACTTCCTGGTGGACTCATCCCGGTAGCATGTTGATGTTCGGTTAGCATGTCGTGGGCCAGGGGTTTGGTGCGCGACTGGTGGTTACCAAGTCACTGGTTCCAACCCCGCATTGCTACAGTGATTTAAGCATAGATGAGGTCATCATATTATGATTTCCTTTTTCTGTGCTATTATTATTATTATTAATATTATTATTATTATTATTGTATTATTATTATTTTTATTCGCAAAAAAGAAATCACATTAGCTTAATCTACCAATGTGAAAATCAATCAGAGTCATAAAGAGGATTCGAATCCTTGGTACTCACAAGAACTCACCATAGACTATTTCACAACGACATGGAAAAAATAGTGGAATCCTAGATTGCATTGTTTCTGTCAGTCTCAGCCTTTTTGGTCTGTAAGTCGTAAAGGAGTGGAACGGACTAGAATTGGCTTCAACAACTTGAGACTTGTGGAAGATAATTTGATACTCAGCATTAAATGTAAAAATGATAGAGAAAACAGTCACTGGATTTAATTAATGATTGTCGAAAGAAACAGAAACAGGGAAGCAATATACGAGAATTATAGATCATCCAGGACATTAGAACCAAATCTATGACTAAGGTACACCAGGAAGAGGCGGTAAAGAACAATCAAGAAGTCAGACGAAACCGGAGAGGAGGGCGTCAAACGGAAAATTACAAGGAGATATGCATGGTACTAAACCATATGCTTCCTGGGAGAGTATGATCATGGACATCCCTCAGGCGCAGGGGATAATGCTCCCTGGCGTCAGGGACTCAGGAACATGGAAGGCAAAGCATATCAAGTAAAAAGACAACTTAAGTATTTTAAGTTCATGTAGGATCAGAAAAAGTTTCCCAGTTGACTTTTAAGGAACAAGAATCTACTATACTTCGCCTTATTGGAGAGACCTACAAGACAGTTGAAAAACAGCTAAAGTCTTGCTGAAATATAAGAATAGGGATTCACATGTTGCACTAATATACAAATCTGCATCGTTGATAGGTTTACTCAGTAAAATCCCACAAAACGTAAACTGGAGACAAGTATAAATCATAATAAAATTGGCATGTTTAGTGGAAAATATGTTTGACTTTCACGATAAAATGACGGTCATTTTTAAAACAAGAGCATGAGTGTTAGATTACATTTTCGAAAACAGTTAAATGATTCAGATCAGCACAAGAGTAACTTAACATGTGTTAGAGTGAGCAAATATTTATTCAGCTAATGACATGGTGAAGTAGTGAGAAATAATTGATCAAAATGAATGAGAGTAATCAGTGGAGCACCCCAGGAAGCCACGACTACTGGGAGCTATTAAATATTAGATTTAATACTAATACTAATTAATACTTTAATTAATACTAACTTATTAATTAATACTAACTAATACTAATACTAACAGGGATTTAGTCTTTCATCGTGAGGTTCCTAATTAATGGCAGTAACTAAGAAATCCATCGCTGTATACTATCAAGAAAATATACATCCAATCCATGGTATAGTGAACAAAACCGCATTACGTGATCCAAGTACGATCTCCCCAAGAGCAAGATTCATTTAAAGGATAACGTTGAGCTTCCGATGCTTTTGCATCTAGATTATTTATCCTATGATCTAATTAGCCTTATATGTAATATTATAGCTGGCTATGTATATAATATTAGAGATCTTTTATATAAGACCACTACTGTTCGTAACTCAGCGTTCCGTCTCACCATCTAATCTCGCAATTTCACTTTCAGTCTGCTCTATCTTCAGTCTCTGTTTCTTTTGCTTTGGATTGACCTCTTTAATCAGTTAATTTTTTAGTACTGAAGTGCATCTGCCAATTTTCAGACATTTCTGAAAGTCTATTGAGTTCTCTCTGTAACATTTCGGCGTTTATAACTAATAATTTTTACTGGGCGCAATTTTGCCTTATCAGAATTTAATTAATTAATATATATATATATATATATATATATATATATATATATATATATATATATATATATATATATATATATATATATATATATATATATATATATATGTCGTACCTAATAGCCAGAACTCACTTCTTGGCCTACTATGCAAGGCCTGATTTGCCTAATAAGCCAAGTTTTCATGAATTAATGTTTTTTCGACTACCTAGCCTACCTAACCTAACCTAACCTAACTTTTTCCGCTTCCTAACCCAACCTAACCTATAAAGATAGGTTAGGTTAGGTTAGGTGGGGTTGGTTAGGTTCGGTCATATATCTACGTTAATTTTAACTCTAATAAAAAAAAATTGACCTCATACATAATGAAATGGTTAGCTTTATCATTTCATAAGAAAAAAAATAGAGAAAATATATTAATTCAGGAAAACTTGGCTTATTAGGCAAATCGGGCCTTGCATAGTAGGCTGAGAATAGCGTTCTGGCTACTAGGTACGACATATATATATATATATATATATATATATATATATATGTCGTACCTAGTAGCCAGAACTCACTTCTCAGCCTACTATTCAAGGCCCGATTTGCCTAATAAGCCAAGTTTTCCTGAATTAATATATTTACTATAATTTTTTTCTTATGAAATGATAAAGCAACCCTTTTCTCTATGTATGAGGTCAATTTTTTTTATTGGAGTTAAAATTAACGTAGATATATGACCGAACCTAACCAACCCTACCTAACCTAACCTAAGCTATATTTATAGGTAAGGTTAGGTTAGGTAGCCAAAAAAAGCTAGGTTAGGTTAGGTTAGGTAGGTTAGGTAGACGAAAAAACATTAATTCATGGAAACTTGGCTTATTAGGCAAATCGGGCCTTGAATAGTAGGCTGAGAAGTGCGTTCTGGCTATTAGGTACGACATATATATATATATATATATGTATATATAGACTGAAAACTCACACCCCAGAAGTGACTCGAACCCATACTGCCAGAAGCACTCTGCTGGCGTACAGGATCCCTTAACTGCTCGACCAACACGACCGGACAAAAGAGGATGGTAGCCGAGGCTATTTCCATCCCCCCGCCGGCACTCGGTTGGTAATCTTGGGCATGGTATTTTATCAAATCACCTCATTCTTTGGGGCAGACGTGAGGAACACAAATGCGAACAAGCCTGAATGGTCCCCAGGACTATATGGAACTGAAAACTGTAAGCCAGCAGATTGCTCCTGGCAGTATGGGTGTGAGTTTTCCCCACCCCAGTCACTTCTGGGGTGTGAGTTTTCAGTTGCATATAGACCTGGGGACCATTCAGGCTTGTTCGCCTTTGTGTTCCTCACGTCTGCCCCAAAGAATAACTCTTCATTATTTGTTTGATAATTTGATTTTGTTGTCAATGGCTTTGTTTTCTCTAGGACTTTGGCATGACACATCAGTGGTTCAGTCCTCTCTCTGATCTTAACTCTGACATGATACAGGAGTGGTTTAGTCCTCTGTATAAAATAAATACATTTGAATAACCCGTCTATTAATTTATACTTGAATCTCTTGCCAATATATATATATATATATATATATATATATATATATATATATATATATATATATATATATATATATATATATATATATATATATATATATATATAATGATTGCAAATATTCTCAATCAATTTTTTCTTGAACATTCCTCTTCTGAAGGTCTTTAATCTGATTTTAATCTAAACCGAAGCATTATTATTCGACCTGAGAAACTTATGGTGAATATTAATTGTGTGAGTTTAAAGTAATTGCTTAAAATAAGCGGAAATATTTATTTACAATAACGACCAGTCTCGCTATTTGTTTTATTTTAGTTGTATTAATATTACTTTTGGTGGAAAGTAAGAATAGTAAAAGCAGTTCTCGGAGTGACAGAAGCAGTATTGGTGTCAGAAGTATTTGAGACAGAATTATTAATTTTATTATTAAAAGAATAAAATTTGTATTAGTAGTAGTGAAGATGGTATTTATATAATTACTATATTCCTGATCATTATGTCTCATGGAATTTATTCGTTCTATATATTTGGGACTTAAACGGTTCAACGAAACACAACCATTTGCACTGTTCATTATATAATCGATTCTAAACCCAGGGAGATATTCCTCGTCAAATCTTGATTAGGCGTTTATCCTGGTTAGGCGAACATACTGACTTGACGTTATAATGGTGTTCACAATGCCATATTGCAACTCGTGTTCACATAACCAACATCATAACATAACATCTACGACCACTAGATATGCCGGGTAAATTATAATTCATTTTATATTGAAAAAGCGTTTTGGGTTAGACCTTCAGCACGTTTTCTCTAGTCGACCATTATGAAGTCAAATATCTTGAGAAACTCATTCCTGAGACACCTGAAAATGACAACAGTGGCCTTCATGTGTGTCCGTCAAGGCTGGCAGCCTCTGAGCTGTAATAACCCTCCTTGACAGTGGAATGTTCAAGGTTTGCTTAGCTACTGTCCCACTCGTATGCCTTAATTCTCCCTTCAATCTGCCGTTTACCAATGTTCATCTGTTCCATCTCTATATGTCTAATCTTATTTTCACTATCTCCCTTGTGCTTCAACTGACCGGTATCTCAATTAGCCTCACCTCTCATTACTAATGGATTACGACTAAATATTACTGAGTTAAAATTCCATTATATCTCGTTCCTCCCTCACAGCAAGTGAGGGAGGGAAGGATATATTGTTTCACATTGTTTTCTCATTCAGCCGTATCTTCCTCATGCTGCTGTAAATCTCACTTCGCACATACCTCAAATCTCTCTCTCCCTCTCCTTCACACCTACCACACCTCTCACTCTCACACCTACCACACCCCTGTCCCTCACACACACTCACCCCCTCCTACGCCCTCGCAGCTGGTATTAACACGTCATATCGCTAGCAAGCGCCTTGGAGCGTTTCGCCGTGACTGGAGGGTGTCGGTAACTGGAGGCGTTAGCCAGGCGGCCCTGGACCAAAGACCTTCAGCATAAAAAGGGTGTGGCAGGAGAATTTTTCGGCAGTATCCCCCCAGACTTCGACGATGGTGAGTGTCCTGTCGTGTCCCGCTGCTTCTCGGTGGTCATATTCGCGTAAACGGTGCCGCGCTAACTCCAACCGTGTCCTGGAAAATCAATGTTTTGTATTTATATGCATACAGCCATACATGTTCGTAATGTTTGTGTACTTGGCCAGGAGGTGTTCCTTTATGAATATTTCGCTAATATACCCGCATTGTCGACGGTGTTGATCTTATGGTATAAGCTTTCTATGCTTCTACTTGCTCTCGGGATTAAGAAGAGCAATCAGGTTATCGAAATTCATGGAAAAGAAACTAATGATTATTGAAGAGAACATTTTCTACAACGTTTCGTTCTACTCTGAAACATCTTCAGGTAAGGAATAAATATACAAGGTTCATATTTATCTTAATTACAAATGTGAAAGTGATGAAGTTGTAGGGCGTGGGGGGGGGGAGAGAGTTAAGGTGAAGTATTCACACATAGGTGAAGAAATTGGTAAATATTGGGGATAGAGGCCAATCAAACACTGGGTAAGGCAATAGGCGAGGAGAACTAAGTAGAGATATCGTTATTCGGTGCTTATATTGGTATGACCACCACAAAGCTTTCTAGAAGACCGACCTGCCATCTACAAGCTGGTGCCCCTAGAAACAATATGCAAAGTGTACATAACACAACACTCACTAGGAACATGCTAGTAGATAATACAACAGTCCAGGCATCCACCACTGACCAGAGAAGACTGTAAATACTCGAAGCTATACTCATAAAAGAACAAAGACCCAGCCTAAATATATACCTTGCCTACGCAAGTCGAGTAACGACTTTCATACCTTGCCTACGCTCAGATCCAGACCTCACCAAACAGCACCGGATAATGACATCTCTACCGAGTTCTCTTCACCCACCGCCTTAACCAGTGTTTGATAGGCTTCCATCCCCAGTATTCCCTTATTTCTTTACCTATTTACCTATGTGTGATAAAAAGTTTCACCTTACCCCTTCCCCACACACAACTTCACTTTCTTCACATATGCATTTAAGATAAATTTGCACCTTGTCTTGTATATTCATTCCTTACATGAAGATGTTTCAGAGTGGACGAAACGTTGTAGAAAATATAACCTTCAATAATCATCAGAGTTTCTTTTCCATGAATTAAGGACATTTGTTTTATTTTCTTAATCCCGAGAGAAAGAAAAAAGAATCACAGAAATCTTATGCTATAAGATCAACAACGCCAGCAGTGTGGTCATATTTAACCAAATATGCTTCAAGGGACGCCTGCTATCTTATCTTCTTGAGGTTATCTTGAGATGATTTCGGGGTTTAGCGTCCCCGCGGCCCGGTCGCTAAACAACCAGCACCTTAGACGAGTCCTGTCACCTTCGAGATAAAGACAGAATTACCAGTTTAAATCACACCTACTGACTCAGCAAATGAATCGAATTATTTGCAAGATTTCCTTTGACTTCATAACACTTCACATCATCTAACACGGTATATATAATGTTACCTCCTCTAATTTGTATTCCCTTTCCCTTTGCCTCCGAAGATGCTGAATAGCGGATCAGCGAAATTGTCATCGTTTCCAAATGCTTCATGTATCACAGCAATAATATTTTCCTGTCATTATTATGGTGACTGAGTGCAAGAGTAACAAGCGTTGCAACCTTCATAATGAGCATCGCGTGTCAGTATGTGCGTGCAATGGTGCGTGCCGTTTGGGTCAGGCGTGTGCAAGGTGGCGTGCGAGTGTGAGTGTGTGCGGGGGGGTGTTTTACAAGGTCGAGTAATATCTCTCCAGTCCTGCCTCTACAGCTTGTGATCAGGTAATTCAATGGTCGTCATATTTCTCGTATTCATTTTGCTCGCTATGTCATTGTCGCTCTGCTTCTCTTCTCACCCTGACGTATTCAGTGTGTTTGTGTATTTACCTTTTACCGTGTGTGTGTGTGTGTGTGTGTGTGTGTGTGTGTGTGTGTGTGTGTGTGTGTGTGTGTGTGTGTGTGTGTGTGTGTGTATTCACCTAGTTGTATTCACCTAGTTGGCCTTGCGGGGGTTGAGCTCTGCTCTTTCGGTCCGCCTCGCAACTGTCAATCAATCAACTGTTACTAACAGCTAGTTAACTAATTTTTTTCAAAACACACACACACACAGACACACACACACACACACACACACACACACACACACACACACACACACACACACACACACACACACACACACACACACACACACACACACACACACACACACACACACACACACACACACACACACACACACACACACACACACACACACACAGGAATCAGACCGTAACAGCTGTTTAACTCCAAGGTACCTATTTACTGCTAGGCAACAGGGGCATCGGGATGAAAGAAACTCTGCTCATTTGTCTCTGCCGACTCCGGGAATCGAACCCGGGCCACATGATTACGAGCCCCGCGCGCTGTCCACTCAGCTACCAGACCTTCTCTACCAGACCAGTGTGTGTGTGTGTGTGTGTGTGTGTGTGTGTTTTCACCTAATTTTACTCACCTAATTGTGCTTGCTAGGCTTGAGCTCGGTTCCTCCTCTGAACTGTCACTCAACTATTGTCGATCAACTGTTGCCGAGTCCATTGGGCTCTATCATATATAGATTTCAAACTGTGTATGGAGTCAGTTTCCACCACATCACTGCCTATCACTTTCCATTTGTTAACTACTCTGACACTGAAAAGGTTCTTTCTAATGTCTGTGTGGCTCATTTGGGTACTCAAGTTCCACCTGTGTTCCCTTATGCATGTACTACCTCTCTATTAAATAATCTGGTTCCATCTTCTCTATCAATTCCTCTGAAAGTCTTGTATGTAGTGATCATTTCTCCCGTAACTCTTCTGTCTTGCATCAACATGAGGTTTAACTCCCGTAGTCTTTCCTTGTAGCTCATCGTCCGCGGCTATGGTGCTAGTCCGGTGGCATATCCATGAACCTTCTCCAATTTAGTGCTTGACTAATTACGGAATCCATGCTGGAGCTGCAAACTCTAGAATTGGTCTGACGTATTTTGTGTACAAGGTTCAAAATTATTCCTTACACAGGTTTTTAAGGCAGTTCTTATTTTGACCAGCAGGGCATATGCCATTGATTATATCCTCTTGATGTTGGTCTCGGGTGACAAGTCCAGCATGATATCAACACCAGATCTTTCTCTCTCCCTGATTCTTGAAGGACCTCATCTCGCAATTGATATCGTGTATGTGGCCTCCTGCTCCCAATACCTATCATCAAAACTTTACCCTTGCTTGAGTTAAATTAGTCATTTTGGACCATTCCTTTAGTTTTTCGAGTTCATCTTGTAGTCTCTTGCTGGCCTCATCTGTTTTAACCCTTCTCACAAGTTTATCATTGTCAGCAAACATTGAGAGGAATGAGCCTATACTTTCTCTAAGATCATTTATGTATATCAGAAACAGGATAGGTTTGAGAACAGACCCCTGTGGGACTCCCTTGGTGAACGTTTGCCATTCTGAGGTCTCACCCCTCACAGTAACACTCTGCTTCCAACCACTTACGTAATGCTTTATCCACTGTTACCTGTTACTCCTACCTGTTTTTCCAACTAATGCACCAGCCTCTTATAAGGTACTGTATCAAAAATTTCTGACACTCCAAGAAAATGCAGTCTGGCCACCCTTCTCTGTCTTTTTTAACCTTCGACACCAAGTTGTAGCATTCTAATAAACATGTGGGACAACCAAGGGTTTGTGGAACAACCAAGGACAACTAGGTTTTTTCTCATGATCTTCTCTTGGTGTACAAGATAAGGACACTGGCCTGTCGTTCAGTGCCTTTTGTCTGTCACTCTTTCTCTTGTATATTGGAACTACATTAGCTTTCTGGTAGGTCTCCGGTTTCCAATGGCCAATTATTCACCAAGCGGAGTGGCAAGTATAGTGTACCAACACACCCTCTGTATACATGGCGAAATTCCGTCAGGTCCATCAGCCTTCCTCATGTCCAGATCGTGACACCTAACCTCATCTCTAGTGATTTCGAAATCTTTCAAAACTACGTGATTTATTGTCACCTCTCTTAGTTCAGGGACTTCTCGTGCTGTTGAGAGAACCACATGGAATCACTTGTTGAGTCCTTCACATACACCTCTTTATCATTCTCTGTGTACCTGTCCTCACCCATTCTCAGTTTCGTCACCTGTTTTATCACTGATGTCCTCATGATGTGACTGTAAAGCAGTTTGGGTTCGGTCTTGGCATTATTTGCTATGTTCTTTTCATACTGTCTCTCTGCTTCTCTCCTAACACTGAGATACTCATTTCTGGCCCTCTGATATCTCCTTCTGCTCTCTGGTCTATTATTTCTGAAGTTCATCCATTTCCTTCTATTTAATTGCTTTGCTTCCTTACATGTCTGAGTAACCATGGATTCCTCTTTTGTTTTTCCCAAGGTATTTCTATTAGAAATATTATCATCTTCACATAGTTTTCTTTTCGGTATGCCAGCCCTTTCTTGACTGGTTCTGTCTTTGGGGAGATCATTTCAACTTCCACCAGGCACTCAAATATCAGTACGCTATGGTCACCCAATCCCATTGAGGCTTCCAACATAACTTCCATTATATCCGACTCATTTGGGGTGAATATCAGATCAAGTCTAGCTTGTTCATCATCCTCTCTCATTATTTTGGGTCCCTTGACGTGTTTGCTTCGGAAGTTTCTTGTTACCTCATCCAGTAGTTTAGCTCTCAAGGTATTTGGTCCTCCATGTGGATCTCAGGTCTTCCAGTCTGTCTTTCTATGGTTGAAATCTCCCATGATTAACAGTCTGGATCCAGTCCTGCAAGTGACAGAAGCTGCTTTCCCTATTACATTATTTGTTGCCTTGTTATTTCTATCATATTCCTGTCTGGGTTTTCTGTCATTTGGTGGGGGTTATATATCACTACTAATATTAATTATTGCCTGTTATGTAGGTGCTGAATTTATGTAGTCTTGTCTAGTGCCTGTTATGTAGTTGCTGAACACTTCACAGCCGGGCATATCCATATCTTCAATACTTCAGTCTTTCCTGTATCAGCAGAGCCACTCGTCTCCATCTCTTCTTTCTACTCTTTTCTTATCTCATAGTATTCTACAGAATACTGCTTTCTTTATGACTTCTGTTAATTTTGTCTTTGTGACTTCTATAATGTCTAGGTTTTCTTCTTATGACCTTTCTCCACGTTCCCTTGTTTGATCTGTAATTCCATCAATTTATGAGTACATTGCCTTAAAGCTTACTTTATTTTGTCTATTCTCGTTTTCTCTCTTCCTTGCAGGGCGTTCCGAATGTGTAGGAAATTGTCCCATGGGTGTGGCGAATTGTGAGATAGCTAACATGACCTTGGAGGATTATGGGGTGAGGGCTGGAAGGCCAAGGGAAGGGAGTACAAGGGAGGGAGGGTACAGGGTGAGGAGGGTTCCTATTGGGAGAAAGGAGAGGGTGTTGTATTCCTCTCTGTGATTGCTTCGCGGGTTCTCCCTTCTCCTGTCTTGGATTGTTGAGTTGAGGACTTTGGTTCTTTGGTTCTTTTTGTTCCCCCCTGCACTTCTAACCTTGCGTCTGCTGCCGTGATTCTCTGGTTCCTTGTCATATCCTTCTGCACGAATGCCTTCTGGTATTCACTTACATTTAACAGCTGGCTCGTTTTGCTAGAATTTCCTCTTTTGTGGTCTCGTTCATGAACACAATCTTTATAAATTGGAATGTGTCCTTGATGTACCAACCAAGTCAGGAAACCCTCTCTATGCTGTGTTTGCCCCTCTCCCTCTGTACCCCTTTTAGGATCACTGTCACTGCAACTTTGTCCTTAGCTTTCCACTCTGCCAGAGTGAAACCTTCTTCACCTGTAAGGACTACTACTACTACTACTACCACAGGTCTTTTCTTTTCCAGCAACTGACTAGTGCACCTCGCTACTTTCTGTGAAGTTGCTGCTGTCATGGCTACTTCCTTCACTATGGTCATAGTTTCTGTGTTATTTCTTAGCATGTCTACAAATGATGTATATATGGGAGATGTCCGTTCTATTGTTATATTCCAGCTTCTAGCCAGATGGTTGTTGTCTGACACTGAGCCTGAGTGGAGTTCTCGTTGAGGCTTTTTATCTCCTCCCCCGCTGCGCTCAGCTCACCTTGTAGGCTGCTTATTGTTTCCCTCATGTCTTGCAGTCCCCCTTCTGATTCCCTTCATACTTGGATGATCATCTTCATTATTGGGTCACCCTGACCTTCCCCTACACTAGAGTTTCGTAGGGGAAACCCCCTACACCCTCCTTCCCTTAGAGAGAGAGAGAGAGAGAGAGAGAGAGAGAGAGAGAGAGAGAGAGAGAGAGAGAGAGAGAGAGAGAGAGAGAGAGAGAGAGAGAGAGAGAGAGAGAGAGAGAGAGAAAGAGAGAGAGAGAGAGAGAGCGAGAGAGTGTGTACTTGTCTGTGTGTTAGTATGTTCATACTCATGTATTTAAAGATAGTTGCCTTCCAGCAGAGTTCCAGTCTCCTCCTGCTGGTGCTGCTATTGGGCTCGTCGGTGGCCAGGCCGCAGCTTGGGCTTGGAGACGCCGACAGAGACGCACCGAGAGGAACTAGACGCGGAGGTTCATCAGACGGAGGATCACCAAGACAGAGAGGTCAAAGCAGACCAGGCGGCTTCGACGACGGCCGAACCACCACCACCTATGTAGATGATGCGAACAGAAACAGGGGCTCCTCGAATGATGGACAAGGTGGCTTTGGCTCCCCGGGTGGTTTAGGTTCTCAAGGTGGCTTTGGTTCACAAGGTGGTTTAGGTTCTCAAGGTGGCTTTGGTTCACCAGGTGGTTTAGGTTCTCAAGGTGGCTTTGGTTCACCAGGTGGTTTAGGTTCTCAAGGTGGCTTCGGCTCGCCTGGTGGTTTAGGTTCTCAAGGTGGCTTTAATTCACAAGGTGGTTTAGGTTCTCAAGGTGGCTTTGGATCACCAGGCGGTCTAGGTTCTCAAGGTGGCTTTGGTTCACCAGGCGGCTTTGCTCTGCCAGGAGGATTTGCGTCACAAACTGGTTTAAATTCGCCCTTTGCTTTCACTAATACTCCAGACTTACTTAATGCGTTGAGGGGCTTTGGTTTAACCGACGAGGACTTGGGCATCGGAGACTCCGGGGACTCCGGTAATGGAAACAATCTTGGCTCCCAAGGCTCCCCTACAGGTGGTTTCGGAAACACTGGATTCCCCGCTGGTGGCTTCGGTAACACAGGGACAAATACTGGGGGCTTCGGTAATTCTGGATTCCCTGCAACCGGTTTTGGTAACTCCGGAACGAATACTGGTGGCTTCGGTAACTCAGGCTTCCCTGCAACCGGTTTTGGTAACTCAGGAACTAATACTGGTGGCTTCGGTAACTCAGGCTTCCCTGCAACCGGTTTTGGTAACTCAGGTTTACCTACAACCGGTTTCGGCAATTCTGGATTCCCTGCTACCGGCTTTGGTAACTCTGGTTTCGGAAACACAGGCTTCCCTGCAACTGGGTTCGGTAATTCTGGATTCCCTGCTACCAGCTTTGGTAACTCAGGGTTCCCTGCTACCAACTTTGGTAACTCAGGGTTCCCTGCTACCGGCTTTGGTAACTCAGGGTTCCCTGCTACCGGCTTTGGTAACTCAGGGTTCCCTGCTACCAACTTTGGTAACTCAGGGTTCCCTGCCACCGGCTTTGGTAACTCAGGGTTCCCTGCCACCGGCTTTGGTAACTCAGGGTTCCCTGCTACCAACTTTGGTAACTCAGGGTTCCCTGCTACTGGCTTTGGTAACTCAGGATTCCCTGCCACCGGCTTTGGTAACTCAGGGTTCCCTGCTACCGGCTTTGGTAACTCAGGGTTCCCAGCTACCGGCTTTGGTAACTCTGGCTTCCCTGCCACCGGCTTTGGTAACTCTGGCTTCCCTGCCACCGGCTTTGGTAACTCTGGCTTCCCTGCCACCGGCTTTGGTAACTCTGGCTTCCCTGCTACCGGCTTTGGTAACTCTGGCTTCCCTGCCACCGGCTTTGGTAACTCTGGCTTCCCTGCCACCGGCTTTGGTAACTCAGGGTTTCCTTCCAGTGGCTCGTCTAGCGATCCGGTAAGTATCTCCCCGAGCGGTGATACTTCCAACAGTAGCGTTACTAGCGGAGGTTCCCCAAGAAGCACCTCTCTGAAGGATGCACTCGGGAGCTTAGGACGGAAAACTGGAGGACCCAAACCTAAGACTTCCACGAAGAGCTAAAAATGGACATTCAAGATTTAAAAAGGACTTAAACCAGATTTGTCTGCACTTTTATTCGTTCCAGTCTGATGATGTATGGAACCATCCTACTTGCTCACCCGAAACTACGCTACATAAGTGGCAGCCAAAATGGCGTCAGAATCGACTGAGTCTTTGGCGTTACCAGGATGGTAGAGCGACCGCCTCGCTTCATACAGGTCGGCGTTCAATCCCCGCCCGTCCAAGTGGTTGGCCACCATTCCTTCCCACAGTCCTATCCTAAATACTTATTCTCATCCCTTCCAAGTGCTATATAGTCGTAATTGCTTAGTGCTTTCTCCAGCTAATGAGCTTATCTCTAACGATGCCAGAAACGTTCTTCAATCCCCAGTAAGGGTAAACATGCAACCGGATCCTCTAAAACCACACACCCCCGACATTGTACTTATTCTTCGCTGTCTTGACTGACGCCACTTAAGGCATCGACGCTGTGTTATTTTGTAAAAAACATTTTATGTAAGTAAAATGTGATTGTTGATCTCGTTTTTCTCCGCCTATAGAGCTGTAGGTAGATGTAGGAGTGAACAAAATTATATGAACTTTACTTTACAAATTCCAAAATATATACATGAAATATATATATATATATATATATATATATATATATATATATATATATATATATATATATATATATATATATATATATATATTAAGATGAATAGGAAAACCAGGGATATACTGAACATCTTGTATCAGAATCTTTACTTTAAAAAACATAACGTTTCGAATACTTCTCGTATTCATCATCAGATCTAAAAGAAAAAACAGAAATCACAATCAAATAGCTGGTAAACAAAGAACTCATACTGAATATAATTGCCTATCAAAGAAAGGAAAATGCTTAAAAAACAAAACACTTAAGCGCACTTAAAGTGATCAGTACAAATAAAACTTATTAACTGTCACATATATTAAAACTAATTTAAAATCCATTAAACTACAAGATGAAATTTATAACTACTAAAACAAACCATTCCATTAAGCTTACGTGAAGTGATCAGAAGTGAAACTTGATACCGAACACATAGATACTAAACACTATAACAAATATTTATAAAATGACTACAAATGTACAAAAAATGTATGTAAAATACAAACAGAATAAACGACAATTATAAAGTACTAACCAAAATCTTATAAAAAACTCAAATTTTAAATAAAATTAAATACCAAAAAATGTATTATATATCCTAAATAAAAGATTATATTAATGTACAATGTTAAGACTTGAAATAAGTAAGAAAGGGCAAAGACATGGTAAACTAAACAAAATTAAACTACCAAAATAAACTAAAAATCAAATTACAGGGCCTACTGTGCACTATACAGTGTACAATTGAACAGCTGAAAGGTTGCTATTTAACAGAGGCCGCAGCTCCTTTATATATAAGGATTCCATTACTCTCAAATCTGACTGGCCATTCATACAAGTGTCCAGAATTTTAAAATCAGATTCCAGCAGAGAATTAAGTGTTTTGTTTTTTAAGCATTTTCCTTTCTTTGATAGGCAATTATATTCAGTATGAGTTCTTTGTTTACCAGTTATTTGATTGTGATTTCTGTTTTTTCTTTTAGATCTGATGATGAATACGAGAAGTATTCGAAACGTTATGTTTTTTAAAGTAAAGATTCTGATACAAGATGTTCAGTATATCCCTGGTTTTCCTATTCATCTTAAAATTAAGATTCCCGAAGGGAACATCGATCATAAATATTATATATATATATATATATATATATATATATATATATATATATATATATATATATATATATATATATATATATATATATGTCGTACCTAGTAGCCAGAACTCACTTCTCAGCCTACTATTCAAGGCCCGATTTGCCTAATAAGCCAAGTTTTCATGAATTAATGTTTTTTCGTCTACCTAACCTACCTAACCTAACCTAACCTAGCTTTTTTTGGCTACCTAACCTAACCTTACCTATAAATATAGGTTAGGTTAGGTTAGGTAGGGTTGGCTAGGTTCGGTCATATATCTACGTTAATTTTAACTCCAATAAAAAAAAAATTGACCTCATACATAGAGAAAAGGGTTGCTTTATCATTTCATAAGAAAAAAATTATAGTAAATATATTAATTCAGGAAAACTTGGCTTATTAGGCAAATCGGGCCTTGAATAGTAGGCTGAGAAGTGAGTTCTGGCTACTAGGTACGACATATATATATATATATATATATATATATATATATATATATATATATATATATATATATATATATGAAAGTGTGACATGCACTTTTGTCATACAATGATCAGTAGCAAAGCAGGATTATGCATTCATAATGACTACAACTATTGTATATAATTAGCAATACATTTAAAAAACAAACAAAAGGGGTGAAAGGAGAAGCGAATGCTCAAATGTGTTTAGAGTCAAACAGCGAATTTTTTTTCTGAATACTTTTAATTCGCTTCTCCAAGGTTATGGGTCCCTACAATTGTACCAGAGGTGGTACGCTTATATTTAAAAAACAATGAATTGTTGTAGTAGTAGTTTGATATTACTTTGGTATTATTTATTTTATTTCTAATTTTCCTGATAGAAGCAAATAACTGAAGTAATACTGTATTAGCATTGTTGTTTATGTTGTATCTGTTATTTGTGTTTCACTCTGTTTAATAATAGGAATATTCCATCTTAGTAGCCCTGAAAATTCTTTATCTCTATTCAAAAATATCAACTCGTGAAGACAATGGTCCTAGTATATATAAAGTGTGAGTAAAGGTTCGAAAACTTGTAATTCTTCACATTCATTGACAAATCTGCATGTTTATGAGCAATTTGCGCTTCTCGTATAATTTCCAACTTGCATTAGTACGTAAAGTGATATTCCTTCAACCTTTCCCATATAACAAGTGAGCAAACTAATATATATACTGGAAGAGTGACTGGCTCTACACCTCACAGGTTATCTACAAACATTATCTTCCATACATAAACAGCTGGTCTCATCGAGAACTTTGAATCATTGCACAAATTAGGAAAAATTAATTCAGACCACTTCCTTGAAAGGTCCAATTTAACTCAAGACTCAACGCTTCAAGTTCAACGAGGCGCGATGATGGACAGTAAACAGCAGATGCTTTTTCAACAGTATGAAATAAATTCATGGAATCGGAAGGAAATACGCTCCGGTTAATGAATTGAGAACTACAACATAATTAGTGTTATTATCTACTCTATCTATGGTTAGGTTAGGTTAAGGTTACTCTAGGGGTTAAGGTTTGGTTAGCTCAAGTTTCATTACATTTGGTTATGTTAATACAATATAATATATTCCAAATTTTGAAATATGGGATTCAAAAAGTATTTAAGTGTGCCCTTGTTTTTTGTTTACAGAAAACAAATTTCTTTAACCGTTTCTAAGAAAACGTTTTCAGCATATACTTCATATTTTAAACAAACGATTTATAATACAATAAAGTTAGAACTATATAATAATCTCTCTTTAGGACAAAATTTCCCTTGCCTGTTTACAAGTAGACTGTTAATGGAACAGTAATATGCTTTCAGACCATCACAAATATCTAGATAATTATCCAGGTGGTTTGACAGAACGGATGGTTACTCCTGGTAATAGATTTGCTCCGAGGACGGGCTCAATCGCCTTTTTGCCCGAGACATAAATGTTTAACAATATAAAAAAATATATAAATAAAATGAGAGGACCTGCTGTGTGCCCTCAGCATCTTGTACTCAGTCGAGGCCCCTAGAGATAGCAACACTCAGGTAAATTCAGGTAAATAAGCTATTCACCCGTTTACTTAATTATTGAAAATTGCAGTTATGAAAGGAATTATAGAATTATAGAAACCTTGTAAGGAATCGTTCAGGACCCTGTATACCACTTATGTCAGACCAATCCTGGAATATGCAGCTCCTGCCTGGAGTCCATATCAAGTTAAACACAAGACGAAGTTACAGAAGATTCAGCGGTATTCCACCAGACTTGTCCCGGAACTGAGAGGTATGAGCTACGAGGAAAGGCTGAAGGAGCTGAACCTCTCGTCCCTGGAAAACAGCAGAATAAGGGGAGACATGATAACCACCCACAAAATTCTCAGGGGAATTGACAGGGTGGACAAAGACAATCTCTTCAGCACGGGTGGAACACGAACAAAGGGACACAGGTGGAAACTTAGTACCCAGATGAGCCACAGAGACGTTAGAAAGAATTTTTTCAGTGTCAGGGTAGTTAATAAATGGAATGCACTAGGAAGTGACGTGGTGGAGGCTGACTCCATACACAGTTTCAAATGTAGATATAGTAGAGCCCAGTAGGCTCAGAAATCTGTACACCAGTTGATTGACAATTGAGAGGCGGGACCAAAGAGCCAAAGCTCAACCCCCGCAAGCACAATTAGGTGAGTACAATTAGGTGAGTACACACACACACACACACACACACACACAGGAATGGTCGAACAAATGGTTGTTAGAGTTTAACCCAAGCAAATGTAATGTAATGAAGATAGGGGTAGGAAGCAGGAGACCAGATACAAAGTATTATTTGGGAGATGAAATACTTCAAGAGTCAGAGAGAGAGAGAGACCTGGGGGTTGATATCACGCCAGACCTGTCCCCTGAAGCTCATATCAAGAGGATAACATCAGCAGCATATGCCAGGTTGGCTGACATAAGAACGGCCTTTAGAAACTTGTGTAAGGAATCTTTCAGAACATTATATACCACATATGTCAGACCAATCCTGGAGTATGCGGCTCCAGCATGGAGTCCATATCTAGTCAAGCATAAGACTAAACTGGAAAAGGTTCAAAGGTTTGCCACCTGACTAGTACCCTAGCTGAGAGGTATGAGCTACGGGGAGAGACTACGAGAATTAAACCTCACTTCGTTGGAAGACAGAAGAGTTAAAGGGGACATGATCACCACATTCAAGATTCTCAAGGGAATCGACAGGATAGATAAAGACAGGTTATTTAACACAAGAGGCACACAGGTGGAAACTGAGTGCCCAAATGAGCCACAGAGATATTAGAAAGAACTTTTTTAGTGTCAGAGTGTTTGGCAAATGGAATGCATTAGGCAGTGATGTGGTGGAGGCTGACTCCATACACAGTTTCAAATGTAGATATGATAGAACCCAGTAGGCTCAGTAACCTGTACACCTGTTGATTGACGGTTGAGAAGCGGGACCAAAGAGCCAGAGCTCAACCCCCGCAAGCACAACTAGGTGAGTACAATTAGGTGAGTACACACACACACACACACACACACACACACACACACACACACAGGAAATGGAGAACTATAGGAATAACAGGACACTGGAGAGCAGAGAAAGATACCAGAATGCCAGGAATGAATATGTCAGGATGAGAAGAGAGGCAGAAAGACAATACCAAAATGACATCGCAAGCAAGCAAAAACAACAGTAAAGGAACATGTTGTGAAATTAAGGATAGGGGCAGAAGGATTCACTAAAAACGACAAGGAAGTGTGTGAGGAACTGAATAAGAAATTCCAGGAGGTCTTCACCTTGGAGCAAGGAGAAATCCCAGAGATAAGAGAGGGAATAGCTAACCAGGAACCACTGGAAGAGTTTGAGATTACCAGCGGGGAAGTAAGGAAGTGTTTACTAGAATTGGATGTGACAAAGGCTATAGGTCCAGATGGAATCTCCCCTTGGATACTAAAGGAAGGAGCAGAAGAACTGTGCCTCCCGCTCTCCATGGTGTATAACAAATCACTGGCAACAGGGGAACTGCCAGAAATTTGGAAAGCAGCTAACGTAGTCCCGATATACAAGAAAGGGGATAGACAGGAGGCACTGATTTACAGACCAGTGTCCCTAACCTGCATACCATGCAAGTTGATGGAGAAGATTGTGCGAAGAAAGCTAGTGGAACATCTGGAGCGAAAGAACTTTGTAACACAGCATCAACATGGATTCAGGGATGGCAGGTCCTGCCTCACAGGGTTACTTGAATTCTACGACCAGGCAACAAAAATAAGGCAAGAAAGAGTAGGGTGGGCAGACTGCATATTTTTGGATTGTCAGAAAGCTTTTGATACAGTGCCACACAAGAGGCTAGTGAAAAAACTGGAGATGCAGGCTGGAGTGAAAGGGAAGGTACTCCGTTGGATACAGGAGTACCTAAGTAACAGGAGACAACGAGTCAGTATGAGGGGTGAGGTCTCAGATTGGCGAGACGTTACGAGTGGAGTCCCGCAGGGGTCAGTCCTTGGACCTATGCTGTTTCTGATATATGTAAATGATCTTCCAGAGGGTATACATTCGTTCCTCTCAATGTTTGCCGATGATGCAAAAATTATGAGGAGGATTGAAACTGAGGACGATAGTAGGAGGCTACAAGATGACCTAGACAGACTGAGTGAATGGTCCAATAAATGGCTGTTGAAGTTCAACCCGAGTAAATGCAAAGTAATGAAACTAGGCAGTGGAAATAGGAGGCCAAACACAGGATACAGAATAGGAGATGAAGTACTTAATGAAACGAACAGAGAGAAAGATCTAGGAGTTGATATCACACCAAACCTGTCTCCTGAAGCCCACATAAAAAGAATAACGTCTGCGGCATATGCGAGGCTGGCTAACATCAGAACAGCGTTCAGGAACCTGTGTAAGGAATCATTCAGAATCTTGTACACCACATATGTAAGACCAATCCTGGAGTATGCGGCCCCAGCATGGAGCCCGTACCTTGTCAAGCACAAAACGAAGCTGGAAAAAGTCCAAAGGTATGCCACTAGACTAGTCCCAGAACTAAGAGGCATGAGTTACGAGGAAAGGCTGCGGGAAATGCACCTTACGACACTGGAAGACAGAAGAGTAAGGGGAGACATGATCACAACCTACAAAATCCTCAGAGGAATCGACCGGGTAAACAAGGATAAACTATTCAACACTGGTGGGACGCGAACAAGGGGACACAGGTGGAAACTGAGTACCCACATGAGCCACAGAGACGTTAGAAGGAATTTTTTCAGTGTCAGAGTAGTTAACGGATGGAATGCATTAGGCAGTGATGTGGTGGAGGCTGACTCCATACACAGCTTTAAATGTAGATATGATAGAGCCCAGTAGGCTCAGGAATCTGTACACCAGTTGATTGACAGTTGAGAGGCGGGACCAAAGAGCCAAAGCTCAACCCCCGCCAGCACAACTAGGTGAGTACAAATAGGTGCGTACACACACACACACACACACACACACACACACACACACACACACACACACACACACACACACACACACACACACACACACACACACACACACACACACAAACACACACACACACACACACCTAATCTATCTCCTGAGGCACATATAAATAGGATAACGACAGCAGCGTACTCTACACTGGCAAAAGTTATAACATCATTCAGAAACCTAAGTAAGGAGGCATTTAGGGCGCTTTACACTGCCTACGTAAGGCCAGTCTTAGAGTATGCCGCCTCATCATGGAGTCCCCATCTGAAGAAGCATATAATGAAACTGGAAAAGGTTCAGAGGTTTGCAACGAGACTCGTCCCAGAGCTACGAGGGATTGGGTATGAGGAGCGCCTGAGGGAACTGTGCCTTACGACACTAGAAAGAAGAAGGGAGAGGGGGGACATGATAGGAACGTATAAGATACTCAGAGGGATTGACAGAGTGGACATAGACGAAATGTTCACACGGAATAGTAACAGAACGAGGGGACATGGATGGAAGCTTGAAACTCAGATGAGTCACAGAGATGTTAGGAAGTTTTCTTTTAGCGTGAGAGTAGTGGGAAAATGGAATGCACTTCAGGAACAGGTTGTGGAAGCAAATACTATTCATAATTTTAAAACCAGGTATGATAGGGAAATGGGACAGGAGTCATTGCTGTAAACAACCGATGCTCGAAAGGCGGGATCCAAGAGTCAATGCTCGATCCTGCAGACACAACTAGGTGAGTACAACTAGGTGAGTATACACACACACACACACACAGGTCCTCGTGCCCCAGCGGGCTTTGCTCGGAGGTCGTAGTCCAATGTGCCCACTGTTCGATTCATGGCTGAGGTAGAAAAAAATGAACAGACTTTCATTTACCTGATGCTACTGTTCACCTAGCAGTAAATAGGTACCTGGGAGTTAGACAGCTGCTACGGGCTGCTTCCTGAGCGATAAAGTCTCTGAGTCTTACAGAGAAATATATGTAATAGATACAATAAAGGAAAAATTGGTCAGGTGTCAGCACATTTTTAACCCTCAATTAGAAAGGCGAATTTGTGCTTGCAGGTCAGCTTGATCCTGCAAGCACAAATAGTATATTAAAAAAACAGAAAAGAAAGACCAAAAAACGTAGAGAATGAGAATGATAAATGGGAAACAAGACCAATCAAAACATATTCTGAAGTACCTAAAGAATCAGAAGGATAACAGGGAATTAAAACAATAGTGACAGATGATTTCGGGGCTTTAGTGTCCCCGCGGCCCGGTCCTCGACCAGGCCTCCACCCCCAGGAAGCAGCCTGTGACAGCTGACTAACACCCAGGTACCTATTTTACTGCTAGGTAACAGGGACATAGGGTGAAAGAAACTGTGCCCATTGTTCCTCGCCGGCGCCCGGGATCGAACCCGAGACCACAGGATCACAAGTCTAGTGTGCTGTCCGCTCGGCCGACCGGCTCCCAGATGCTGTAAGATCTCGACAAATTGTTAAATTACTTACCAGAGAAATCCGTGGTACTCTATAATCTACCAGAGCCAGAGGGAGACAAATGACAAAGCAGAAGAGGATGGGACGAGAAAGAGATTTCAGAAATTCTCAAGCCAATTATGGACTAGTCAGCAAACCTGGAAAATAAAACATTACTGTAGGGACGGTAAATTCCAAATATGGACAGAATCATTACTGATAAAGATCTTTCAGAATATTGCTCCGGTGAAATATATTCCGACTGAAAATAAGACAGCTGAGGGATTGAGTGCCTTACCATTGAGGTGTTCATTAGCCAGAACATGTCAAAGGAGCATGAAGAGCAAACGATGAAGATCTGAGAATGAAAACGAAAAAAAATTCAAACTGACCAGAAAGCTGCATAAGCTTTCACAGGCACAGAAAGATCAGACATTAGAGAGTTCAGCACAAGAAAATATTGGGGCTATTTTGATGGGGCTTCTATCGAAGCCCCATCAAATGTAACATCAGGAGCAGGCAGAAGCAGGCGGAAGCAGGCAGGAGCAGGCAGGAGCAAGCAGAAGCAGGCGAAAGCAGGCAGGAGCAAGCAGGAGCAAGCAGCTGGCGAAAGCAGGCAGGAGCAAGCAGGAGCAGGCGAAAGCAGGCAGGAGCAAGCAGAAGCAGGCGAAAGCAGGCAGGAGCAAGCAGGAGCAAGCAGCTGGCGAAAGCAGGCAGGAGCAAGCAGGAGCAGGCGAAAGCAGGCAGGAGCAAGCAGGAGCAAGCAGAAGCAGGCGAAAGCAGGCAGGAGCAAGCAGGAGCAAGCAGAAGCAGGCGAAAGCAGGCAGGAGCAAGCAGAAACAAGCAGGAGTAACCAGAAACAGGCGGAAACAGGCAGGAGCAAGCATAAACAGGCAGAAGTAGGCAGGAGCAGGCATGAACAGGCAGAAGCTAGCCGGATCAGGCAAGTGCAGGCAGGAGCAGGCACGAACAGGCAGAAGCAGGCGGGAGCATGCAGGAGGAGATAGGAGCAGGCGGGAGCTGGCATGAGCAGGCAGTAACTGGCAGGGGCAGGCAGGAGCAGACAGGAGCACACAAAAATAGGCAGGAGCAGACAAAACAGGCAGGAGCAGGTAGAAGCAGGCAGAAGGAGGCAGGAGCAGGCAGGAGCAGGTAGGAGCAGGCAGAAGTAGGCCGGAGCAGACAGACGCTGGCAGGAGCAGGCCGAAACAGGAAGGAGCAGGCAGGAGCAGGCAGGAGCAGGCAGAAGCAGGCAGTAGCAGGCAGGAACAGACAAGTAGGTACCCCCATTAAAGATGAGTAGCATTAAAGCTATCTACATGAAAGCAGATGGAAATTAAAATCAAGGTTACAGTGACAGAGGGAAAGTATAGGAAACAATGACAGAAGAGCAACCCTATATTATTATAGTTACGGAAACAAACTAACAAGTGTTATAAGAAAGGCAATCTTCCCACTAGAATATCAAGTAATGAGGTAAGGCAAGGAGAACAAGATATGGGGGTTGTTTACCCATACTGCTAAAATAACACTGGATCTATGAGGAGGCAAAATTAACATAGTGGAAGACGTGATCTGAAACCCCCCACCAAACGATAATAGGGAAGAATATGATCAATGCAACGAGACTTCCCTGAAGATAACGAGAGAGGGCAGTCGCAATGGCAAGAAGAGCTGAGAGCTACGACTCCTAAGACCTTAGGATACTAACAGTACAGGATCTGGTGTTTACCCAAAATGAGGCTGATGACGATAACATAAAATATGAGGAACCCCTTAGGAACACTATCGTGCTTGAGAACATAATGGAGCTAAAGGAGTCCCATAGAAAAAAAAAGAAATATGGATGAAGATGAGAAGAAGAGACAACAAATTAGATGATGGAAGTCACTGCTCAGAAGTGTACAAATGTAACAAAGCTATTCATCACACTTAAGAAACAGTTGGACAAGAAAGCAAAATAAGCTCCAAGTTTAATTGACAATAAAAGCAAGCGGCAAACGATCATAATAGAAAAAAGAATAAAGAACTAGGATAAACTGGTGATAAACTGGATCTTGACATACATCTTAAAGGAAAAATGACTGCAAACATTTTGAATAGTAATACATTGGAATTTCGTGTAAAAAAAATAAGGAATTTCTTGCACCTCAGAACATGACAGCTCCACCTCACTCAGATACACGGTGAGAACCACTGGCAGCAAGGGCTGTGAGCCAACATTTAGTGCTGTAACTTGTGATAAGTAATTATCAAAAGAAGGCGCCAAGCCGGGAAGAATATGTAGTACAATAAGTGGAAGGAGCAGACTGGATAACATGGTCCAGCCAGAGCCTTCCAGAGAGGCATGAGTCATATGGCCACAGCGGTCCTGGAGGAGCCAAAATATATTCTTATCTGACTAGCGGCATTAAATTCATAATACATATGTTCGAGTCTGCCGCAGCACTAATGCTACTTAATATACAGATATAACTTAATCAGCTATAGCTAATTATAGCTTAATTTTCCAAAATATTCCGTCGATTATCTGTTTTTCCTCTCTGTTAGTAGAGAAATAAACTCCTGACTCAATCCATGGACTTCTGTAGCCTCCAAAAATGATAAGTGGGTTGCTGGTCAATAGGTCTGAGGAGCTTATTCCGACAAGAGCACATTTTCAGTGGAACTATTAACAGCTCTTGACCCCAAATAGTTCAAATAGTTGGGCTTTGTTCCTTCTCTCTATCCTTCTGTGCCAGCTTTGTCCTCAAATCCACTCGAAGTGCTATTCATACTGGCTTAGTGCTTTCTCCAGACTATTGACATGTGTATGTATTTATGTAGATGGATGTATATATAAATACGCACATGTGTGTGTAATATTAACCATTTTGTAAGTAACTTCGCAAGAGTGTTACTTGCTTAGCTAAACAAACTGTGGGGTTCAGTTCCTGATGGGTTACAGAGGCACATAATGGGTTCAGTTCCTGAACCCATTATGTGCCTCTGTAACCCTTTCCACTACCGCCCACGGGATGGGTATGGGGTGCCTAATAGCGAAATTAAATTAAAATTGTTTTCTCTTGCTAATTGCCTTTCCTTTTCCTCCGTAAATTACTCACAACGAGACTTCGTAACTTTAAGCCATGGCAGTTGCTAGTTGCAGCAGTAAATTGAACTATGTTTTGGTCAGAGTCGATATGGCAAATGACAGAGCCTTCCTTCCCTCAATAGTCGGCGCTGTGGGGCATTTCAGTAAAAAAATTTACTGCTTTTATTCTGTTGTGTGGACAGCAGTAAACCCGTATCTCACCTTCCCACGAGTCTACACTGAGATTCTCAGCAGGATGATCATCTACCGTGATCACAATATTATTATAGCATCTCATCCCCTCAACTTTATCACTTAAAATGTCATTACAAAACAGTCAAAACTAACTCTCTCTCTCTCTCTCTCTCTCTCTCTCTCTCTCTCTCTCTCTCTCTCTCTCTCTCTCTCTCTCTCTCTCTCTCTCTCTCTCTCTCTCTCTCTCTCTCTCTCTCTCTCTCTCTCTCGCTCTCTCTCTCTCTCTCTCTCTCTCTCTCTCTCTCTCTCTCTCTCTCTCTCTCTCTCTCTCTCTCTCTCTCTCTCTCTCTCTCTCTCTCTCTCTCTCTCTCTCTCTCTCTCGGTCTCTCTCTCTCTCTCTCTCTATCTCTCTCTCTCTCTCTCTCTCTCTCTCTCTCTCTCTCTCTCTCTCTCTCTCTCTCTCTCTCTCTCTCTCTCTCTCTCTCTCTCTCTCTCTCTCTCTCTCTCTCTCTCGCTCTCTCTCTCTCTCTCTCTCTCTCTCTCTCTCTCTCTCTCTCTCTCTCTCTCTCTCTCTCTCTCTCTCTCTCTCTCTCTCTCTCTCTCTCTCTCTCTCTCAGCTCTCCTCATGTAAGGTTATCATGGCCTATTTTTTTCTGAAAATACCTAGAAAAGAGACGGGAGAGAATGATTAGATCCTTACAATGAAATCACAAAGAAATCGCAATCGAGTGATGTATTTGAGGTGACCTGAGGATCGGGAAGGGAATGGAACTATCAGGAAAAAGCGCCAAACCATTACCACTATATAGCACTGGGAAGGGATCAGGATAAGAATTTGGGATGGGACGGGGGGAAAGGAATGGTGCCCAACCATTTGGACGGTCGGGGATTGAACGCCGACCTGCATGAAGCGAGACAGTCAGAGCGGGACCGCCTCAAAGCTCAATTATCCCTATAATTACTACTCTATTAATAAATATTTGAAATCTCCAAAATATATTAAATAAAATATTCACACTCTGGAGAAAGATATAAGAACCAATCACATCAAGAATGGTTAGACTGCTTACACAGTCCTCCAGATAGAATATAAAACTTTGTTAACTAAGTTTCTTGTTATTTAATGAATAATTATAATCAAGTTGGTTTCCATTTCCTCAATAGGAACCAAAATAAATTGTTACAGCAAATAACACCTGAGTCTTTGGTCATCCACTTACCTCTTCAGGCATTAATAATAGCAGGGAAAACGTGGTTTGGTAATTTGCAAAGTTAAATGCAGTTGGTGCCCTAACTGCATATTACCGGCAGCAACAAATCCTTCAAGCTTGTTGAGTGTCGGTAGAGCTGCTACCATGCTCGGCTGCTGCCACAACAGTCTCGTCGCACGCATGTTAAAACCTACTGCAAGTGCTCAGTACTCCTTTTGACTCACAACGTATTCTTGAAGTATCACCAAGATATCATGTCCGTGATGAGTTGAGTGACAGGATCGTAGAGGGACCAAATAACCAGCTATGTTGAGCCTGATAAATTGATAAGTTTCATAACTAGAATAGGTAATTACATGACTGAAAATGGTTGAGTATAAATCATATCTGTCTGTGATTTCAAAAGTCCAAAAAAATCTAACAGATGACGCTGTTTTTCAAAAGAAGCATGTTTTTACCTATCACAGACGTGACATCTATATAGTAGGTAAATAAAAACACGAACGTATTCGAATGCAACGTTCTGTCAAAATTTCAATATATATAAAAAATATATATATATATATAATATATATATATATATATATATATATATATATATATATATATATATATATATATATGTATATATATATATATATATATATATATATATATATATATATATATATATATATATATATATATATATATATTAGTATATTTTGGTAGCAGTCTTTCCTGTAGACATATATTATTAAATATGACCGAAAAAGTAAGATTAATAATTCTAACACGAATTTTCTCAATCTTTCGTACATTTCTTTTCACTGTTGGAGGTAATTCAAAAATCAATTCTCCAAAATTTATTTTTATTTCTAGTCTGACGCGACACTTGAGCGCGTTTCGTAGAACTTATTACATTTTCAAAGACTTTACACATACACAACTGAATAGAACTTACATATCTCCGATTTGTTTATATCTACATTTGAGTGAGGTGGATGGGGTGAGGTGGTATTTAATAGGGTATTAATTTCATCAACACAAGACAGAACACGAAACAATGGGTATTGAAATGGAAGTGATTGTAGAAAGCCTATTGGAAAGCCAAAAAGAGGTGATAGCCGAGACTATTTGAACCACCCCCCCCCGATGGCACTTTAATGGTAATCGCGGGCATGGTTGTTTTATCAAATCACCTACTTTTTTGTGGGGCTATGCAATTCACACAAAATAATTAAATCAAAGTGAAAATAAATAAAAATCTATGAAAATTCAATTTATAAATGCAATCAGAAACATGGAAATGGAATTGTAACATATTTAGTATAGCATATGTGTTGCTTTAACATGCAACAGATGGCGCTGTTTTTCAAGAAATGCATAGTTTTACCTGTCACAAGTGTGGCATCTATACTTGTACATATGAAATGAACGGTATGGTAAACAACACAACTCAATTCCAACACAATGTCACACTAAATAATTCAATAAAAAAATAAAATAAATCGAAATCTATGAAAATAAAATTTATCAATGCAATCGGAAACATTGACATGGAATTCGTGACATTAAGTATAGCGTGCATGTTGCTATTATGTGCAACAGATGGCGCTGTTTTTCAAAAACGAATGTTTTTGCCTGTCACAGGGGTGGCATCTATATAGTAGGTATATATAAAAAGACTCGCCAATTTGAATGCAACGTTGTGTCAAAATTTCAAAGCAATCGGTGAAGAACTTTCGGAGATTACAGCGTGTGTTGATCTTACGTCCAACAGATGGCGCTGTTTTTTAAAAAAGCTAGTTTTTCCTGTCACAGGTGAGGCATGTATATAGTAGATATATAAAAAGACGCGCCTATTCGAATGCAACGTTGTGTCAAAATTTCAAAGCAATCGGTAAAGATGGTTAGAAGATTTCCCTCACATGAAAAACACATGAAAACACAGTTTTTCCGAAAAAGCTTTTTTTCCCCGTCACAGACGTGACATCTATATAGTATGTATATAAAAACCTGCTCGGATGCGAATGGAACGTTGTGTGAAAATTTCAAAGCAGTCGGTGAAGAACTTTCGGAGATTAGCGATTATGCACAAACGAACATTTCCATTTTCATTTATATAGATATATACAAAAAAATAGGGGTGGTAGAGAGGAAAATATTAAAGTGTTCAGTGAGGATCCACAAACTTTAATAATAATAATAAATGGTTCCTGCAAACTCTTGTCTGTAATAATAGATCGAATAAAACAAATGATGAAATCCCTAATATTAATACAATTCTGTAATATACTGATGAGCTAAAGACATCCACAATACCACCACAGCATCCGACCCCTGAAGTAGGCAGGTAGCAGACGGTGGGTGAAAGAAGCAATGATGACCCCAAGAGCACCAGAGAGAGAGACTGGCTTCTTTGGTTGTTGTTGTTATTATAGATTCAGCTACTGGGAACAAAAAGTTCCAAGTAGCACGGGCTAGTGTGAGCCCGTAGTGGACTTACCTGGCACAGGAGCGGGGCTGTAACTGCGCTTCCTTGATGATTGATAAAGATTAAGCCACCAAAGAAGTGGCACGGGCATGAATTGCATGTAATGTGCTTCCTTGGGTTGCAGGGCTCTATTTATACCACTGCTAGTGATGACATCACGTCTTGTGTCAACGTGAGCAGTGACAAGTGGCTGGGTAACTCTTAGTTTGCAACTGTACCACAGCTGGATAGAGGCTGTATAACTTTTATATTTATGTCTTTAAAAGGGAATGCCTTTATGCCTGGATGTTAATCTCAGGATGGAGATCAGACACTAACCTCAAGCGACTTTGCAGGGTGACAAGTGAAGGGTATTTACAGGGTGACTGATCAACATGGGCTGGTCGGGATTGGGTCCATTCCTCGCACTAACAGGGGGTTGGCTCCCATGATGACCTTCTCGAAATCGGTGAACACAGGCAACCTTTCGATGTTGTTCTGGGCTTCCACTACAACATTATATATTAGTTTATATGATCTCCATTCCCCTCCATTCTTTTTAATTTACTCGAGCAGAGAGAAACGCAAAGAAATATTTTTTTCAAAGATAGAGAAAAACTAACAGACACCCACATACCAGATTCTCAGAGAAATTAATACAGATGATAAAGACAGTTTATTTAAAACAGTTTATTTGTTTTTGTCAGAGTAGTTAACAGGTGGAATGCATTAGGCAGTGATGTGGTGGAGGCTGACTCCATACACAGTTTCAAATGTAGATATAATAGAGCCCAATAGGCTTAGGAATCTGTACACCAGTTGATTGACGGTTGAGAGGCGGGACCAAAGGGCCGAATCTCAACCCTCGCAGGCACAACTAGGTAAGTACATACATAATAATAATAGCGTCCATATATAATCTGGCTTCAGGCCACCAAGTCATGCACCTAAGGTCACCAGGTCACGCACCTCAGGTCACCAGGTCATGCACCTCAGGTCACCAGGTCAAGCACCTAAGGTCACCAGGTCAAGCACCTAAGGTCACCAGGTCACGCACTTAAGGTCACCAGGTCAAGCACCTAAGGTCACCAGGTCAAGCACCTAAGGTCACCAGGTCTAGCACTTAAGGTCACTAGGTCACGCACCTAAGGTCACCAGGTCAAGCATCTAAGGTCACCAGGTCAAGCACCTAAGGTCACCAGGTCATGCACCTAAGGTCACCAGGTCAAGTACCTAAGGTCACCAGGTCAAGCACCTAAGGTCACCAGGTCAAGCACCTAAGGTCACCAGGTCATGCACCTAAGGTCACCAGGTCATGCATCTAAGGTCACCAGGTCATGCACCTAAGGTCACCAGGTGATGCACCTAAGGTCACCAGGTCATGCACCTAAGGTCACCAGGTCAAGCATCTAAGGTCACCAGGTCAAGCACCTAAGGTCACCAGGTCATGCACCTAAGGTCACCAGGTCATGCACCTAAGGTCACCAGGTCATGCACCTAAAGTCACCAGGTCAAGCATCTAAGGTCACCAGGTCAAGCACCTAAGGTCACCAGGTCACGCACCTAAGCTTCACCAGGTCAAGCACCTAAGGTCACCAGGTCAAGCACCTAAGGTCACCAGGTCAAGCACCTAAGGTCACCAGGTCAAGCATCTAAGGTCACCAGGTCAAGCATCTAAGGTCACCAGGTCATGCACCTAAGGTCACCAGGTCATGCACCTAAGGTCACCAGGTCAAACACCTAAGGTCACCAGATCAAGCACCTAAGGTCACCAGGTCAAACACCTAAGGTCACCAGGTCAAGCATCTAAGGTCACCAGGTCAAACACCTAAGGTCACCAGGTCAAACATCTAAGGTCACCAGGTCACGCACCTAAGGTCACCAGGTCACGCACCTAAGGTCACCAGGTCAAGCACCTAAGGTCACCAGGTCAAGCATCTAAGGTCACCAGGTCAAGCACCTAAGGTCACCAGGTCAAGCACCTAAGGTCAACAGGTCAAGCACCTAAGGTCACCAGGTCAAGCATCTAAGGTCACCAGGTCACGCACCTAAGGTCACCAGGTCATGCACATAAGGTCACCAGGTCAAACACCTAAGGTCACCAGGTCAAACACCTAAGGTCACCAGGTCAAACATCTAAGGTCACCAGGTCAAGCACCTAAGGTCACCAGGTCAAGCATCTAAGGTCACCAGGTCAAGCACCTAAGGTCACCAGGTCAAGCACCTAAGGTCACCAGGTCAAGCATCTAAGGTCACCAGGTTAAACACCTAAGGTCACCAGGTCAAACTGTCGGAAAATCTGACACCATTTAATAATATCATACAGGCAGATAATATTGCTGTGTTCTATAAACAAGTTAACCCATAGAAAATGTAACTTGTAGTGGAATTTCCGTCTATAGAAAACAGGATATCATTACCACATACCATCATAAATTCACCACTTATTATGGTGGGAATTATTCTTAAATACATTAGTCTTTGGACTTTACCATCATAAAAACATCTCATATAATTTAACTTAATTATCAGAATTAAAATAGAGAAAATGTGACCCTTCTATCACTTACTGATATCTGGACAATGTAGGCCAGTAGCGTCAGTGAGGGGGGAGTGGTCAGCCATTGTTATTGTTGTTAAGACCACAGAGTCGTGGAGCAAATTCGGCTCCTATAAATTCTCTTGGACGAAGTGTTATGGAAGATCAGAGTAGTGATCTGCCATCATCAACATGCTGTCATCAATCTCAAGGGAAGTGTCTTTCCGAAACCCGTTTATCTAATAATTTTTGGCCATTAATGTCAATAGATAGGGCGCACCGGTTAGAACACGAATGATCGACTCAAACAACGTAATTAAGCCTAGGTCTTTATGGTTCCTTGTACAGTGTTTTCTCTGATATAGCTGTCATATATTCGGATTCTGGCTTTACAGCTAGCGCCCTTTTGACAGGTCAAGACGAAGAAGCATGCTTTGAGCATCAGTTACCAGGGTGATGGAAGCCACCTCACACGAGGAAAATTTGGTGTCTACACCCTAGTTATATCTGGTGGACTAAGGCCTGCTGTACAAATAAGATAAGGAACCTCTTCAATGTATGTAGTCTAATACTGTAGTTTGATTGGCTGCATATATATAAATTCAATATAAACCCCCATAATGTGCAGAGGATCGATTTGTGAGATTATTGCAGAAATACAGTCCACTTAACATCATACAAATTGCTATCGAAGTATACAAATTAACGTAAATATAAATTCATATATATTAAATAAATATAAATCTCACAGGTTGGTTCCCACACAAACATCTAAGGTCACCAGGTCAAACACCTAAGGTCACCAGGTCAAGCACCTAAGGTCACCAGGTCAAGCACCTAAGGTCACCAGGTCACGCACTTAAGGTCACCAGGTCAAGCACCTAAGGTCACCAGGTCAAGCACCTAAGGTCACCAGGTCTAGCACTTAAGGTCACTAGGTCACGCACCTAAGGTCACCAGGTCAAGCATCTAAGGTCACCAGGTCAAGCACCTAAGGTCACCAGGTCATGCACCTAAGGTCACCAGGTCAAGTACCTAAGGTCACCAGGTCAAGCACCTAAGGTCACCAGGTCAAGCACCTAAGGTCACCAGGTCATGCACCTAAGGTCACCAGGTCATGCATCTAAGGTCACCAGGTCATGCACCTAAGGTCACCAGGTGATGCACCTAAGGTCACCAGGTCATGCACCTAAGGTCACCAGGTCAAGCATCTAAGGTCACCAGGTCAAGCACCTAAGGTCACCAGGTCATGCACCTAAGGTCACCAGGTCATGCACCTAAGGTCACCAGGTCATGCACCTAAAGTCACCAGGTCAAGCATCTAAGGTCACCAGGTCAAGCACCTAAGGTCACCAGGTCACGCACCTAAGCTTCACCAGGTCAAGCACCTAAGGTCACCAGGTCAAGCACCTAAGGTCACCAGGTCAAGCACCTAAGGTCACCAGGTCAAGCATCTAAGGTCACCAGGTCAAGCATCTAAGGTCACCAGGTCATGCACCTAAGGTCACCAGGTCATGCACCTAAGGTCACCAGGTCAAACACCTAAGGTCACCAGATCAAGCACCTAAGGTCACCAGGTCAAACACCTAAGGTCACCAGGTCAAGCATCTAAGGTCACCAGGTCAAACACCTAAGGTCACCAGGTCAAACATCTAAGGTCACCAGGTCACGCACCTAAGGTCACCAGGTCACGCACCTAAGGTCACCAGGTCAAGCACCTAAGGTCACCAGGTCAAGCATCTAAGGTCACCAGGTCAAGCACCTAAGGTCACCAGGTCAAGCACCTAAGGTCAACAGGTCAAGCACCTAAGGTCACCAGGTCAAGCATCTAAGGTCACCAGGTCACGCACCTAAGGTCACCAGGTCATGCACATAAGGTCACCAGGTCAAACACCTAAGGTCACCAGGTCAAACACCTAAGGTCACCAGGTCAAACATCTAAGGTCACCAGGTCAAGCACCTAAGGTCACCAGGTCAAGCATCTAAGGTCACCAGGTCAAGCACCTAAGGTCACCAGGTCAAGCACCTAAGGTCACCAGGTCAAGCATCTAAGGTCACCAGGTTAAACACCTAAGGTCACCAGGTCAAACTGTCGGAAAATCTGACACCATTTAATAATATCATACAGGCAGATAATATTGCTGTGTTCTATAAACAAGTTAACCCATAGAAAATGTAACTTGTAGTGGAATTTCCGTCTATAGAAAACAGGATATCATTACCACATACCATCATAAATTCACCACTTATTATGGTGGGAATTATTCTTAAATACATTAGTCTTTGGACTTTACCATCATAAAAACATCTCATATAATTTAACTTAATTATCAGAATTAAAATAGAGAAAATGTGACCCTTCTATCACTTACTGATATCTGGACAATGTAGGCCAGTAGCGTCAGTGAGGGGGGAGTGGTCAGCCATTGTTATTGTTGTTAAGACCACAGAGTCGTGGAGCAAATTCGGCTCCTATAAATTCTCTTGGACGAAGTGTTATGGAAGATCAGAGTAGTGATCTGCCATCATCAACATGCTGTCATCAATCTCAAGGGAAGTGTCTTTCCGAAACCCGTTTATCTAATAATTTTTGGCCATTAATGTCAATAGATAGGGCGCACCGGTTAGAACACGAATGATCGACTCAAACAACGTAATTAAGCCTAGGTCTTTATGGTTCCTTGTACAGTGTTTTCTCTGATATAGCTGTCATATATTCGGATTCTGGCTTTACAGCTAGCGCCCTTTTGACAGGTCAAGACGAAGAAGCATGCTTTGAGCATCAGTTACCAGGGTGATGGAAGCCACCTCACACGAGGAAAATTTGGTGTCTACACCCTAGTTATATCTGGTGGACTAAGGCCTGCTGTACAAATAAGATAAGGAACCTCTTCAATGTATGTAGTCTAATACTGTAGTTTGATTGGCTGCATATATATAAATTCAATATAAACCCCCATAATGTGCAGAGGATCGATTTGTGAGATTATTGCAGAAATACAGTCCACTTAACATCATACAAATTGCTATCGAAGTATACAAATTAACGTAAATATAAATTCATATATATTAAATAAATATAAATCTCACAGGTTGGTTCCCACACAAACATCTAAGGTCACCAGGTCAAACACCTAAGGTCACCAGGTCAAGCACCTAAGGTCACCAGGTCAAACACCTAAGGTCACCAGGTCAAGCACTTAAGGTCACCAGGTCATGCACCTAAGGTCACCAGGTCTAGCACCTAAGGTCACCAGGTCTAGCACCTAAGGTCACCAGGTCTAGCTCCTAAGGTCACCAGGTCTAGCTCTTATGGTCACCAGGTCTAGCACTTAAGGTCACTAGGTCACGCACCTAAGGTCACTAGGTCACGCACCTAAGGTCACCAGGTCTAGCACTTAAGGTCACTAGGTCACACACCTTAGGTCACTAGGTCAAGCACCTAAGGTCACCAGGTCAAGCACCTAAGGTCACCAGGTCAAGCACTTAAGGTCACCAGGTCATGCACCTAAGGTCACCGGGTCTAGCACCTAAGGTCACCAGGTCTAGCACCTAAGGTCACCAGGTCTAGCACCTAAGGTCACCAGGTCTAGCTCCTAAGGTCACTAGGTCTAGCTCCTATGGTCACCAGGTCTAGCATTTAAGGTCACTAGGTCACGCACCTAAGGTCACTAGGTCACGCACCTAAGGTCACTAGGTCTAGCACTTAAGGTCACTAGGTCACGCACCTTAGGTCACTAGGTCAAGCACCTAAGGTCACCAGGTCAAGCACCTAAGGTCACCAGGTCAAGCACCTAAGATCACCAGGTCAAGCACCTAAGGTCACCAGGTCAAGCACCTGAGGTCACCAGGTCAAGCACCGCAGGTCACCAGGTCAAGCACCTAAGGTCACCAGGTCAAGCACCTAAGGTCACCAGGTCAAGCACCTAAGGTCATCAGGTCAAGCACAAGTGGAGGATTCCCGAGGTGTCGCTGTACTTGATGGCTCCTGTCAGCTGTCCTTCACGTGCTGATAAACGCACTCATCAACCACACGCACGCACGCACGCACGCACACACACACACACACACACACACACACACACACACACACACACACACACACACACACACACACACACACACACACACACACACACACACACACACACACACACACACGCACGCACGCACGCACGCACGCACACACACACACACACACACACACACACACACACACACACACACACACACACACACACACACACACACACACACACACACACACACACACACACACACACACAAACACACACACACACACAAATTATGAAAAGGATTAAAACAGAAGAGGACTGTTTGAGGCTTCAAGAAGACCTAGACAAGCTGAAGAAATGGTCGAACAAATGGTTGTTAGAGTTTAACCCAACCAAATGTAATTTAAAGAAGATAGGTGTAGGGAGCAGGAGGCCAGATACAAGGTATCATCTGGGAGAGACAATTCTTCAGGAGTCAGAGAAGGAAAAAGACTTGGGGGTTGATATCACGCCAGACCTGTCTCGTGCAGCACATATCAAGCGGATAACATCAGCGGCATATGTCAGGCTGGCCAACATACGAACGGCATTCAGAAACTTGTGTAAAGAATCATTCAGAACTTTGTATACCACATATGTCAGGCCAATCCTGGAGTATGCAGCCCCAGCATGGAGTCCATATCTAGTCAAGGATAAGACTAAACTGGAAAAGGTTCAAAGGATTGCCACCAGACTAGTACCCGAGCTGAGAGGTATGAGCAACGAGGAGAGACTACGGGAATTAAATCTCACTTCGCTGGAAGACAGAAGAGTTAGGAGGGACATGATTACCACATTCAAGATTCTGAAGGGAATTGATAGGGTAGATAAAGACAGTCTATTTACCACAAGGGGAACACGCACAAGGGGACACAGGTGGAAACTGAGTGCCCAAATGAGCCACAGAGATATTAGAAAGAACTTTTTTAGTGTCAGAGTGGTTGACAAATGGAATGCCTTAGGAAGTGATGTGGTGGAGGCTGACTCCATACACAGTTTCATGTGTAGATATGATAGAGCCCAATAGGCTCAGGAATCTGTACACCTGTTGATTGACGGTTGAGAGGCGGGACCAAAGAGCCAGAGCTCAACCCCCGCATACACAACTAGGTGAGTACACACACACACACACAAACATTAGTGTGTGCATGAACCTGCTGGGTGCATGAAGCTACAAATCAAGCCCAGTAGGCTTAGGAATCTGTACACCAGTTGATTGACAGTTGAGAGGCGGGACCAAAGAGCCAAAGCTCTCCCCCCGCAAGCACAAATAGGTGAATACACACATACTACATACTCACACACGCACATATTCCCACACACACACTTTCAGAGTAGTTAACAAATTTAATGCATTAAGTAGTGATGTGGTGGAGGCTTACTCCATACACAATCTCTAATGTAGATATGATAGAGCCCAAAAGGCTCAGGAATCCGTACACCAGTTGATTGAGAGCGGGATCAAGAAGCCGAAGCTCAGCCTCCACAAGCACAACTAGTTGAGGACACAAGCACATACTCACACACTTACAGTCTTACAAATTGCGTCTTGTCCTATATTACTATACACAATTTTCTTTAATTTATCAGGCTTGAGCCAATGTACATATATTCTAATTCCTTCCATTACACTATTGTGAAATATTCACAAACTGAGTGTGTCAACACACTTCCCACACTGAATACCGAAGTCAAGTTACACACTGCACCAATCACTTGAACGTAAATATACAACGAACAATAATCTTAACCAGTAAAAAACTGTACCAAAAACGTATCCCATCATTTCGGCCACCATGCAAGACCTTGACCCCATAGTTTAGTTAATCCACCGTGTATCAACTTCCTGTTGGGGGGTCTCCAGCCCGTCACGGTGAGCACTTGTCCTCCCACTCGACCCCTTCGTCACACCTCGAACCCGGGCCTGGATCACGCAGGACTCCACGCTCCAGGCGCGTGACCCTGGCCAGGAAGTCATGCTTCCAGGGATATAAAGAGGCAGAGTTTAGAGCAGGTGTCAGTGCCTTCTGAGACCTCAGCTATGGTGAGTGGGGTCTTCCATACACACACACACACAATATATATATATATATATATATGACAATGTCAGACCACGGAGGAAAAATGAAACAGGAAATTTCCTTAAGTACTTTCGTATATTAAATACATCTTCAGAAGGTTTGGACCTTCTGAAGATGTATTTAATATACGAAAGTACTTAAGGAAATTTCCTGTTTCATTTTTCCTCCGTGGTCTGACATTGTCACATTCTTAATCACGTGTTTATTTTCGTGATATACACACATATATATATATATATATATATATATATATATATATATATATATATATATATATATATATATATATATATATATATATATATATATATATATATATATATATACATATACACACATTACTGATCAATTTCATAATATAATTACATTTCATCAATACGTCTATCATAAGAATAACAATCGTGCCTTATCAAATATGCTTCTCTCCTCGGCCCCCAGTTCGTGGTCCTCCTGTTGACAGTGCTCCTGGCGGGGCCGTCCACCTCCTGCGGGGGCGGGAACTGCCGTAGGTACTCGGTAGCGGGAAGCAAGCAGCGCAGCCGGGGAGGGCGGTCACCCACCAGCTTCTTCAACATCGGCGACGCTTTTAATGGCTTCGGCGGTGGAGACAGCGGCTACGGCGACGTGGGTAACGGAGGTTATAACGGCGGTGGCTTAAAAGGCGGAGATGACTACAATGGAGGTGGCTTCAAAGGCGGAGATGGCTACAGTGGCGGTGGCTTCAAAGGCGGAGATGGCTACAATGGCGGTGGCTTCAAAGGCGGAGATGGCTACAACGGCGGTGGCTTCAAAGGCGGAGATGGCTACAATGGCGGTGGCTTCAAAGGCGGAGATGGTTACAATGGCGGTGATGATGGCTACAGTGGAAGCGGTAGTAGCTACAACGGGGGTGGTAGTGGCTACAACGGAGGCGGTAGTGGCTACAGTGGAAGTGGTAGTAGCTACAACGGAGGCGGTAATAGCTACAACGGAGGCGGTAGTGGCTACAACGGGGGTGGTAATAGCTACAACGGAGGCGGTAACGGTTACAACGGAGGCGGTAGTGGCTACAACGGGGGTGGTAACAGTTACAACGGCGGTGGTAACAGCTACAACGGAGGCGATGATGACTACAACGGAGGCGGTAGTAGCTACAGCAGGGTCGGAGGTAGTTTCAATGGCGGCAATGGGGGCTACAGCGGCGGTGGCAACGGTTACAGCGGCGGCGGTGGCAACGGTTACAGCGGCGGTGGTAACGGTTACAGCGGCGGCGGTGGCAACGGTTACAGCGGCGGCGGTGGCAACGGTTACAGCGGCGGCGGTGGCAACGGTTACAGCGGCGGCGGTGGCAACGGTTACAGCGGCGGCGGTGGTGGTTATAAAAATAGTGGTTCGGGAATTTCCATTGGGAGCAGAGGTTACAGTGGCGGCGTTAGGTACAGCGATGGTGGTCCAGCATTCTTCGCAGGAGGTAATGGTTACAGCGGTGGTGGTGGTGGTGGCTACAGCAAGGGTGGTAGTGGTGGTTACAGCAATGGTGGTGGTGGTGGCTACAGCAATGGTGGTGGTAGTGGTTACAGCAGTAATGGTGGTGGTGGTTACAGCAATGGTGGTAGTGGTGGTTACAGCGGTAATGGTGGTGGTGGCTACAACGGAGGTGGTGGTGGTTATAGTAACAATAAAGGCAGTGGTATTGACTATAACGGAGGTGGTGGTGGCTACAGCGGTGACAACGGTGATGGTTATAGCGGAGGCAGTAGCAGTAAAGGTAGTGACTACAGCGGAGGTAGTGGGAGCTACAGCGACGGTGGGAGTTACAGCAATAAAGGTACAAAAGGAGGAAGCTACAAGGAGCCAGGCTACTCAGGAAGCAACATCAGCCCTCCGTCAAATGGCTACCTCCCTCCGGTTGGCAAGTAACTGAACCACTACACAAGACGCATCACCCACTACAAGTTTACCTCAATAAATGGATAATATACATTGTGTTTATTTGAATGCCTTGACAAAAACGTTATGGAATGTGATTTCGCAAATGAGAATCAGAAAACTTCAGTTAATGTTTAACAATCAAATTGTTAACAATAGAATAGCGACCATTTTAAAAGAAGTCCCATAATAATCTAACAATAATGGCATAATTTCATGTTGTATAGAAAGAATTCAGAACAAATTACTTCTATTAAGAGGACTTGTAAACGAGATATTTGGGAACAGCTTTAATTCTTTGATATATTAAAATATAATTTTTAAGAAGTATTTCACAAAGCAATTGTAAGATTTCCGATTTATAATGATACTGCTAGGTTCATCTAGATACACTGTGTGCATAGGAGCATCTAGATACGCTGTGTGCATAGGTGCATCTAGATACACTGTGTGCATAGGTGCATCTAGATACACTGTGTGCATAGGTGCATCTAGATACACTGTGTGCATAGGTGCATCTAGATACGCTGGGTGCATAGGGCATCTAGATACACTGTGTGCATAGGTGTATCTAGATACACTGTGTGCATAGGTGCATCTAGATACACTGGGTGCATAGGGCATCTAAATGCGATGGGGGGCATAGTCGTATATCAAATACGACTTGATAATGGTACAGGACGGTTCAAAATATCGTTGTTTCTACATCTTCTGGTGTGTGGTTTGATCATCTTATTGAGAAATTATGAGTAAAATGTGCATTTTGAGGATTTTTATAAAATACACACACAGAGCAGGCCACATCATTCAGCCACGTTATTGTGATGCATCTTATGCACTTTCTCAATACCTCCCGAGAACAACACGACAAAAAGAGGTACAAAATGGAACAACCAGATGCATGTTCTCTTCGTAACAAAAGAACAATTTTGAAGTAATTTCATCCAGAAAAATCCAAATTATGAAACATGTTTAAGCAAGAGGTTGGTAACCAAAATATAGCACCTACAATTATTCAAACTTCTACTATGTAAAGAGCCACACACAATGATACCATAAGATTTTCAAGTATACCATCACTGTTACAGATGAATGTTTATAAAAAATGCAATCCTGGATTATAACAAACAAAATATATAAAAACTGTTGCTAGGATTCACTTGCTTAATAAGTATGAGGATAGGCATACTAAGCTAGGATTCTATTACTTGGGGAATTCAGCCTACAAATTGAGGTCAATAGGAACAACAGATTAAGTAGTGCTATGGATATTCAATTTTTTGTCAAACAGGACGTGAAGAGAAACAGTCAAATAATTAAAATCGAGTCCAAGCACAGTTTAAATCTCTGTTCCTCAGGGCACAGTCTTTGCACCACTTGTTTTCCGTATTCTCATATCAGATAAAGAAAAAAATACAAATCACCGCTTCGTCTCTTTTTTTTTTTTTTTGCAGATGATTCAACAATCACCATAAAGGTCACTTCTGTAGGAGACATTATAAAACTACAGGCTGATATTAATAACGTTTTCGACTGGTCAGCAGAAAATAACATGATGTTTAACAGGTATAAATTGCAGGTACTTATGAATGGTAAAAATTAAAGACCCTAAACAAAATACAGTGTAAAAAACAATCAAATCTGCCCACAGTAGGAAAGCAACATTTCTGCTGGAAACGTGATGCGTGCTAGTGGCTTTGCAAGAATGCAAAAATACCAATATTATGTAATCTCACAAACCCGTTATACCTTCTTGTAAATAAATAAACAAATAAATAATAAATAACGTTTATAGAATCTGGGAAAAATTATGTCTTACGACTTAACGTTTAGGAAGCATAACCAAGCTAATATAGCGTCAGATAGGAAAATGATAGGATGGATTACGAGAACCTTCAAATCCAGGGATCCCATCACAAAGTTCATACTGTTCAAATCACTGGTGCTGTTCCTACCTGAGTACTGTTCGATACTCACTTCCCTCTTCAGAATATGAGATATTGCTCAAACGGAATTCAGAGAACATATACGACACACATAGACCCAATATACCACCTAATTTATTGAGAGGGTCCCCTCTCAAAGCTCGTAATATATACTTTCTAGAAAAAAGACGAGAAAAGTATCAAATAATATGTACATGGAAAATGCTGTGCCTCAGGTCCCAGATTTACTTAGTAAAATAACAACATACTGGAGGGAATTCTATGGAAGGAAATGCAAATAGAGCCAGTGAAGAGTAGAGGCACAATCAGAGAACACTGCATGAACATCAGAGGTCCACGGCTGTTCAATATCCTCCTAGCAAGTATAAGAAATATTTCCGGAATAAAAAGTTGAAGTTTTCAAGAAAAAACTTGACACTTTTCTGCAAGAAATGCCGAACCAAACGGGCTATGGTGGATATGTGGGCCTGAGCGCCGCTCCAAGCAACAACCTGTTGGACCAAGCTCTCACAAGTCAAGCATGACCCCGGGCCGGGCAGTAAAAGAGCTCCCAGAACCTAATCCAGCTACAATCAAGTCACGAAGAAGTAGACTGAATAAGCACGAGAAGATGTCTCACAGAAGGAGGGGGGGGGGGGTGATGAAACATAAAAAGTCTCACAGAGCTAATGAGACATGGAGAGAAAAACTGTTCTCTGCAACATTTAAGTACTTCTTGAAACAGCACATTACAGAACCTGCAAGACCTGGAAGAGGACCCACCAGCAACACCTAGACTTTGTGTTTACCCAAAATGGGGATGATATTGAGAAGATAGAAAGTCCTTAGTAGAAGTTAGTAGTAGTAGGCATCCATCATTCTCTGGACACATTGTGAACTCGACATTTGGGTTTTGAGAAAGCAGCCTGATACCTCTATATCCCAGGCGTATTCTGACCACTATAACATCACATTACCGAGTTCGTGCTCTATTAGGTTCATATATAGATGTCTCCTAACGATATTTATCATAATGTTTAATGTTACAGTTTTCACGTTTTTGTGAATTTGTTGTCAGAAAGATTTTAATTAGATATATGTTTAAGTATTCTCTTTTTCACTGCTCATGAAACACCCATATCAATTTCTAATGCTGGGTTTTGTATAACGTTGTCTTCGCAAGCATGCCAACAGTGTCATGCTCTGAAGTGCCAACATGTGATGGTATCAAAACGAATTTAATTTAAAATAATGTTTTCTTTAGCAGCTGAAACATTCATTCCAATATCACTATTTTCTGGGTGTTACTTCTATGTGCGTTCAACGCCAGGAGTGCACTCTGCGAGTCACAGTATATAAGTCATAGCCTTTGTCTTTTAAAAGTTCAGCGGCAAGATATATGTCTGCAAGTTGGGTTTGAGTTGTACTTGCCCAATCATTAACGCGCTTCATTGCTGTATGTACGAAAGAAGATTGCTTAAAAATATTACATGCACATCCGGTACATCTTTAACCTTCTTCTACAGAACCGTCGGAATAGCACTGATACACACATAGTTACCAATAACTTGAGTAATGTGGTGTGATGCTGCACAGTGTTAACTGATTTACTAATGTAGAGTGTACACTATCTTTCTTGTGTGCATTTACAAAGTTAACTGATAGATCCAACAAGGAAGTGTGTGGAGGAGGAAGATAGATGAAGGAAGAAGAGATGGAGGACAAGGGGGTGGATGGTGACAGATGAAGGAGGAGAATTGGCGGAGGGAGATAAATGGAGAAAGTGAACTTGTGGAATAGCAGCTAGGGGGGGGGGGGAAGATGACAGGTGGAAGAGAATGGGGATCTGTGGGGTCAGGTGGAAGAGAAGGAACGGAAGGACTGTAGAAGGAAGATTAGTGGAGGAGGGAAACAGGTTAAAGATTCGGGCTCACCATAGCCCGTGCTACATGAACATTTCGTTCAGAGTAGCTGAATCTAAAACAACAAGGTTAAAGAAAGAGGAGGAGTGGAGAAAAAAAGAAAGGGGCAGCTGGAAGTGGGTGTGATGTCTGGCAACACCACTTTAGCATGAGGGGTTGTTAGCAGGTGAGATTGAGCTGAGTAAGCAGATGAGCTGAGTAAGCAGATGAGCTGAGTAAGCAGATGAGCTGAGTAAGCAGATCTCGATGAGCTGAGTAAGCAGCCTACGGCCAGTATGGCCAGAAATATATGAGGTATGAACTACACTGCAATAACTTACCAGAGGTTACGTAGGAGAGGCTGAGGAATTGATGTCTCAACACAGCAAGAACATCACGTTCAGTGCACACAAATAAAACGTTAATCTAGTGCTTTAAAAGAGTTAATATGTTTGTCTCTCCAAGGTTGGAGGCTGGACTCCTGGGGTCACCACTCACTAATATTTGCAAAGGGACTGAACAGTGAAATGTGTATCAAGGTCGGGTCACATATTCCCTTTGAAGTATGGTAGGAGTCCTAGAGGTAAAATGTTCTGGTCGAATGAATAAAGTTTTATAAAATTTCTATAAATTTATTAATATATTAGGGAAAGGTCCACCATCTAAAAATTCCCTAGATAGGGGTAGGCATGTCGACACGCATGTTCTGACGGCAGATTGAGTACATTCTGGGGGGCCACGCAACACTCAAATGGAGCAACCTTGAGGGGACGACCCCTTGCACGGCCGGGTACCCTTTCTAGTGCCATACATAGCACGAATGTTCCCGTGGCCATCGGCGTAGGAGGTTGACACGCTCCCCTGTACCAGCATCAGCCCTCGTAAGTCACACCAGCCTGGCTATTTTAGCTCGAGGGACCTCGGGTTGAGGGTCAGCCAGCCCGGCAGACTAGGGAGGTTAGTGTCACGACTTTGAGCCCTTGGAGCCGAGAGTGACCAAGCGTGCCTGGCAATCACGTAACCCTGGATGTGATCCCTGGGCCATTCCTGGACTACTTCAAACACATACTGCGTGTACTGAAGCGTATGGTCTCTAAACACACTGTTGATCTCTCCAACACCCTGTGTGTGTAGAGTGTATGCCTTTTAAGGATTCAAATTTCACCTTCCATCGATGAATGCTGTCACGTATTAAATGTTATAAATATTCCAGGATCATTGGTGATTTAAAGATTTTAATATACTTATTTTATTTGGAAGTTATTAGTAAATTGCGGTTACATAACATATAGGTATCGGCATGTTTTATATAAAAAAATATTACCCTTATTTTTGTAACAATTCTCGCAATTATTATTGTTATTATTATTATTATAACTTGTAATAACTTCAGTAATCATAAAAAGGAAGAGTAACCGACCACTGGAGAAAAGATCAGCACTATTATTTGACCTTCCAATTAAACTATTCAACAGCAACTTTCTTTCAGCGTCTCACAAAGTGGAGGAAAGAATCCTGAAATATATTATTGATCGAAACGTGACCCCAACCAGAGGATAGACTGAGAGACTGCAGCAAGAGCAGGAAGATTACCAACTTGCTTATGAACAACGTTCCAAACACCGAACTGAAGGCCTTGAAAGAGTTGAATATTCATGCCTTCACATATCCACTTGAGCTGTCAGCCCCAACGATTTGATTGATTGATTGATGAAGATTAAGCCACTCAAGAAGTGGCACGGGCATGAGTAGCCCGTAACCAACTATTTATTATATAAAGAAGAAAACAACTTCTGCTTGAAAGCAACTCACACTACACAAAAAATAAAGCTCCAAGAAGCTCCAGGAAAGAACATATAATTTTTACACACAGCTTAATAATTACCAGAATATCCTGAACAACAAGGAATTAATCGCAAGACACAATGACTATGGAGGAATAGGCAATGTAGTCAAGATTCGTTCTTTAATCATTGATCTAACACGTTATGCAATGTTCAATAACATATGTTTGCGTGAATGGCAGAAAATATATATATATATATATATATATATATATATATATATATATATATATATATATATATATATATATATATATATATATATATATATATATATATATATATATATATATATATATATATGAATGAAAACTCACACCCCAGAAGTGACTCGAACCCATACTCCCAGAAGCAACGCAACTGGTAACTACAGGGCGCCTTAATCCGCTTGACCATCACGGCCGTCAAAAGGAAGTGATAGCCGAGGCTATTTGAGCCACTTCCCCGACGGCAACTCGGATGGTAATCTTGGGCATAGCATTTCACCAAATCACCTCATTCTTTGGGGCACACGTGAGGAACACAAATGCGAACAAGCCTGAATGGTCCCCAGGACTATATGCGAATGAAAACTCACACCCCAGAAGTGACTCGAACCCATACTCCCAGAAGCAACGCAACTGGTAACTACAGGGCGCCTTAATCCGCTTGACCATCACGGCCGTCAAAAGGAAGTGATAGCCGAGGCTATTTGAGCCACTTCCCCGACGGCAACTCGGATGGTAATCTTGGGCATAGCATTTCACCAAATCACCTCATTCTTTGGGGCACACGTGAGGAACACAAATGCGAACAAGCCTGAATGGTCCCCAGGACTATATGCGAATGAAAACTCACACCCCAGAAGTGACTCGAACCCATACTCCCAGAAGCAACGCAACTGGTAACTACAGGGCGCCTTAATCCGCTTGACCATCACGGCCGTCAAAAGGAAGTGATAGCCGAGGCTATTTGAGCCACTTCCCCGACGGCAACTCGGATGGTAATCTTGGGCATAGCATTTCACCAAATCACCTCATTCTTTGGGGCACACGTGAGGAACACAAATGCGAACAAGCCTGAATGGTCCCCAGGACTATATGCGAATGAAAACTCACACCCCAGAAGTGACTCGAACCCATACTCCCAGAAGCAACGCAACTGGTAACTACAGGGCGCCTTAATCCGCTTGACCATCACGGCCGTCAAAAGGAAGTGATAGCCGAGGCTATTTGAGCCACTTCCCCGACGGCAATTCGCATATAGTCCTGGGGACCATTCAGGCTTGTTCGCATTTGTGTTCCTCACGTGTGCCCCAAAGAATGAGGTGATTTGGTGAAATGCTATGCCCAAGATTACCATCCGAGTTGCCGTCGGGGAAGTGGCTCAAATAGCCTCGGCTATCACTTCCTTTTGACGGCCGTGATGGTCAAGCGGATTAAGGCGCCCTGTAGTTACCAGTTGCGTTGCTTCTGGGAGTATGGGTTCGAGTCACTTCTGGGGTGTGAGTTTTCATTCGCATATAGTCCTGGGGACCATTCAGGCTTGTTCGCATTTGTGTTCCTCACGTGTGCCCCAAAGAATGAGGTGATTTGGTGAAATGCTATGCCCAAGATTACCATCCGAGTTGCCGTCGGGGAAGTGGCTCAAATAGCCTCGGCTATCACTTCCTTTTGACGGCCGTGATGGTCAAGCGGATTAAGGCGCCCTGTAGTTACCAGTTGCGTTGCTTCTGGGAGTATGGGTTCGAGTCACTTCTGGGGTGTGAGTTTTCATTTGCATATAGTCCTGGGGACCATTCAGGCTTGTTCGCATTTGTGTTCCTCACGTGTGCCCCAAAGAATGAGGTGATTTGGTGAAATGCTATGCCCAAGATTACCATCCGAGTTGCCGTCGGGGAAGTGGCTCAAATAGCCTCGGCTATCACTTCCTTTTGACGGCCGTGATGGTCAAGCGGATTAAGGCGCCCTGTAGTTACCAGTTGCGTTGCTTCTGGGAGTATGGGTTCGAGTCACTTCTGGGGTGTGAGTTTTCATTCGCATATAGTCCTGGGGACCATTCAGGCTTGTTCGCATTTGTGTTCCTCACGTGTGCCCCAAAGAATGAGGTGATTTGGTGAAATGCTATGCCCAAGATTACCATCCGAGTTGCCGTCGGGGAAGTGGCTCAAATAGCCTCGGCTATCACTTCCTTTTGACGGCCGTGATGGTCAAGCGGATTAAGGCGCCCTGTAGTTACCAGTTGCGTTGCTTCTGGGAGTATGGGTTCGAGTCACTTCTGGGGTGTGAGTTTTCATTCGCATATAGTCCTGGGGACCATTCAGGCTTGTTCGCATTTGTGTTCCTCACGTGTGCCCCAAAGAATGAGGTGATTTGGTGAAATGCTATGCCCAAGATTACCATCCGAGTTGCCGTCGGGGAAGTGGCTCAAATAGCCTCGGCTATCACTTCCTTTTGACGGCCGTGATGGTCAAGCGGATTAAGGCGCCCTGTAGTTACCAGTTGCGTTGCTTCTGGGAGTATGGGTTCGAGTCACTTCTGGGGTGTGAGTTTTCATTCGCATATAGTCCTGGGGACCATTCAGGCTTGTTCGCATTTGTGTTCCTCACGTGTGCCCCAAAGAATGAGGTGATTTGGTGAAATGCTATGCCCAAGATTACCATCCGAGTTGCCGTCGGGGAAGTGGCTCAAATAGCCTCGGCTATCACTTCCTTTTGACGGCCGTGATGGTCAAGCGGATTAAGGCGCCCTGTAGTTACCAGTTGCGTTGCTTCTGGGAGTATGGGTTCGAGTCACTTCTGGGGTGTGAGTTTTCATTCGCATATAGTCCTGGGGACCATTCAGGCTTGTTCGCATTTGTGTTCCTCACGTGTGCCCCAAAGAATGAGGTGATTTGGTGAAATGCTATGCCCAAGATTACCATCCGAGTTGCCGTCGGGGAAGTGGCTCAAATAGCCTCGGCTATCACTTCCTTTTGACGGCCGTGATGGTCAAGCGGATTAAGGCGCCCTGTAGTTACCAGTTGCGTTGCTTCTGGGAGTATGGGTTCGAGTCACTTCTGGGGTGTGAGTTTTCATTCGCATATAGTCCTGGGGACCATTCAGGCTTGTTCGCATATATATATATATATATATATATATATATATATATATGACATCACCCTAACAAGAGAAATGTTGAACAAAAATAACTGTATAATAGACAAAACCCAAGATGCAAGAAGATTACAAATTCTTGAAGCAATTCACATAAGAATAGAAAACCTACCATGAACACCCAAATCACGGAACTATTTACTCTACCCACCATGAGAGTAAGGACAAGATCAGAACATAACGATCGATGCCAACACAGAAGGCACTGTTCAACATAACAGGCCAATTACACTTGATTAATCTTTGTATGTAGATAGGAGCTGCCTCGTATGAGCCAATAGGCCTTCCGCAGTTACCTCTATTCTTATGTTCATATGTTTCACCCCCCATTTATCCCTTATGTATCCCCCCCATGTTTTCACCTTTTTTGTCTTATCACCTGACCCAGTGTAGGTATAACATCAACATATCCTGAAAATTCTTTTCACTTGAGAATGAACCATGGAGGTTCGAAACGTTGTGCAAATTGTATAAATAAGTGCAATACATTCTATAGTAATTCACTTCTTTTCTTCACCTTGAAATTACGAAAATGACTTTTGGAGAACTCCTATTTCAGCTAAGCCCTGATGCTAAGAAAATAGTTAGAGGGATAGAAGCCCTAAATCAGAAGATAGTAAACACAGAATATGCGGTCATATTCAATGAGTATGTTTAAAAGAAAACCTGCTGCCAGTATACACCAATATATATATATATATATATATATATATATATATATATATATATATATATATATATATATATATATATATATAGAGTGTATTACACTTATTTGTGTAATACATAATATATATATATATATATATATATATATATATATATATATATATATATATATATATATATATATATATATATATATATATATATATATATATATACAAAATATATCATAAATAACACCCATTGAAGTGTGTTATGCATGAGATATGCCCCGGAGTGACTAGCGGACAGGTCGCTTAAGATTCCGGCCAGAGCAGCGACAACCTGTTTATATGACTGGGAAGGATGACCCTGGCTCGAGCAGAGACATATACAACGGGTGAATGACAACTACTGACCCGCTCTGGTATCCTCTGACTTTTTAATTTGACGGACCAACACACCCTCCCTCCCTCCCTCCCTCACTCTCTTCCGTCATTGGTCATCTCTCCTCCCGTGTGTCTTAGTAATTCCTCGCTCGGAGCAGGGACCGTTGTCTGGCAGGAGGTCTTGTGACGCAGATGGATGGGTAGGTCACACACACACGTATATATAAAGAAAATCACGGGTCTTGGAGGCAGTATCCTTAGCGACACCAGTCATGGTAAGTTTGCCTCTCCTCTTAATTTACTCCGGGATGTATCTGTGATGCAACAAACATACACATACGCATGTGCTAATTAATGTGATTGACCAAGAATTTTAGGATTAAATTTTATGCAATGAAAGAATAAACACATAGATTTTTTATATTTACCCATAAAGCCACTTGCAGGATGTATCAGAATTATCTACATACACACACACATACAAAAATACACATACCAACCCATCCTCTTGTTTACATAGTAGTTTTTGTAACTATGTACACCATAGTTACAGCGGGCGCCTGACAGCTGTGTGGACTGCGCTTCAGATTCGTAGTCCTGTCGAGGTTCCGGGTTCGATCCCCGGTGGAGGCGGAGACAAATGGGCAAAAAGTTTCTTTCACCCAGATGTCCCTGTTACCTAGCAGTAAATAGGTACCTGGGAGTTAGACAGCTGCTACGGGCTGCTTCCTGGGGGTGTGTAACAAAAAAGGAGGCCTGGTTGAGGACTGGGCCGCGGAGACGCAAAGCCCCGAAATCACCTCATGATAACCATAATACAAATATTGACCTACTAAGCAATTAAATAGTAGAATTTGGAACTATTCACATTATAGTGTCCTAAAAATATGAAGCTAAAACCAAACTTAAATATTCCTGTGCCTAGTATAGCACACATATGTACTATATTAAACCTCAGATAGCGTGTATTCGGCCTGTGAAGGTTAGCTGATGTTAGATTAGGTTAGTTTAGTTAGTTTAGGTTGCCCTCTCTTATGTCTCTGAAACATAGATGCAAAACCTTCTTGTTTGTCCCAACTCAATCGTTCAGATTTCTACTTTCTAACTGCGTTGTATGTCGATATATGTACTATCATCGTTACTATAAGTACCACCAAAACCGGGGGATGGGTTGATGTATTCACACATACACTCGTGCAGCTCCAGCTGGGAACTGGTACCTTCTCAAACGCATAAGATCAAGATGGTACAGATTTATCACCAATTTTTTTTTTATGAAAAACACTTCAGTTATGAGAAGTGGCGTGAAGGACAGACTTGCAAATCAAACAAAACGAAGAAGCAAAGAATTTAACAAATAAAGATACAAATAATTATAATAATTTATTAATATTTATTATAATTATTTGTAACTTTATTTCATGAATTCTTTGCTCCGTCTTCAAGACGTTAACAACTGCAGACTCCTGAGTTGTCTCTCATTATCGTATTTCGAGGCGTCTTTGTGACGTCTTGAGTGGTGGGTAGAGCGACGAATTTTTTGTATTACAGGGTTGGTGTTCGAACCCCGATGATCAAAGGTTGAGCACTGATCCATTGCTACCCTAGAACCGGTCGGCCGAGCGGACAGCACGCTGGACTTGTGATCCTGTGGTCCCGGGGTCGATCCCGGGCGCCGGTGAGAAAGAATGGGCAGAGTTTCTTTCACCCTATGCCCCTGTTACCTAGCAGTAAAATAGGTACCTGGGAGTTAGTCAGCTGTCACGGGCTTCTTCCTGGGGGTGGAGGCCTGGTCTAAGACCGGGCCGCGGGGACACCAAAGCCCCGAAATCATCTCAAGATAACCAAGATAACCCTTTCATATCCCTGCTATTATCCAGTTCTAATAGATCTTCCAAGAGCTATCTATTCCTTCTGGCTTAGCGACTTCGCTTATAAATCAACTTACTCATCTATATAATTATCATAATATTTTGCACTCTGCAACCAGAGATACCTTACCTTGCGATGATTTCGGGGCTCAACGTCCCCGCGGTCCGGTCCCCAAACAGGCCTCCTAAATAGTCACTGTAGATACTTATTAGATAGCCACTGTAGTGCTTATTGTGTTGCAATGTAAGATGGGGATTTGAAGAAATGTACTTGTCTTACATGTTATGATATGATATGCATCTTTGATATAAATTTTGAATCAGTTTTAAATCCATTGCATGTTTTCAATTTGTTAAAGAACAAGTATTTGGCTTTAATGGACAGAAATCATAACTATAATATTTATACATTATAATAGTTACTTTTTTAAACATTGTCATGGTATTTAAATGTTAAAATAAGTGTTGGTAATCTTCCCATTCTTTGGTGTTGATAACATAATAACTAACATTGTTATTGATCAAATGTTTATCACCAAATTAAGGCAAATGTTCTATAATAAAATTCACTAAGAAGTTATAGTTACATAAAGTTTCACGAAAAGAAACTTAAATAGTATGCTGTTGAAATATTTTACTTTTATTCTGTTAAGTAAGTGCCTTAACTGTTACTATCAGAGTTTGTAAGTTATATATTTTCCTTAGCTAGCCTTTTCTTACTTGTTTTATATATGTAATGTTTAATATTTATATTAAAATGTATCATTTGTCATTTTTTCGACCAGTTGATTCGTGTCAAATTTACCTTGTAATCTTTGATGTTCAAGTGGTAGAATAACTGTGCCATTGTCGGATTTTATTGGTAACAGTATAGCTCGGAATAGTCAAGTCAGGCAATTTGCTAATTAGTAAAATTTAGGATTTCGTCGCACACATAAACTCTCTAGAATTGCTAATTAGCTCATGCTAGTAATAAGGAGTGCAGTCCCCGTGGTGTAGGGATTAAAACACTCGCTTGGCGTTTCGCGAGCGCTTTGTCCTGGGTTCGTATCCTGGCCGGGGAGGATTTACTGAGCATCAATCCTTAATTGTAGCCTTCGTTTACCCAACAGTAAAATGGGTGCCTGGTTGTTAAACAATTTGAGGGGGGGGGGTAGTATTTCGGGGAACATAGGATTAAGGACTATGTAAAATCGAGCCAGGACCTGTAAAATACGATGTCAGGATGGTATAGCGACAATCTCGTGTCTTACATGTCTGACTGACCATTTTGGTATCATTGCTGTGTGCAATTACAATTTGTATATCTAAAAAGGATGTTATGTATACATATATATAAATTTATTGTCGTATTACATATATTCATAATTTATGCACAAATCTTTGTGTAGCCGGTCGGCCGAGCGGACAGCACGCTGGACTTGTGATCCTTTGGTCCAGGGTTCGATCCCAGGCGCCGGCGGGAAACAATGGGCAAAGTTTCTTTCACTCTATGCCCCTGTTACCTAGCAGTAAAATAGGTACCTGGGTGTTAGTCAGCTGTCACGGGCTGCTTCCTGGGGGTGGAGGCCTGGTCGAGGACCGGGCCGCGGGGACACTAAAAAAGCCCCGAAATCATCTCAAGATAACCTCAAGATAGGCATATAGTGCGTTTCACTATCTAGGCAAGTTATTTCTATCTAGCCCCTGTGAAAATAATTCAATTGTTCTATTAGCTGAACCAAAATTTTAATGTTTCAGATAGCTAGAGTGACATGTCTCCTGCCTCTTCTGGTGGGCCTGGTCTTGGCCAGCTGCTTTGCTGTGATGGGTCAGAGTTACGACGACGGAGACTACGATAACACAGGAGGAACCTTGGATGATTCCGGATACGATGGGAATTTAGGTGAATCCTACGTGGGTCCTGGAGGATCTTATGTGAGTCCGGGTGGATCCTATGTGGGTCCGGGAGGATCTTATGTGAATCCAGATGGTACTTATGTGAATCCGGGTGGATCCTATGTGAGTCCTGGTGGATCCTATGTGAATCCTGGTGGATCTTATGTGAATCCGGGTGGATCCTATGTGAATTCGGGTGAGTCCTATGTTAGTCCGGGTGGATATTACGGCGGGTCTTCTGTAGGATACCCAGGCAGCCCGGTAGTGGATTACAGCGGATCATCCTCCGAGGAAAGTGACGGAAGTTTCGTTTCCGGTGTCGGTGACGGGCCCGTCGTGGATTACCAGTGACGGAGACTAATCCGAGCCGTCGGTGAGGGGACTGTCGGGGATTACCAGTGACGGAGACTAATCCGAGCCGTCGGTGAGGGGACTGTCGGGGATTACCAGTGACGGAGACTAACCCGAAACGTCGGTGAGGGGACAAACGTGGATTACCAGTGACGGAGACTAACCCGAACCGTCGGTGTCAATACTCGTCTCCAATTTTCTCAGAGACTTCTCTAACGGACCAATTTTATCAGTCTTGTCCAGTACAAGATTTTCTGCGTCTTCTCATGTGGTCATCGACCATCTATGTGCAATATCTATTTACCTATAAACTAAAGGTACATATCCTTCATCCTTCTCAACTGAGCATTAAATAAAACTCTCCCAACAATAACCAAAGGCATTTTTTTGTGTGTATCTCCCACCACCCTGATCTTTGACACTTCCGGCCACAACTACGCACCACAGGAGTAGACGGACCTTCAACAGCCTTTGAGCAAGAGACCTGACTCTATGATCCCACTCAGTCATTCATTGTAGGTAATAAAGGTGGTTTTCGATCACATACCAGTAATTGTCCTGTTACAGACAACTGCCTTCTAGTTTTGAAACCCCCTAAGTCATGGGTATTGAAACACTCAGTTAAAACCCTTAAACGGGTAATTAAGGAGGTCGGCTCCCATAATCAGGCCTACCAAACGACCAACCTGTCAATTATAAGTTGAATTGCCTGCCGTCAGACATCCCACAACCCACCTGAGGGCGGCAGACATCCCAACCCAACTGAGGGCGGCAGACATCCCAACCCACCTGAGGGCGGCAGACATCCTAACCCACCTGAGGGCGGCAGACATCCTAACCCACCTGAGGGCGGCAGACATCCCAACCCACCTGAGGACGGCAGACATCCCAACCCACCTGAGGACGGCAGACATCCCAACCCAACTGAGGGCGGCAGACATCCCAACCCAACTGAGGACGACAGACATCCCAACCCAACTGAGGACGGCAGACATCCCAACCCAACTGGGGACGACAAAAGACTCAGCACACAAAGCTCAGCTACTCTACTAGTAGTTCATTAACGCTTCAAGCAACATATATCCCACTGCCATATACGACTAGAACAAATATACAGTAAAACAGCATATTTAAACAAAAAACAGAGTTCGTCAAGCCTTTCGAAAGAGCCTGCTTTGAACGGAAATCACAAACGACTGAATCAGAACAAGACCATTTGCAGGTGACCTGTAAAACAATGACCATGGACATGATGCTCCACTTTCTCTCCAGTCCTCCACACGCCATCTTTACAGAATAAAACACAATGTACATCCCTGGAAGCCGCAACACATCATCAACTCCACAATAAATTCTTTGAACCTCACCCAAAACCTTAAGGCAGACTCGCTAACAAAAAGTTGAGAGAAATATCCAGAAATCAGACTTCCTAAACCAACAGATTCAAATCTAGAAGGATGGGACAAACGAGACTTTATTTAAACATAGTTAGAATACTGAAGAATAACTTGGTATTCTGAAAGAAATGAAAATCAAAATTAAATGGATTTCAGTCATGTGAGGCTAAGTATTTTTTTTCTCAACATCTCGAATCTATGAACGGGAAATGTAAAGCTGGAACTACCTGCACTGTTTGGATATCAATTACTTATTAGTTATACTTGTGTGTGTATATATATATATATATATATATATATATATATATATATATATATATATATATATATATATATATATATATATATATATATATATATATGTCGTACCTAGTAGCCAGAACGCACTTTTCGGCCAACTATGCAAGGCCCGATTTGCCTAATAAGCCAAGTTTTCCTGAATTAATATATTTTCTCTAATTTTTTTCTTATGAAATGATAAAGCTACCCATTTCATTATGTATGAGATCAATTTTTTTTTATTGGAGTTAAAATTAAAGTAGATATATGACCGAACCTAACCAACCCTACCTAACCTAACCTAACCTATCTTTATAGGTTAGGTTAGGTAGCCGAAAAAGTTAGGTTAGGTTAGGTTAGGTAGGTTAGGTTGCCGAAAAACAATTAATTCATGAAAACTTGGCTTATTAGGCAAATTGGGCCTTGCATAGTAGGCTGAGATCTACGTTCTGGCTACTAGGTACGACATATATATATATATATATATATATATATATATATATATATATATATATATATATATATATATATATATATATATATATATATATATATATATATATATATATATGTCGTACCTAGTATCCAGAACGCACTTATCAGCCTACTATGCAAGGCCCGATTTGCCTAATAAGCCAAGTTTTCATGAATTAATGTTTTTTCGACTACCTAACCTACCTAACCTAACCTAACCTAACTTTTCCGGCTACCTAACCAAACCTTACCTATAAAGATAGGTTAGGTTAGGTAGGGTTGGTTAGGTTCGGTCATATATCTACGTTAATTTTAACTCCAATAAAAAAAAATTACTTCATACATAATGAAATGGGTAGCTTTATCATTTCATTAGAAAAAAATTTGAAAAAATATATTAATTCATGAAAACTTGGCTTATTAGCCAAATCTGGCCTTGCATAGTAGGCTGAGAAGTGCGTTCTGGCTACTAGGTACGACATATATATATATATATATATATATATATATATATATATATATATATATATATATATATATATATATATATATATATATATATTAGTATATTTTGGTAGCAGTCTTTCCTGTAGACATATATTATTAAATATGACCGAAAAAGTAAGATTAATAATTCTAACACGAATTTTCTCAATCTTTCGTACATTACGCTTCACTGTTGGAGGTAAATCAAAAATCACTTCTCCAAAATTCATTTTTATTTCTAGTCTGACGCGACACGGGCGCGTTTCGTAAAACTTATTACATTTTCAAAGACTTCACAAATACACAACTGATTAGAACTTACGTATCTCTGCTATTATATCTACATTTGAGTGAGGTGGGAGGGATGATGTGGCATATAGTGACGTGGCATTAACACAAGACAGAACATGAGGGGATATTAATAGGGTATTAAAAGTATCAACACAAGACAGAACAGAAACAATGGGTATTGAATAGAAGTGTTTGTAGAAAGCCTATTGGTCCATATTTCTTGATGCTTCTATATTGGAGCGGAGTCTTGAGGTGGGTAGAATATAGTTGTGCAATAATTGGCTGTTGATTGCTGGTGTTGACTTCTTGATGTGTAGTGCCTCGCAAACGTCAAGCCGCCTGCTATCGCTGTATCTATCGATGATTTCTGTGTTGTTTACTAGGATTTCTCTGGCAATGGTTTGGTTATGGGAAGAGATTATATGTTCCTTAATGGAGCCCTGTTGCTTATGCATCGTTAAACGCCTGGAAAGAGATGTTGTTGTCTTGCCTATATACTGGGTTTTTTGGAGCTTACAGTCCCCAAGTGGGCATTTGAAGGCATAGACGACGTTAGTCTCTTTTAAAGCGTTCTGTTTTGTGTCTGGAGAGTTTCTCATGAGTAGGCTGGCCGTTTTCCTGGTTTTATAGTAAATCGTCAGTTGTATCCTCTGATTTTTGTCTGTAGGGATAACGTTTCTATTAACAATATCTTTCAGGACCCTTTCCTCCGTTTTATGAGCTGTGGAAAAGAAGTTCCTGTAAAATAGTCTAATAGGGGGTATAGGTGTTGTGTTAGTTGTCTCTTCAGAGGTTGCATGGCTTTTCACTTTCCTTCTTATGATGTCTTCGATGAAACCATTGGAGAAGCCGTTATTGACTAGAACCTGCCTTACCCTACAGAGTTCTTCGTCGACTTGCTTCCATTCTGAGCTGTGGCTGAGAGCACGGTCGACGTATGCGTTAACAACACTCCTCTTGTACCTGTCAGGGCAGTCGCTGTTGGCATTTAGGCACATTCCTATGTTTGTTTCCTTAGTGTAGACTGCAGTGTGGAAACCTCCGCTCTTTTCCATGACTGTTACATCTAGAAAAGGCAGCTTCCCATCCTTTTCCGTCTCGTAAGTGAAACGCAGCACGGAACTCTGCTCAAATGCCTCCTTCAGCTCCTGCAGATGTCTGACATCAGGTACCTGTGTAAAAATGTCGTCAACATACCTGCAGTATATGGCCGGTTTCAAGTTCATGTCGACTAAGACTTTTTGCTCGATGGTACCCATGTAGAAGTTTGCAAACAGGACACCTAGGGGAGAACCCATGGCGACACCATCTACTTGCTTATACATGTGCCCATCCGGGCTCAAGAAGGGTGCCTCTTTAGTACAAGCTTGGAGTAGTTTCCTCAGAATACTTTCTGGCATGTCAAGAGGAGTACAGGCTGGATCACGATACACTCTGTCGGCTATCATTCCGATTGTCTCGTCCACAGGTACGTTGGTAAACAGCGATTCTACGTCCAACGAGGCTCTTATCCCTGTGGCCCGTGTGCCCCGCAGTAAGTCCACAAATTCCTTTGGAGACTTCAGGCTGAAGGCGCAAGGGACATAAGGAGTCAGCAGGCCGTTGAGTCGCTTCGCCAGTCTGTACGTGGGTGTGGGTATCTGGCTAATGATTGGCCGAAGTGGGTTTCCAGGCTTGTGCGTCTTGACATTTCCATACGCATATCCAGGTTTACATTCCCCAATGATCTTTGGCAGGTGGAGTCCGGATTTCTTGGCGTTCACAGTTTCGATCAGTTTGTTGACCTTTGCTTTTAATTCGGCTGTAGTGTCCTTCGTTACCCTTTGGAACTTAGTTTGGTCAGAGAGTATGATGTTCATTTTCGCCAGATATTCGTCTTTTTTAAGAATGACATATATTGGCGACTTGTCACCTCTCCTGACAACTATCTCCTTGTTCTCACGAAGGCTTTTAGCTGCCGCTTTAAGCTCGGGGGACAGTATGGTGCTTCTGTCTTGTGTTGATACTTTTAATACCCTATTAATATCCCCTCATGTTCTGTCTTGTGTTAATGCCACGTCACTATATGCCACATCATCCCTCCCACCTCACTCAAATGTAGATATAATAGCAGAGATACGTAAGTTCTAATCAGTTGTGTATTTGTGAAGTCTTTGAAAATGTAATAAGTTTTACGAAACGCGCCCGTGTCGCGTCAGACTAGAAATAAAAATGAATTTTGGAGAAGTGATTTTTGATTTACCTCCAACAGTGAAGCGTAATGTACGAAAGATTGAGAAAATTCGTGTTAGAATTATTAATCTTACTTTTTCGGTCATATTTAATAATATATATATATATATATATATATATATATATATATATATATATATATATATATATATATATATATATATATATATATATAAACACAAGAGAATAAGGGACACATCATTCCACTAGGGTACACCTCAGAATAGAGTGAGGAGACACCTCTCTCTACAATTCACCCAACCCTCCTATTCGTAGAGAGCGGCGAAGGGTAGGTTCTATTCGAGGTTCGGGTTCTAGTGTCACCGTGGGCTTCTTTTTCAAGTACATCCTCAGAGCTCAACGTTTTGAGAGCACCGAGTCTCTCTACCACTACTGGCTGGGTCATCTTAGATAGTTAGATGTCATCCCTTAGAGTAAATATCCTTGCAGACTGGTTCGTTTGGGTGATTGCATGTTGTAGGGATAATAACGGTTGGAGGGCTGCAAGGTTTTGCAGGAGCAGCAAAGGGTGAAGTATTGCAGGAATAGCAAATGTTGGAGTGTTTTAAGTGTTGCAGAAACAACAAAAACTTCAGGCCTTCAACTTCAAACCACGGTGGGAGTGTTGCAAGAGAAGCCACGGTGGGAGTGTTGCAAGAGTAGCCACGGTGGGAGTGTTGCAAGAGTAGCCACGGTGGGAGTGTTGCAAGAGTAGCCACGGTGGGAGTGTTGCAAGAGTAGCCACGGTGGGAGTGTTGCAAGAGTAGCCACGGTGGGAGTGTTGCAAGAGTAGCCACGGTGGGAGTGTTGCAAGAGTAGCCACGGTGGGAGTGTTGCAAGAGTAGCCACGGTGGGAGTGTTGCAAGAGTAGCCACGGTGGGAGTGTTGCAAGAGTAGCCACGGTGGGAGTGTTGCAAGAGTAGCCACGGTGGGAGTGTTGCAAGAGTAGCCACGGTGGGAGTGTTGCAAGAGTAGCCACGGTGGGAGTGTTGTAAGAGTAGCCACGGTGGGAGTGTTGCAAGAGTAGCCACGGTGGGAGTGTTGCAAGAGTAGCCACGGTGGGAGTGTTGCAAGAGTAGCCACGGTGGGAGTGTTGCAGGAGTAGCCACGGTGGGAGTGTTGCAAGAGTAACAGTTGTGGAAGTGTTGCAAGAGCAGCAACAGTTGGAGCATTTCATGCCCTGCGATAGTAGCAACTGTTGAAGTGTTGCAGGTCATGCACGAGTGACAATCCACCGTACTGGTCACGGTAAATCTGGTTACTAGATCATGTATCAAGTATCCGCTGTATCATGACACGTGGCGACCGACCGTGATACATCCTTCTCTAGCGCGGCCTTCTTTGCTAGAATTAATTTCAGTAAGGTCTTGTCTTGATAAACATTTATTCTAGGCCTTTTTTTGTACTTAAAGATGTCTGGTTGTGGTATACTGTGATATACTGCTATACGATATACTTAAAGATATACTGTGTGTCATATATGGTTCAGTACGCTTACCGGGTCGCTTGAGCTGCTTGGCTGATCACATGTTGCAAAATCATTGTACGTGTTGAATATTTCATAACATGTCTTTTCCAATGGCATTCAAAGGCTCAGGTTGTGCCGTATCACGCGAATGCGCGATTACAGGTACAGTATCAGATAGTTTTTCCATACAGTAAATGTTATATAAGATGAAGAGGGATAAAAGGGAATTCCCAATCTAAATAGAGAGTGGTGCAGTAACCCTGTATCATATGACATAACATTGCTGTTATTGTATAAATCATGCTGTATACCCGCCAAACACACACCGAAACTACGACGTTGCTACAACGTTCCAACAAGTTTTAACGCCTCCTAACCAGTTATAGCAACCAATATAGCAAGTTGTAACAACGTTCTAATACGTCATAAACACGTTAAGCCAAGATGTAACAACTATATTACAAGTTGTAACAAGCAGAAAATAGAGACAGTTTCGGTTTGTGTTTCCAGGGTACTGTATAAATCGTGCTGTATAAATCAACACACCGAAGCCATCGTCATCTGTGTCTAAGGTTCATTTTTTTAAGGGGTTTGGCCCTGATCTTATGCCTTTTGTTAGCGTAACAAGGCTCTAGTATCTGCTTCCTTGTTATTACATAGTTCTAACTCGTGATGTTCACTCATGGTAAACTGTTTGTTACTTAATTTGGAAGCATTTTTTTTATTTGTTTGCCGTGTTAGTGTTGTGTTCTCTTTGACAATGAGTTCAATAGGTCTGTTTTGTTTTCATTACTGACAAAAGGTTTACTGAATATTCTGCCCGAAACGCTCTGCGTAATAGTGGCTTTAAGCATTGTATGTACTAGCTCTATCTATAAATCGATCAATTTTGGTAAAATCTCTTGTATGTATGTACCTTACCTGAATAAACATTTATTTATTTATTATTTAAAAACACCCAACCACTTGGGCTGGACGGTAGAGCGACGGTCTCGCTTTATGCAGGTCGGCGTTCAACCTCCACCCGTCCAAGTGGTTGGGGCACCATTCCTTCCCCCTCGTCCCATCCCAAATCCTTATCCTGGTCCCTTCCAAGGACTATCTAGTCGTAAGGGCTTGGCGCACTCTCCTGATAGTTTCCTTTTTAATTTGAAACGGTTTCTTCATATTCAGGTGATCGTTTCATAGTAATCAAAAGTCGTCTCATCTTTTCTATCTTTATTGTGTGTTGAAATTTAAAATACTTATAGTAAATTTGAATATTTTGCTGATAAGAACCTTTCCATGTATGTGTGTGGACTATATATATAATATATATATATATATATATATATATATATATATATATATATATATATATATATATATTATTGCAGAAAGCCGATATTGCAGTTTAATGTGTAATGTTATCTGATGTCTTCCAATTTCTAAATTAATAAGGATTTTTTCTTAAGGTACACACACAGAAATTCACACTAACGTGATATACATCAATAAGAAAATCTTCCAAGGCTGTGGTAGAATTTCCAAGTCATGATCCAGCGAGGACTTGGATTATCAGTAGTGGAGTGGTACAGTGACTTGGGTTACTGTATCACTGAGTACAGTGACGTGGGTCACTGTATCACTGAGTACAGTGACTTGGGTTACTGTATCACTGAGTACAGTGACTTGGGTCACCGTATCACTGAGTACAGTGACTTGGGTCACCGTATCACTGAGTACAGTGACTTGGGTCACCGTATCACTGAGTACAGTGACTTGGGTCACTGTATAACTGAGTACAGTGACTTGGGACACCGTATCACTGAGTACAGTGACTTGGGTCACCGTATCACTGAGTACAGTGACTTGGGTCACCGTATCACTGAGTACAGTGACTTGGGTCACTGTATAACTGAGTACAGTGACTTGGGACACCGTATCACTGAGTACAGTGACTTGGGTCACTGTATCACTGAGTACAGTGACTTGGGTCACTGTATCACTGAGTACAGTGACTTGGGTCACTGTATCACTGAGTACAGTGACTCGGGTCACTGTATCACTGAGTACAGTGACTTGGGTCACTGTATCACCGAGTACAGTGACTTGTATCACTGAGTACAGTGACTTGGGTCACTGTATAACTGAGTACAGTGACTCGGGTCACTGTATCACTGAGTACAGTGACTTGGGTCACTTTATCACCGAGTACAGTGACTTGTATCACTGAGTACAGTTACTTGGGTCACTGTATCACCGAGTACAGTGACTCGGGTCACTGTATCATCGAGTACAGTGACTCGGGTCACTGTATCATCGAGTACAGTGACTCTGGTCACTGTATCACTGAGTACATTGACTTGGCTCACTATATCACTGAGTACAGTGACTTGGGTCCCTGTATCACTGAGTACAGTGACTTGGGTCACTGTATCATCGAGTACAGTGACTCTGGTCACTGTATCACTGAGTACATTGACTTGGCTCACTATATCACTGAGTACAGTGACTTGGGTCCCTGTATCACTGAGTACAGTGACTTGGGTCACTGTACCATCAAGTTAACAGTGGCACAGTGGTAGAGTATGTGGCTGGCAGTGCCTTGGTTGCAGGTTCGCGTTGCCTCACAACCCTGGTGATTTTTTTTCCACCATTGTTGTGGGGTTTTTTTCCAGACATATTCAACCAACTTATTGAAACCATGCAGAGTAAAGCTTTTTTTCCTCTGCCTCTCTCAGCCTTCCTCTACACACTCTGCACATCCTGATAAATAGCGTTTCCTATGTTGTATCCTTGTCATGAGTCTCCTGCAAATATTTTTGTATAATAGTTTTTTTAACTGGTGAACCAAATAGCCACTGAATTGTGTGGTAACGAGATCACGCAGTTAATTCAGCGTGTCTCTCTAATTGGTGTTTGTTCCTTATTTATACGCGTTTGTTCTATTAAAAATTGTAAGTTCTTGTAAGTGTTATGTTATATGCGTCTAGCAGAGAATGCTCGTAGATCTCTAGAAGGTTTTAAACCTGTATAACTCAGACGCTAGAAGACCCCTTAGTCTGTTAGACACCTTAGATCCTTTAAGTCTGATAGGGGGTCCTCTTCCAAGGACCCCCCCCCCCTATCTTATCATAAAGAGCAGTTAGTCGTTAGAGAAGATTATTCTTCGTTGGGATTATAGGTCCATTAGTAGCTATGTTGTGTAGGTGGGTTTCGGGCATTGTAGTTCACTGACAGACGAGAATGACATTTATCGTCTGACATTTCTCACCAGATGGTCAAGCTTCTAACCCTCACCTAGTCAGCTGGTATTTTCCTGGTTAGTCGTTACCGCTCCAGCTGTCTGTCACGCGGCTGACAGTCACTTGTTTAGTTGTTACTCATTCATTCATCCATCACTCTGGCTGCGTGTTACTCACCCAGCTACCTCTTACTCACCCGGCTATAGTCGTCCTTCCCCCAGTTAACAACCCGTTACTCAGGCAGCCCACCGTGACGCCTCCGCCAGCAGACATTCCCACGCTCCGAGCCTGAGTCCAACCCAAACTCACACACAAACACACTCACTCCCTCACACTCTCACTTAAAATCTCCCTCTTTCATTCTCTCGCCTCACACTCTCACTCGTTCACACATACACAGGAGCACACACACACACACAATCACTCTCTGTCTCTCTCACACACACACATTCTCTCAAACTTTCACTCACTCACTCGTGCACACAGACAATTACACCACACACATATAAATACACGCACGGGCATCGCGGCTGAGTGGACAGCGCTTGGGGGTTGTAGTCCCAATGGCCCGGGTTCGCTTCCCGGCGGGCCCGGAAAACAAAATAACAGAGTTTCTTTCACCTAGCAGAAAATAGGTACCTGGGAGTTAGAGAGCTATATAATAGATATAATATAGGAAAAATAGATTGGTTAGAAAGGCGGGGATAGAAGAGCAAATAGCTCGATTCTGCAGACACAGATAGTATATACGAGCATACCCACATATGCACACACACAGGCGGGAACAAAGAGCCGAAGCTCAACCCCCGTAAGCACAACTATGTGAGTACATGTCATTCATGAGTATGCTGCCAGAGACTAGAGCTCTACCTTCATAAATGACGAAACAACTTGATGAAAACTCCCAAAATATGCCAGAAGGCAGAGGGAACTGGATCTCACTACACGGAACGAAAGAATGGATCATCGGAGCCTCAAACCGCGGACTACAAAAGCAGTGGCCCGCAGTCCTACCAACTGAGCTACGAGCACCCACAATAAGGAAGAATACCAGAGACACGCAAATGGTATCGAAGTGGGATTTTAGGCCTTCCATGGCGTGTCACTTGAGCCAGGAAGTGTTAGGTGATCCACGTCCAAGTCAGGTAAGTTGCAAACCACAATAACGTGGATTAGAAGATTTCATTTGCAATTTATATGATTGGGACTTTGCTCAAGTGGATCCCAAGGCCTACAGTACCACTTCAATACCTGTTGAGTATCTCTTCTATCCTTCCTTTTTGTGCTCGTGGGTTAGTTGGTAGGACTGTGGGCTACTGCTTTAGTGGTCCGAGGTTCGAGGCTCGATAGTCTAAGAATATAAAGTAATATTATCCATGATAGTGTGGTTTGCAAGTTATATAACTTAATACAACAGGAGCAAGAAGATCTCCACGAAGCGAAACGCCTTGAAAGACAGAAATGTCGCTTTTATCTTCGTAAGCCCTCTCGGGGACTGTCAGCCTCAACGATATCAATATATAGGCAAGACAACAACATTTTTATTTAACAGTGCCAGACAATGCACACATAACAAAGCTTCATTAAATAATGAACACAAAATTTCCAAACATAACGAGATTATCACCGAAGATATCCTAGCCAACAATACTGAAATAATCGATCGTTACAACGACAATAGAAGACTGGGGCCAGATTCACGAAGCAGTTAAGTACTTACGAACGTGTACATCTTTCCTCAATCTTTTATGGCTTTGGTTACATTTATTAAACAGTTTACAAGCATGAAAACTTGCCAATCAACTGTTGTTATTGTTATAAACAGCCTCCTGATGCTCCGGAGCTCATTAACTGTTTAATAATTGTAAACAAAGCCGCCAGAGATTAAGAAAAGATATTCAGGTTCGTAAATGCTTGCGTAACTGCTTCGTGAATCTGGCCCCTGGCCATCTGCCAGGCACATATCAAAACAATCTCAACTACCTATTAACAATCAGCTCACACACTCCCGGCTACATTCTACCATCCTCAAGACCAAAGTCAGACTATCCAGTACGCACTGCCCCAGCCACCATAAGAACAAAGGAGTTGAGGATCAACATAGTGCCTGTTGGTCCATACGATCTTTTTCCTCACTCTCGTGGTTACATAAACAGTTGTCCGGCCCAACTGCCCGAAACGCATTGCGTAATAGTGGCTTTAGGCATTGTATGTACTAGCTCTATCTATATATCAATCCATTAATGTAACATCACTTGTATGTATGTACCTTACCTGAATAAACATATTTATTATTTATTTATTTAATTAGTAGTCAAGTCATTCGCCTTTCAAAATATTGTCAGGGTCACCCAAACGAAGATTTCAACATAAGAAATATAAATATTCGTTTTAGAATCATTGCTCTAACGCTTTCTTTAATAACTGGTCTATTGTAGTCACTGCTTGGGAAACTCCAGTCTTAATTATCCGAATCACTCTAGAACAAAGTTCATGATTGTTGTGGGGCTGCAGTCCTGGTTTTCCAGGTCCAACGAGGCTTTACGAATATATAAAAAAATATGTGCATTTTCATGGATTGTGTACATACGTGTAAATGCTTTTAATCAATATTCTGAATAACTATTAGATCAGATTTTTACGTTTCAGAAAAACAAAAGATTATTTCGTGACAGAAAACGGAGGAATTTGTTCAAGTTTCAAGCGGGTGACTAATACAAACTATGAACTTTCACTATTAATTGCAGGAACTTTCCCGATTTTTATTTTATATATACAAGAGTTCTTATATTATTGTAAAACCACTAACACGCATAGCGTTTCAGGTAGTTTTTATTATTATTATTATTTTCTACCACAGATGTGGCGACACATCCTATTTCTACACATTTAGGGGCCTCGTAGCCTGGTGGATAGCGCGCAGGACTCGTAATTCTGTGGCGCGGGTTCGATTCCCGCACGAGGCAGACACAAATGGGCAAAGTTTCTTTCACCCTGAATGCCCCTGTTACCTAGCAGTAAATAGGTACCTGGGAGTTAGTCAGCTGTCACGGGCTGCTTCCTGGGGGTGGAGGCCTGGTCGAGGACCGGGCCGCGGGGACACTAAAGCCCCGAAATCATCTCAAGATAACCTCAAGATACACAGCTTTAAGTGTAGATATGATAGATCCCAGTAGGCTCAGGAAACTGTACATTAGTTGATTGATCGTTGAGAGGCGGGACCAAAGAGCCAGAGCTCAACCCCCGCAAGCACAACTAGGTAAGTACACATTTACAATGCAAATCAGCATATAAACATTTTGTTCTGTCCTCCATGGACAGGGTGAGAGATCTGTTAAGCATATAGTTCTGTGATTTATTGAACAATCAACCACAGAAGGTGATTGTAGTGCTTTTAAAATTCAAATCTAACTTACAGATATAAATACATAGATACAGAGTTACGTCTGCCCTACATAAAGTGGTCGATGTGTCTTTTACATGGTGTCATTAATGTGCATTTACAAAGGTGAAATGTAATTCTGATCAGCTTGAACATATACTTTATACACATACATACATACAAATACATACGCACACATATACATATATATATACATATATACATACAAATATACACACACATACAAATACATAAATTTATGGCTCTCCAATTCTGAGAGGGTAAGATAGCTGATAGAGAAACTAGTGTGTTATTATGCACTTAATCACTGAAGGTGATTAAGATGCTTTTACAAGTTCAGGTTATATAGTTACATCACATTTTATAATTGATACATTACATGGTCAATCTTTGGTACAAGTTCAATATATCAAGTGTTTCAGGCAGGTCCTTAAGCCTATTTTTTCCCGGAATACAATCCGCCAAATCGTTTAACAACCAGGTATACATTCACTGATGGGTGAACAGAGGCTACAATTAAGGATTGGCGCCCAGTCAATCATCCCCGGCCAGGATTCGAGCCCATGCCAGAGCGCTCACGAAGCGCCTGGCGAATGTTTTACCACTGCGCCACAGGGATCAGAATTGCAGAATTGATTTCTCGAATCAATTTCCCGATTGCAGAAACAGGATGAATTAAACGTATTATGAAAAGCTGACAAAGGAAAGAAAGAAAAAGTTGTATTTTAAAGTAGCGAATAACTTCATTAAAACATCATGACGGAGCTGTTTGACTTAATAACCAGTGGAGGACAATGTGAGACAGGAAGCTTATCTGTAATGACAGGAGAGACTTTACAGACCAGTGGAGTAACGCTTCCTAGACCACAGGAGTAACGCTTCCTAGACCACAGGAGTAACGCTTCCAAGACCAGTGGAGTAACGCTTCCTAGACCACAGGAGTAACGCTTCCTAGACCACAGGAGTAACGCTTCCTAGACCAGTGGAGTAACGCTTCCTAGACCACAGGAGTAACGCTTCCAAGACCAGTGGAGTAACGCTTCCTAGACCACAGGAGTAACGCTTCCTAGACCACAGGAGTAACGCTTCCTAGACCACAGGAGTAACGCTTCCTAGACCACAGGAATAACGCTTCCTAGGCCACAGGAGTAACGCTTCCTAGACCACAAGAGTAACGCTTCCTAGACCACAGGAGTAACGCTTCCTAGACCACAGGAGTAACGCTTCCTAGACCAGTGGAGTAACGCTTCCTAGACCACAGGAGTAACGCTTCCTAGACCACAGGTGTAACGCTTCCTAGACCACAGGAGTAACGCTTCCTAGACCACAGGAGTAACGCTTCCTAGACCACAGGAGTAACGCTTCCTAGACTACAGGAGAAGTAAGGGTTCCCAGACCACAGGATTGATTGATAATGATTAAGCCACGGTAGAGGTGGCACGGGCATGAATAGCCCGTAAGTGGAGGCTATTTAAAGTCATTACCAGTACCTTTAGCTGGTACTGTAGATCTGAAAATGACTGAGGGTCTGGAAAGTGGGACAGTGGTAAGTATAGTCAGGAGAGAAAGCTTCGGCGTCGCAGAGAGTAGAACCGGGGCTCAACCCAGCAACCGGGGGAGGATTTTTGGATAGATGGCAGAATCAGTCACACAGCACAAAGCACCAGGGAGGACCAAAAGGGCCGAGCAGCAGCCAGATGTCTTTGTCTGATATTCCACTACAGCATCACTATCTCAGGACGCCTTCAGAGCTGCATTTTTTTTCCTGTTCTTCGGTTTCTTGTTTTAGCTTCGTGTGTGTACATTAGGGGTGTCTACTATGGTGTAGGGTATCATAGGAGATCCTCGCGATATTCCGCGGTAAGTTGATGGTGATCGCCTGGCCATTTCTGAAATCGGTGTATCGACTTGTGGTTGTGTCCATTATACCAGGTGTATCGTGACCCTCAAACACGGTACGTAAACAGTACCCTCATCGTACGTACCCGATGAGACGTCGAGACTGCAACTCGGGAGCCATACTCATCTACGCCGGAGAGATCCTCATCGTCCACATGCACGTCTGAAGATGCGAAGTCTTCTTCGTCCTGTGTCGCCTTTATTCCTGATTTCTTTGTGTTGTGCACCGCTGTCAGCGTCGTCTGGGTGCCCGCAGTTGTCGTCGTCCGTGGAGCGTCCGTCTGGGTGCCCGCAGTTGTCGTCGTCCGTGGAGCGTCCGTCTGGGTGCCCGTAGTTGTCGTCGTCCGTGGAGCGTCCGTCTGGGTGCCCGTAGTTGTCGTCGTCCGTGGAGCGTCCGTCTGGGTGCCCGTAGTTGTCGTCGTCCGTGGAGCGTCCGTCTGTGTGCCCGCAGTTGTCGTCGTCCGTGGAGCGTCCGTCTGGGTGCCCGTAGTTGTCGTCGTCCGTGGAGCGTCCGTCTGTGTGCCCGTAGTTGTCGTCGTCCGTGGAGCGTCCGTCTGTGTGCCCGCAGTTGTCGTCGTCCGTGGAGCGTCCGTCTGGGTGCCCGTAGTTGTCGTCGTCCGTGGAGCGTCCGTCTGTGTGCCTGCAGTTGTCGTCGTCCGTGGAGCGTCCGTCTGTGTGCCCGCAGTTGTCGTCGTTCGTGGAGCGTCCGTCTGGGTGCCCGTAGTTGTCGTCGTCCGTGGAGCGTCCGTCTGTGTGCCCGCAGTTGTCGTCGTCCGTGGAGCGTCCGTCTGTGTGCCCGTAGTTGTCGTCGTCCGTGGAGCGTCCGTCTGGGTGCCCGTAGTTGTCGTCGTCCGTGGAGCGTCCGTCTGTGTGCCCGTAGTTGTCGTCGTCCGTGGAGCGTCCGTCTGTGTGCCCGCAGTTGTCGTCGTCCGTGGAGCGTCCGTCTGGGTGCCCGTAGTTGTCTTCATCAGCCGCGGGACTTCGGTCTGGGGCTGCAATTTCCAGACCACAGGAGGAGAAGTACTTCCTAGACCACAGGAGGAGAAGTACTTCCCAGACCACTGGAGGAGAAGTACTTCCTAGACCACAGGAGGAGAAGTACTTCCCAGACCACTGGAGGAGAAGTACTTCCCAGACCACTGGAGGAGAAGTACTTCCTAGACCACAGGAGGAGAAGTACTTCCCAGACCACTGGAGGAGAAGTACTTCAAAGACCACAGGAGGAGAAGTACTTCCCAGACCACTGGAGGAGAAGTACTTCCCAGACCACAGGAGGAGAAGTACTTCCCAGACCACTGGAGGAGAAGTACTTCCCAGACCACAGGAGGAGAAGTACTTCCCAGACCACAGGAGGAGAAGTACTTCCCAGACCACAGGAGGAGAAGTACTTCCCAGACCACAGGAGGAGAAGTACTTCCCAGACCACAGGAGGAGAAGTACTTCCCAGACCACAGGAGGAGAAGTACTTCCCAGACCACAGGAGGAGAAGTACTTCCCAGACCACAGGAGGAGAAGTACTTCCCAGACCACAGGAGGAGAAGTACTTCCCAGACCACAGGAGGAGAAGTACTTCCCAGACCATAGGAGGAGAAGTACTTCCTAGACCACAGGAGGAGAAGTACTTCCCAGACCACAGGAGGAGAAGTACTTCCCAGACCACAGGAGGAGAAGTACTTCCCAGACCACAGGAGGAGAAGTACTTCCCAGACCACAGGAGGAGAAGTACTTCCCAGACCACAGGAGGAGAAGTACTTCCTAGACCACAGGAGGAGAAGTACTTCCCAGACCACAGGAGGAGAAGTACTTCCCAGACCACAGGAGGAGAAGTACTTCCCAGACCACAGGAGGAGAAGTACTTCCCAGACCACAGGAGGAGAAGTACTTCCCAGACCACAGGAGGAGAAGTACTTCCCAGACCACAGGAGGAGAAGTGCCCCCCTCCCCTGTCTCCTAATCCTCCCCACCAACCCCCACTCCACTGACCCCATGTCCTCCTCAATATTCGCCATTCCCCTATCCCCTCATCGTCCCCACCATTACCCCCATCCCATCCCCTTGTCCTCCCCCACCATCCCCCCACTCTCGTCTCCTAGTCCTCCCCACCATTCCCCACTCCCGTCCCCTTGTCTTCCCCCATCATTCCCCACTCTCTCGTCCGATGGGTTCCCAAATGATCTGATGTTCCCATCAGAAAAATGGGGACATCAAATGATCTGATGTTCTCATCACTGAAAAATAAGAAGTTAATGAAACGAAATTAAAAAAAACAATGAAAAATTCCAAAAATAAACTATAGTCACGAAATGAATTGTATGGTAAACAACACAGCTCAATTCCAACGCAATGTCATACAAAATAATTAACTCAAAATGAAAATAAATCGAAATCTATGAAAATTAAATTTATCAATGCAATCAGAAACACTGAAATGGAGTCGTAACATTTTTAGTATAGTTTGTGTTGCTATTACGTGCAAGAGATGGCGCTGTTTGTCAAAAAAGCATGTTTGTACCTGTCACAGGTGTGGCATCTATGTAGTATGTATATAAAACCACGCTCGGATGCAAGTGGAACGTTGTGACAATTTAAAAGGATTCAGTAAAGAACTTTCGGAGATTAGCGATTTTTAACAAACACTTACATTTTTATTTATATAGACTAACTGTACCCAGCCACGCATTGCTGTGACTCAGCAACTTCACAGCAACCTTCCCTTGTCTCAGTCCCTTCCACCATTCCCCCCTCCCCCGTCCCCTCGTCCTCCTAACCATTCTTCACTCAACCCGTCCTCCTAAAAATAACGTCACTTTCGGCTCGTATGCGCACTATGGCCAAATTTGGACGTAATTTGAAATGAAATCGACTCACAAAAGTGAGGTTCTGTTCCGTTTTCTGTTTGAGTCGTCCGGCCTACGCGGACAGGTTTGAAGAGGAAACATTCAATTAACGTTTTTTATAACGTTTTGAAACTTTATGAGAATTTCCTGCCCACCTAACCTATCAGAAGACCCTTAACTTTCTGTTGTTGAATAAAAAAATACCAAATTTATTTTCATTTTTTTTTCATTTTCAAATTATGTCCACTTTCAGCCATACGGGTAAACGGTCAAAAGTGACGTTATTATTAAGACGACAGGTTGCTTCACTCCCCCGTCCCTCGTCTTCCAGACCATTTCCCACTCTCTTGTCCCCTAGTCCTCCCCACCATCCCCACTCCCCTGTCCCTTTGTCCTCCCCACCATCCCCCACTCTACCGTCCCCTCGCCCTCTTAACCATTCCCCACTTCAACGTCCCTCGTCCTCCCAACAATCTTCCACTCCCCATCCCTTTGTCCTCCCTACCATTTCCCCCTTTCCCCGTCCCCTCGTCCTCCCCAAAATCCCCCACTCCCCTAATTCCCTTGTCCTCCCCACCATTCTCCATTTCCATGTCCCCTAGTCCCCACCATCCCCATTTCCTCTGTTCCCTCGTCCTCCCCACCGTTCCCATCCCCTTATCCGGTGCATTCTCAAATTATCTGATGTTCCCATCAGAAAATTGTGAACATCAAATTATCTGATGTTCCCATCACTGAAATATAAGAATAACAGTTAAAAAAAAGAAATGAATAACAATGAAAAAATAAAAAAATATGCTTTACTCATGAAATGAACAGTGTGGTAAACAACACAGCTCAGTTCCAATGCAATGTCATACAAAATAATTAAATTAAAATTAAAATAAATTGAAATCTATGCAAATTCAATTTATCTATGCAATCAGAAACATTGAAATGGAATCGTAGCATATTTATTATGTGTGTGTTGCTCTTACATGCAACAGATGGTGCTGTTTCTCAAAAAAAAAAAACGTTTTTATCTGTCACAGGTGTGGCATCGATATAGTAGGTATATAACAACATGTGCATATTCGAATGAAAAGTTGTGTAAAAATTTCAAAGCAATCGGTGAAGAACTTTCGGAGATTAGTGATTTTGAACAAACAAACATTTACATTTTTATTTATATAGATAGCGTGTGTTGCTCTTATGTGCAACAGAGGGCGCTGTTTCTTAAAAAAACAGATTGTGCTGTTTTTCAAGAAAAGCATAGTTTTTACCTGTCACAGGTGTGGCATCAATACTTATACTTACGAAATAAACGGTATGGTAAACAACACAACTCAATTCCACCGCAATGTCACACAAAATAATTAAATCAAAATTTAAATAAATCGAAATCTATGAAAATTCAATTTATCAATGCAATTGGAAACATTAAAATGGAATTGCAAAATTTGGTATGCGTTTGTTGCTATTACGTGCAACAGATGGCGTTGTTTTTTTTTAAATTATGTTTTTACCTGCTACATGTGTGGCAACCCGTTCTCGCAAATTTAATAAGTCAATATTGACTTATTAAATATGTGCATAGGTGACATACTTAACATAATAGATTCCCTTAAAAAGATTCATAGAAAACACCGACCTTACCTAACCTACTTAGTATGTTAAGATAAGCATCTTATTGCTTCGTAATTACAATTATTACCTAACCTATAATAGGTATAGGTTAAGTAATAATTGTAATTACGAAGCAATAAGATGCTTATCTTAAGATACTAACAAGGTTAGGTAAGGAAGGTGTTTTCTATGAATCTTTTTAAGGGTATCTATTATGTTTAGTACATCACCTATGCACGTAGTTAATAAGTCAATATTGACTTTACGAATTTGCGAGAACGGGTTGATGTGTGGCATCTATGTAGTAGGTATATAAAAACACGCTTGTATTTGAATAGAAAGTTTGTCAAAATTTCAAAGCAATCGGTGAAGAACTTTCGGAGAGTACAGCGTGTGTTGCTCATACGTCCAACAGATTTTGAGGTTATCTTGAGATGATTTCAGGGCTTAGCGTCCCCGCGGCCCGGTCCTCGGCCAGGCCTCCTTTCTGTTACACCCCCCAGGAAGCAGCCCGTAGCAGCTGTCTAACTCCCAGATACCTATTTACTGCTAGGTGATTAGGGGCATTAGGGATGAAAAAACTTTTTGCCTATTTGTCTCCGCCTCCACCGAGGATCGAACCCGGAACCTCAGGACTACGAATCCGAAGCGCTGTCCAACCAGCTGTCAGGCGCCCAGTGGCGCCAGATAACGCTGTTTAAAAAAAAAAATGTTTTTTTCTTGACAAAGGTGAGGCATGTATATAGTAGGTATATAAATACACGCGCCTATTCGAATGCAACGTTGTATCAAAATTTCAAAGCAAGGTTTCGAAGACTTCCCTCACATGAAAAACACAGTTTTCCAAAACAAAGGCATGTTTTTTCCCTTTAAAGACGTGATATATATATATATATATATATATATATATATATATATATATATATATATATATATATATATATTGTATATAAAAATCCGCTCGGATGCGAATGGAACGTTGTGTCAAAATTTCAAAGTAATCGGTGAAGAACTTTCGGAGATTAGCGGTTTTGAACAAACGAACATTTACATTTTTATTTATATAGAAGATTGAAACAATCCGTAGGAGCCGTGATGAGGCTACGGATTCTCTCACTGATGCAGTCACGTTAGTGTGATTACTCTCTCATTAGTATTATTAGTATCAGTAGTAGTAGTCATTGCAATTGAATTAAAATAAGATTACTAATGATGATTAACAAATAATTGTTAATTTAATCATCAATAACAAAATTGGAGAGGTTAGACAGTCACGAGTCAATAAGTACTCAAAGCCTATTGCGCATGTCTGTGTATATTGACAGTGTTATATACAGGGTTAGGTTAACTGGATGATTGGTTAGTTAGTTAATACTATCTCAGAATAGTATTTATGTAAATAACTATCCAGAGGTTGATTGAACTTACTTACAGGGCCCCTCAATGGAAGACATTGTAGTGTATTTTCAAAATACATTTACTCAGGCCTATAAGATGGAGGAAAAGTTGATACAGGATGTAATTCATAGGAATAATAAACCATGCAGTGAAAATGCAAAGATTCGTCCTCTCATTTATTGTTACAATTCTAGTACAGCTTCCATTAGTGTGAGATGTAACTTTTCTGCCTCTGCGGACAAACTGAAATGTACTGATGTAGTATATCAATACAAGTGCAATTCTGAAGACTGATGACCAGACCACACACTAGAAGGTGAAGGGACGACGATGTTTCGGTCCGTCCTGGACTATTCTCAATTCTGAAGACTGTGCACTGCGGAAAGTATGCAATATTAGAAACACCTCGAATACTCTGAGTAAACGTCTTACACTTCATTTGCAAGACGGTGGAATTAAGAAACATCCCTCGCAACATCACAACACCATCCAGAATCACCAGAACATAGTGGAGGACACCACAATAATCACACACCAAGGATCGCAGTAGGTTCTGTACACGTTCTGTACATGTTCATTCGGGCGTTGGGTCAGTAGAAATTTGGTTTTCTCTGCTTTACATATGGTGGCAAAGATAGGGGAGTTATCTTAAAATTAAATATTTTAGTGTACTATAAGGAATTGCGGTACGTTTTCTATGTGTTATTATATGGAACTTTAATACGTGGTGTAATTTAACATATTACTCCACATAGTTCCACATATCACTCTCCACATATGTTAACTGCTTAAGTTAGAAACTTACTTGTGGTCGATCTTGAACCCATTGATGATGTGACGATGTATATTGAATTTTGTAACTAGCTCATCAAGATTGTAACTTGCTTAGCTAAATGAATTGTGGGGTTCAGTCCATGAGCCCATTATGTGCCTCTGTAACCCTTTCCACTACTGCCCACAAGATGGTTATAGGGTGCATAAAAAAATGAATTAACTAACTGGTGTAATTAATTCAACAATGGTATTAGTGGGCACACCCAAGTTACATTTGGGAAGTTCATCACACAAAAACAACATCAGGTCATCGACAGGTACTTCCATAAACAAACATCAAAATTCACATGATTAAATATCATAATTTATATTCAAATTCTTTAACTTGTTGAACATATTAATGGTTGATTTTTATGTGTGAGTTAGAAACTGAAGCAACAGTTGGGAAAGAATGTCAATGAGCCAATTAGAGAGTTTGTATGCCACAGACCCTACCAAGCTAATGATTGGCCTTAATACCTTATGTGTTTTGATAAGGCCATACTTACATGTAGGGGTAAGGAAGGTTAACGACTTGGCGTCGCGGTATCTCAATGGGACGACCATAATTGACCATTCGTTCTTGACACATCCTTACCCACTTCTCTCTTCCCCCCTCACCTTCTTCTTCCGGGTTGGCCGTCCAAATATTCTCCTCCCCCTTTCTCGATTCTCTCATTCTTGCTACTGACAACTGCCCTGATGGGTTGAAAGCGCTTAGGTATTACTCACCTTTTATTGTGGTGTTTTGGTATTTATTTGATTAGTGTCATAGATAATTTCGTGCACACACACACACACATGTATATAAATATATATATATATATATATATATATATATATATATATATATATATATATATATATATATATATATATATATATATACATATGTCGTACCTAGTTGTTGACTCTTCAGAGGTCTGAAGGGACAACTAACACAACACCTATACCCCCTATTAGGCTATTTACCAGGAACTTCTTTTCCACAGCCCATAAAACGGAGGAAAGGGTCCTGAAAGATATTGTTAATAGGAACGTTATCCCTACAGACAAAAATCAGAAGATACAATTGACCATTTACTATAAAACCAAAAAAAAGGCCACCCTACTCATGAGAAACTCTCCAGACACAAAGTAGAACGCCTTAAAGGAGACTAACGTCGTCCATGCCTTCAAATGCCCACTTGGGAACTGTAAGCCCCAAAGAACTCAGTATATAGGCAAGATAACAACATCTCTTTCCAGGCGATTAACAATGCATAAGCAACAGGGCTCCATTAAGGAACATTTAATCTCTTCCCACAACCAGACCATCACCAGACAAGTCTTAACAAACAACACTGAAATCATCGACAGATACAGCGATAGCAGGCGGCTTGACATCTGCGAGGCACTACACATCAAAAAGTCAACACCAGCAATCACCAACCAATTAATGCACAACTATATTCTACCCACTTCAAGACTCCGTACCAATATAGAAGCATAAAGAGGAAGTATGGGCCAATAGGCCCTTTGCAGTTACTTCCATTCTTCCCTCTCATTTATCCAATTTATACCCATTGTACCGTGTTCTGTCTTGTGTTGGTCAAAAGTTTGTTCACCTCATCCAAAACTGTTGCCACATTTCACCTCTCCCAAATGCGAGTATATGTGTTTTCAGGTTACAGTTGTGTGTGTGTGTAAACTAAAGTCTTTGAAAATGTAATAAGTTATTACGAAACGCGTTCAAGCGTCGCCTCAGACTAGAAATAAAAATGAATTTTGGAGAATTGATTTTTCAATTACCATCGACAGTAAAAAGAAACATAAGAAATATTGAGAAAATTCGTGTTAGCATTATTAATCTTACTTTTTCGGTCATATTTAACAACATATGTTTACAAGAAAGACGGCTACCAAAATATACTATTATATATATATATATATATATATATATATATATATATATATATATATATATATATATATATATATATATATATATATATATATATATATATATATAAGTTGTGATGGTACCAGGGTACCACCTCTGGTGTGCAAGTGTGGGGACCCATAGCCTCGGAAAAGAAAATAAAGAGTATTCAGAGAAGACCTTGTGGATTCTCACTGAACACGTTAATATTTCCTTCACCTGCCACCTCCATTCTTTTGTATATATACATGAATATTTGTTTTATTTAAACTTGGTTACAAAAAGGGAGTTACATATATGGTACAAAGATGATCATATAAGTTGTTGAGTTTCTCCAGCTCCTCAGATGGCGGGCAGGAACCCTGAATGCAGTGAGCATTTCCCCTCTGTATCGCCACACTGAGGCGCTTGAAAAGGAAGCTGGCAGCTCTAGGGTTTCTTGTTGTTTCAGTTAGCCTAGAATCCAGTTCATTAAAAAACTAATGGCACTCTTACCCCAGGCGCCGAGTGTCTCAGAAGTAATGGGGACAAAATTGTAGTGGTGATCCAGTTCTCTGTACTTATGGGATTTGGCTGTTTCCCTGTGAGTGGCAGCGCCATCCGGCTGTGCAACACTGAAGTCAATGTAGGTGTTAGCCAGGGTTGATACGCATGTGTAATACCTTGCCAACTGCTTGCCATTCTTCCAGGGGTTCACTGTGATACCATCCGGGCGACCAATAAGAGCATCAGAGTTATGGGGAGTTAGGTAACGAGGCTCTCTTTCAGCTGGGCATTCTGCTGCGGTGAGGCTCCTCTTGATGATGTCGTTAACTTCACTGTGCCTCGAGTGCCATCCCCCTGTGCTTTGGCAGAGTAGGCCATGGTGGCCGTACCTGTCAGCCACCACCTCGCTGCAAATACACCTATATCTGGTGTGGATTGGGGCAGCAAGGCGAAGGGCCACAGCAATTCGGAGGGCGTGTGGTGTGAGACGCGTGCCAGTTGCCGACATTGGGGTTGCTAACAGGAAATCCCGTGCATGTGGGGCTGCTACTGCTGTGAGGCGAGCAATGTCGTGTTGTGTTGTTGCAGCACCCAGGCACTCTGCAGCAACTTGGTCTACAATGGGGCCATCCCAGCTGGATTGCTTGTGGGCTTTTGGGGATGGTGGTTGAGGTGATGGGCCTGCACGAGAGGCCCACTCGGTGGCACAGCGTGTAAAATTGGGATCGTGTACACCTGCCAGCTGATGTAAGTAGGCAGGTAGAATTTCCTTTACAAGGTCGTCGGATGCCGAGGAAGAGGACAGGAATGAGACTCTTATTGTCTTCTCCTACTACCCCCCTATATTTTGGCTGACTCCGGCCTCTAGTTGTCCGCCAGGTCTGCCATCTTCTTTCTATATCAATGGAGGACCATCTCTAAGTTGAATTCATCTGGATGTTGATTACTGGCGTCAGCTCCCGAATGATCGCAGCCTCAAGCGTACGAAGGCTCTTACGATCGTCGGTGCGTGTGATTATTATCGTATCTTTCACGAAGTCTTTGTGGATTCAGGATGGTGTTGGAGTGTTGAGAACTAATAATCGCCAAGCCATAGTGAAAAATCCGACAATAATCAATCGCGCCGTCGACCGTAGGAGGTTTCGTACGCCTGAGGCTGTGTTAAGAGAATTTAGAGATTATTTAGTGAACTACAAGAAACAAATTTAATTAGAAAAAAACACATCTATACCTGGAGAAATCGACATTATTTCAGAAGGCTGTGAGCTCATCACTGAAAACGCACACTTCTTCATTAAAGCTAAGAGGTCACACCTTCTTATGAAAGGTCAAGACGTTCCTGAGAAGACTAAATTTGCCAACTGGACATATCCAGTACTTACGATGGCTTAGATGGTTGGATCAGAGGTCACCGAGAAGAACTACCACACCTTGAGAAGGGCTACAGTTCACCAGGAAGAACATCAACTCCTGGACATCGGAAAACGATGTTTTTTAATCATATCTTTTTTTCAAAATCTTCATGAGTAATAAAATTAATTACATCTTCCTACTACGTCAGTTTCATAATTTCTAGAAATGTAAATATTATTATTATTATCGCTTGTTTAATTAGCTTCACTCTAAAATGTTTATATATATATATATATATATATATATATATATATATATATATATATATATATATATATATATATATATATATATATATGTATATATATATATGTCGTACCTAGTAGCCAGAACGCACTTCTCAGCCTACTATGCAAGGCCCGATTTGCCTAATAAGCCAAGTTTTCATGAATTAATATATTTTCTCTAATTTTTTTCTTATGAAATGATAAAGTTACCCATTTCATTATGTATGAGGTCAATTTTTTTTTATTGGAGTTAAAATTAACGTAGATATATGACCGAACCTAACCAACCCTACCTAACCTAACCTAACCTATCTTTATAGGTTAGGTTGGGTTAGGTAGCTGAAAAAGTTAGGTTAGGTTAGGTTAGGTAGTCGAAAAACAGTTAATTCAAGAAAACTTGGCTTATTAGGCAAATCGGGCCTTGCATAGTAGGCTGAGAAGTGCGTTCTGGCTACTAGGTACGACATATATATATATATATTGGGGGGGGATAGTGTACAAGTACGTGTGTGTATATTTGCACGTGAGTATATATGTGTGTAGTTACTATTAATAATTACTGGGTACTAAGTTTCCACCTGTGTCCACCTGTGTCCACCTTGTAGGTATTCCACCCGTGCTAAAGAGTTTGTCTTTGTCCACTATGTCAATTCCCCTTAGTATTTTGTAGATGGTTATCATGTCTCCTCCTACTCGTCTGTCTTCCAGACCGTGAGGTTAAGCTCCCATACTCTTTCTTCGTAGCTCATACCTCTCAGTTCTGGGACTAGCTTGGTAGAATACCTCTGAATCTTCTCTAACTTTGTCTTGTGTTTAACTAGGCATGGACTCCAGGCTGGCGCTGCATACTCCAGGATTGGTCTGACATAAGTGGTATACAAGGTCCTGAACGATTCCTTGCACAAGTTTCTGAAGGTAGTTCTTAAGTTGGCCAATCTAGCCTATGCCGCTGATGATATTGTTTTCATGTGGGCCTCTGGGGACAGGTTCGGTGTGATATCAACCCCCAGATCTTTCTCTCTATATGATTCTTGCAGGATTTCACCTCCCAGATGGTACCTAGTGTTCAGCCTCCTCCTCCCTTCGCCTAATACAATTACTTTACACATTCCTGAATTGAACTTTAGTAGCCATTTTCTAGACCATCAATTCAGTTTGCCAGGTCGTCATGGATAAACTCGCCCACTGTTTATTCACCTAGTTGTGCTCACTGGGGTTGAGCTCTGGCTCTTTCGGCCGCCTCTCAACTGTTAATCAATCAACTTTTTTTCACACGCACACACATCCCCAAGAAGTGTCCCGTAACAGCTGTCTAACTCCGAGGTACCTATTTATTGCTAGGTGAACATGGGCATCAGGGTGAAAGACACTGCCCATTTGTTTCCGCCTTCGCCGGGAATATATCCCCGTCCCGAGAATTACGAATCTCGATCGCTGTCCATTCCACCAGGCCCCTCCACTCAGACACCGTGTGTATGTGTGTGTGTGTGTGTGTGTGTGTGTGTGTGTGTGTGTGTGTGTGTGTATGTGTGTGTGTGTGTGTGTGTGTGTGTGTGTGTGTGTGTGTGTGTGTGTGTGTGTGTGTGTGTGTGTGTGTGTGTGTGTGTGTACTCACTTAGTTGTACTCACCTAGTTGTGCTTGCGGGGGTTGAGCTCTAGCTCTTTGGTCCCGCCTCTCAACTGTCAATCAACAGGTGTACAGGTTCCTGAGCCTATTGGGCTCTATCATATCTACACTTGAAACTGTGTATGGAGTCAGCCTCCACCACATCACTTCCTAATGCATTCCATTTGTCAACCACTCTGACACTAAAAAAGTTCTTTCTAATATCTCTCTGGCTCATTTGGGCACTCAGTTTCCACCTGTGTCCCCTTGTTCGCGTACCATCAGTGTTGAATAGTTTATCCTAATCAACCCCGTCAACCCCGTCTCTGAGAATTTGTAGGTAGTGATCATGTCTCCCCTTACTCTTCTGTCTTCCAGTGTCGTAAGGTGCATTTCCCGCAGCCTTTCCTCGTAACTCATGCCTCTTAGTTCTGGAACTAGCCTAGTGGCATACCTCTGAACTTTTTCCAGCTTCGTCTAGTTCTTGACAAGAAACAGGCTCCATGCTGGGGCCGCATACTCCTGGATTGGCCTCACATTTGTGGTATACAAGGTTCTGAAGGAGTCCTTACACAGGTTTCTGAAGGCTGTTCTGATGTTAGCCAGCCTCGCGTATGCCATCGATGTTATTTTTTTGATGTGGGCTTCAGGAGACAGGTTTGGTGTGATATCAACTTCTAGATCTTTCTCCCTGTCCGTTTCATGAAGGACTTCATCTCCCATTAGATATTCAGTGTCTGGCCTCTTATTTCATGCCCCTAGTTTCATCACCTTACATTTACTTGGGTTGAACTTTAGTAACCATTTGTTGGACCATTCCACGCACATTTATGTGCGTGTGTTTGTGTTGCGCATGTGTGTGTGCAACACCTGACACGGCTCTCCTCTCACTGGTAACCTCGACAACAAGGTTTTCGCTACATCATGGTGCCAGGTGGTGCCAGGTCCGTGACTGGCACTCACACAAGCCAGGTCCGTGACTGATACTCACACAAGCCAGGTCCGTGGCTGATACTCACACAAGCCAGGTCCGTGACTGGCCCCCACACAAGCCAGGCCTGTGACTGTCTCTCACACAAGCCATGCCCGTGACTGTCCCCCACACAAGCCAGGTCCGTGACTGTCACTCACACAAGCCAGGCCCGTGACTGTCACACAAGCCAGGCCCGTGACTGTCACTCACACAAGCCAGGCAAGTGACTGGATCCCCACACAAGACAAACATTAGGCTGCCATTTACACAAATATACAAAGAGAAACTACTAATATATTATATTACATTACAAGTTAAAATTTACAGGGCCTATTTCAAGTACAAAATTACAAGTGACATTACAATCTTCTATATAAATAAAAATGGAAATGTTCTTTTTTGCTTAACCGCTAATCTCCGAAAGTTCTTCACCGATTGCTTTGAAATTTTCACACAACGTTCCATTCGCATCCGGCCAGGTTTTCATATACATACTATATACATGTCACGTTTGAGACGGTAAAAAAAACAGGGTTTTTCTTAAAAGCTGTGTTTTTCATGTGAAGAAAATTTCCGAAAGTTCTTCACCGATTGCTTTGAATTTCTGACACAACGTTGCATTCGAATAGGCGCGTCTTTTTATATATCTACTATATAGATGCCAGCCCTGAGTCAGGTAAAAACATTGAAAAATAGCGCCATCTGTTGCACATAATGGCAACATGCACGCTGTTCTAAATATGTCATGAATTCCATTTCAATGTTTCCGTTGCATTAATAATTTTTTTTTTCATTGACTTCGATTTATTTTATTATTTATTGAATAATTTTGTGTGACATTGTGTTGGAATTGAGCTGTGTTGTTTACCATACCGTTCATTTCGTAAGTATCAGTATAGATGCCACACCTGTGACAGGTAAAACTATGCTTTTCTTGACAAACAGCACAATCTGTTGCATGTAAGAGCAACACACATGCTATACTAAATATGTTACAATACCATTTCAATGTTTCTGATTGCATTGATAAATTGAATTTTCATAGATTTTGATTTATTTTCATTCTGATTTAATTATTTTGGATAAATTGCATTGGAATTGAGCTGTGTTGTTTACCATACTGTTCATTTCGCGAGTATAATTATTTTTTCATATTTTCATTTCATTTTAACTGCTTTTCTTATATTTCAGTGATGGGAACTTCAGTTCACTTGATGTTCCCATTTTTCTGATGGGAACATTAGATCATTTGGGAAGGCATCGGACGAGGGAGTGGGGAATGGTGGGGAGGACGAGGTCACGGGGGGAGTTAGGAATGGGTGGGACGAGGGGATGGGGGAATGGAAAATGGTGGGGTAGACAAAGGGACAGGGGAGTGGGACATGGTGGGAAGGAAGAGGGAATATTGGAGTGGGGAATGCAGGGGAGGACGAGGGGACGGTGGAGTGGGGAATAGTAGGAAGGCCAAGGAGACAGATGAGGGGGGAATGGTGGGGAGGACTAGGGGGACAGGGAAGATTTCTGTGGCTCAGCAACGCACATGCATGGCTGAGCCACAGCAACGCGTGGCCGGGTACTGCTAGTTAAAAGTAAATATCTTAATTTCGTTTGGTTTTAAGGCTTTTCAAGATCATATAACCCGCGCGAGGGTTACGAAGACAAATATCTTACTGACATTTAGACAGTATAGTTTAGTCCAGGACCAAGGCAAACTGTCCAGGACCAAAGCAAACTGTCCAGGACCAAGGCAAACTGTCCAGGACCAAAGCAAACTGTCCAGGACCAAGGCAAACTGTCCAGGACCAAAGCAAACTGTCCAGGACCAAGGCAAACTGTCCAGGACCAAAGCAAACTGTCCAGGACCAAGGCAAACTGTCCAGGACCAAAGCAAACTGTCCAGTACCAAAGCAAACTGTCCAGGACCAAAGCAAACTGTCCAGGACCAAAGCAAACTGTCCAGGACCAAAGCCAACTGTCCAGGACCAAAGCAAACTGTCCAGGACCAAAGCAAACTGTCCAGGACCAAAGCAAACTGTCCAGTACCAAAGCAAACTGTCCAGGACCAAAGCAAACTGTCCAGGACCAAAGCAAACTGTCCAGGACCAAGGCAAACTGTCCAGGACCAAAGCAAACTGTCCAGGACCAAGGCAAACTGTCCAGGACCAAGGCAAACTGTCCAGTACTAAGGCAAACTGTCCAATACCAAAGCAAACTGTCCAGGACCAAGGCAAACTGTCCAGTATCAAGGCAAACTGTCCAATACCAAAGCAAACTGTCCAGGACCAAGGCAAACTGTCCAGGACCAAAGCAAACTGTCCAGGACCAAGGCAAACTGTCCAGGACCAAAGCAAACTGTCCAGGACCAAAGCAAACTGTCCAGGACCAAGGCAAACTGTCCAGGACCAAAGCAAACTGTCCAGGACCAAAGCAAACTGTCCAGGACCAAAGCAAACTGTCCAGGACCAAGGCAAACTGTCCAGGACCAAGGCAAACTGTCCAGGACCAAAGCAAACTGTCCAGGACCAAAGCAAACTGTCCAGGACCAAGGCAAACTGTCCAGTACCAAAGCAAACTGTCCAGGACCAAAGCAAACTGTCCAGTACCAAGGCAAACTGTCCAGGACCAAGGCAAACTGTCCAGTACCAAAGCAAACTGTCCAGGACCAAAGCAAACTGTCCAGGACCAAAGCAAACTGTCCAGGACCAAAGCAAACTGTCCAGGACCAAAGCAAACTGTCCAGGACCAAAGCAAACTGTCCAGTACCAAGGCAAACTGTCCAGGACCAAAGCAAACTGTCCAGGACCAAAGCAAACTGTCCAGGACCAAAGCAAACTGTCCAGTACCAAGGCAAACTGTCCAGGACCAAAGCAAACTGTCCAGGACCAAAGCAAACTGTCCAGGACCAAAGCAAACTGTCCAGGATCAAAGCAAACTGTCCAGTACCAAGGCAAACTGTCCAGGACCAAAGCAAACTGTCCAGGACCAAAGCAAACTGTCCAGGACCAAAGCAAACTGTCCAGTACCAAGGCAAACTGTCCAGGACCAAGGCAAACTGTCCAGTACCAAGGCAAACTGTCCAGTACCAATGCAAACTGTCCAGGACCAAAGCAAACTGTCCAGTACCAAGGCAAACTGTCCAGTACCAAGGCAAACTGTCCAGGACCAAGGCAAACTGTCCAGGACCAAAGCAAACTGTCCAGGACCAAAGCAAACTGTCCAGGACCAAAGCAAACTGTCCAGGACCAAAGCAAACTGTCCAGTATCAAGGCAAACTGTCCAGGACCAAAGCAAACTGTCCAGGACCAAAGCAAACTGTCCAGGACCAAAGCAAACTGTCCAGTACCAAGGCAAACTGTCCAGGACTGTGGGGAAAATTCCAGGCAGCTAATCTCTCTTTTTTCAAATTGATTTAATAAAATAAAGTTATGTCTTATTTATTTTCTTAGTAAGTAAGTATTAATTAAGTGGACTGTATGTACTGGTAAACTGCCTGAAATCTTCTTACACACCATTGGGAGGGACAATTGGTAGCCTAAACCACTTTGTTATGGTTCCTTCTTAAACTACCAATTGTTTACCTTTAAAACTATTATTTCAGTTATTTCATTATAAGTAATTAATTATATCTACTGCTACTGCTATACTAAAATGTCTTAGCTGAGCCAGTAGAATGGGCCTAGTAAGGCGTGTAGGTGTAGCCTCAAGATGGGTGTGGCCCTGCCTCTTTGTGCCACGTAATGGCGGCTGGTGGGAAGGACAAGGCTTGGCAAACAAGTAGTTAATTATGTGTATGAACCAACTGTCTGCACAGATTCTTGAAGCTCCTCTCACAATTTACCTGTATGGGATGCAAGGAATTAATCAAAGTTCCCTAAACATATCAATTACAGGTATGACATGAACTGTGGGGGCTGTAATGGGGTACACGTACGGTGTTTTTGGGGATGTCCTACGACATAACCATCTACATATTTATATTAATCAGTGCACTTGAATAATAAACAATACTTGGTAGACGGATACAGTTGATGTTGTGATGTTGTTAGGCTGTGTGGCTGGTGTTGACACGTAAATGGGGTGTCTAGCTGTTTACACCAGTTAAGACAGCGTGGTATGCTCATCCCATGTTTTGTTGTTATGTCCGGCATCTTCCTCCTCGGGGTGACGCTCTTATGCTCTGGTTCTTCACTCAAAGTAATTTTACATTAACAAGGGAACCTAGCTACTATTTGATGTAAATAATTATATTCATTCTTAGTGATTACTTTTTTGTTAACTTTAGATACTAAACTAATCTATTAACAATGTTTCATAATGTAAATATACGATGACTTTGATGACGTCACGGAGTCTCCCATTTTCCATCCTGAAGGGAGTATAGACTAGGGGAGACTGTGTTATTTGTGTGTGTGGTTGTGTGTGTGTGTCGGTTTCCCGACATAATTCCCAGGGAGCAGAACACGGGTCGAAGTCCCGGTAAGGACTGCGATCACTATTCCTCTCCCCCAGAATTATAGTGCTGCTTTAATTTGAGTTTACATTGTTGTGCAGCAGTCCGTTGGGGACGTATGTCCCGTACTGGCGTATCGGGTGCTGGAAGTCGTTGTACGTCTTCTTTCCTGGCCAGTTCTAAAGGTACTAATTTCTCTAAAGTTTTGAGAGTAGTGTTGCCTTTACATTTTACTTTCACTATTCTCAAGATGCCCTGGCTGTCTGGATGAACAGAGACTATTTCTCCTATAGGCCACTCCGAGCGTGGTCCGTCACTATCCACCAGAACTATGTCACCAGGGTTCAAGTTAATTCTGTTATAGGGATTGTTTGCCCCGTAATGATACTCCCTCAGAGCTGTTAGGTATTCACGAGTCCATACGTCATTCCACCGACTTATCACCCCTGAAAGATGTTTGAAACGTTGAACCAAATCACTCTCTTTGACATATGAAGGATCCTCTGGTTCCTCATCCGTAAGGGACACAAGTGTTTTGAGAGGTCTCCCATACATCAAATGAGCTGGACTTAATGGTTCACGCTGCAAAGCATCATCAGAGAGGTAGGTAAGTGGTCGGTTGTTAACTCGTGCTTCTATTTCTATGATTACTGTTTGAAGCTCCTGAAGGTCAATCTTTTGGCGGTGTAGGGTTTTCCGTAAAGACCGTTTCACCGTACCAACCATCCGTTCATAGAAGCCTCCATGCCATGGTGCTCTGGGAGGTATGAATTTCCAATAGCACTGCCGTTGAGTTAGGGCTGTGCGTACCTTGGGGTGTGTCCAGATTTTCCTCAGGCATGCTTCTCCTGCCACCAAGTTGGACCCATTATCTGAAATCATTAACTTGGGACAAGATCTACGTGAAGCAAACCTGCGGAAAGCCTGTAAGAATGCTTCGGCACTCATATCGGGAGTCACTTCTAGATGGACTGCCCTTGTTGTGGCACAAGTAAAAAGACAGATATAGGCCTTTACTGGTTTCTTGTCTTTAGTGCCTGTCAGTGTTAGTGCTCCTGTGAAATCTACTCCTGTTGTCTCAAAAGGATGAATATGTACGACTCGTTCCTTCGGAAGTGGAGGAGGGCCAGGATATGGACACACTCTGGCATCGTATCTCCGGCATACAACACAGGATTTGATTATGGATTTTACTGTCTGTCTACCTTGGGGTAGCCAGTACTGTTGTCTTAATTCTGTGAGAGTATCTAATACCCCACCATGCAGAGTGCAGTATTTGTGTATATGTAACACAATTAGTTTGCTTACTATGTGGTGACGAGGGAGCAATATTGGATTTTTTGCTTCCAGATCTATGTCAGCATGTTGTAAGCGTCCTCCGCATCTTATCAAGTTATAATTGTCAGTGTCTAACCAGAGACCCAGATCATGTTGTAGCTTCTTAGGAACATTGTCAATTTCTGTCCCGAATGTGTCGGTCTGAGCTCTTTTAACCCAGTACCTTAAGGCACTAGGGAAATTATGCTTGATTCCTATTTTCTTTAGAAAATCAAACACTACTTGGGTGACACCTACAAGTTTGTTCAGTTCAGAGTACCGAGCAGGATCAATTACCAAAGTCTGAGGTAGTTCCGGGTTCTCAGTGGGAACAGTGACATTGGTCACAATGACTTGTGGCTTTTGTTCAGGCCACTGGTCGCTGATTAGCCACTGAGGTCCATTGAACCACATCTCTGCCTTTGTTAATTGCCGTAAAGTCAGGCCTCGGGAGAGATAGTCAGCTGGATTCTCTTTAGTAGGTACATATCTTAGTTTATACCCTGCTGACAACTCTCGTATTTCCTTAACGCGGTTACTCACGTAAGGATTCTTACTGTTATTGTTTTTAACCCACTGTAGCACTGCCTCATTATCTGACCATACTACTGTTTCTTTAAAGTGGATGTGGCTTAAGGCCTTGATCAGATAATGAGCCAATCTTACACCTAGCAGTAAGGCTGTTAATTCCAGTTGTGGCAGTGATCTTTTCTTTAAAGGTGCCACTCTGGCCTTTGATGTGAGCAAATTGGCTTGCCCATTTGAGACCAGGTAAGCTACTGTACCATAAGCCTTTCCTGAGGCATCACAAAATACATGCAACTTAATTGGTTCCTTTTCATTTACTGTTGTGTTCCTAGGGAACTTGACAGACTCTAGGATGCTTAAATCTTTCACTAACCCTTGCCATTTTTCTTGTAGGGCAGGTGTTAGAAGATCATCCCAGCCTATCTTTTGTTGCCAACATTCCTGTATTATCATCTTCCCATTAATTAGTATTGGACTTAATAAGCCTAATGGGTCGAAGGGTTTGCTGACTTGTGATAGCAATTTTCTCATTGTTAAGTTAGTGGTATCTGTCTCCACTGACTTGATTGTCAACTGATCGGTTGTCGTGTTCCATTGGACACCTAGTACCTTTGTCATCTCGGGTACTTGGTAGTCGGGAAATTCAGTTGTGATCAGTTGTTTTAATTTGTCATTGTTAGAGACCCAAGACTGGAGAGGCATATTGGCTCCCATTAATTCTCGATTGGCCTCATGGTATATGTCCAACAGCTTACTTTCGCTGTTGGCTGTTCCTTGAAAGTTATCCACATACAGGTTTTCGCTAATTTCTGTCTTGTTCGGGCTATTGGACTTCTTCAAGTGCGTATCCAAGGTAGCTTGAAGCAGAAATGGTGAGCTCGTGGCTCCGAACAAAACAGACGCAAACCTATAAGTGATTATTTCACTGTTTGGATCATTAGGATCCTTAATCCATAGGAACTTTGTGTAGTTCCGGTCTTCTTCTTGAAGACCTACCCTAAGGAATGCCTTGCTAATGTCGGCCGTATATGCATAAGTCCCTATACGAAACTTTAACAGCACGTCATAAAGCCTTTGTGTTAGGCTTGGGCCTGTTTGAAGGCAGTCATTTAACGAAACACTATTCTGCCCCATCTTAGCACTGCAATTAAATACTATCCGTAGTGGGGTAGTCGCAGAATCCTTCTGAACATGGTGGTGTGGCAGATAATGTCCTTCCTTTGGGTTATCATTTGTTACAACTTCGATAAATTTGTCATCGAGCTGCTTCTGTATTATTTCATGGTACAACTTCAAGTTCTCAGGTTGTCTTTGTAAACGTAACACCTGTGATCTTAATTGATTTTGTGCCATGAAGTAGTTGATGGGTAGCTGAGGGTGATTCAGCTTCCATGGTAACCTGACCCAGTACTGATTATCTCTGTAGATAACTGAGTCTAGGTATTGTTTATAAGTCCAGTCATCATCTGGACTAGGTTGTACAGGGACAATGCCGAGAGTTGCCAGGTCCCATAACTTATATACTGGGGGATCAAGCTCATCCTCGGAAATGTCTCTGAGTTGCAGTGGAGACTGTTCTAGTCATGCAACCATTACTGTGTTGGCATGTTGGTGATCCACAGGTGCGGGTTGTTTTAGCCGTAATACTGGGCCTGTTAGTAAATAGCCACCTGCAGATGGTAACACGTTCATACCGTGGTAATCTTCCTTTCCTATGATAAACTTATGGTAGACATCTGATCCCATAAGGATTCCAATATCGGAAAGGTTGTCCGAAGTAATGTTATCAGCCAAAGGAATTCCCTTTTCTTCTAGGAATTTGGCTGTTGTTCCTAGACCTTCTATATACAGGTCTGTTGGAAATCTATCTACTACTAGTGCTGGTACTTTTCGTACATAACCTCCTAATCGTACTGTGGGTCGTACTACCCCGTAAGTTCGGGTTCCCGAGTTAGTCAGGAATCCCTTTATGTTTATCCGTGTCTCCTCTACAGGTGTAAGTTTCAGTTTATCTACCAACTCCTTGGATATAAAGGTCAGTTGGGACCCCTGATCAAATAATCCACGTACGGTGGCTTTATTCTTTCCATTTCTAATGATCAATCGTGCAGTAGGTAGAGCTGATTTATGGTTAGACCTGGTTGTGAAGACACTTATGTCAGGTAACACAGTACAAAGTTTTACTGATGCTGTAGCTCCTTCCTCCTCTTGTGGTTTGGGAGACTTTATACTTGTGTCCCCACAAAGTGCAGTATGGTGTTGACCCTTATGGCACTTAGTGCAGATGCGCATTACTGTCGTGCAATTGTCGGGATGATGTTCCCTTATACACTTGCTACATCTATATAACTCCTTGAGTCGTTTTATGCGTGTTGCACGATCAGGGTAGCGTCTGCAATTGTACATGGAATGTGATTGCTCACAAAACACACATGGTTTCCAGACATTAACAGTATCTTGAGGAGTCACCGTCTTGGGTGATGCGTTGACTGTAGGTTTGGAAGGACCAACTGCATATGTTCCTACACTGCCCTGATTCCACTTTGTGGAGGGGGAAGATGTTTTAGCTTTGTTTGGAGCACTGTTTGTACTCTGTTGTTTACTATTAGTAGCAGATGTGGGTTTAGATGTTTTTTCTTCTGGATTAACTCTTTCTCGTTCTATGATGGTTTGTAAACCCTTTGTAATCTCATTTACAGTCAAGGATGACTTACCTACTAATACAAACAACTTATCCAGTATGTCCCTGGGTAATTTCCGTGTCATGTGGACTTGTATTATCCAGTCTGACTCATCCAGGTTCACTTTATTTTTAAGTGCCTTGAGTATGGACTCAAGCTCCAATCTGAAGGTTTGGAGTGAGACTGCAGTATTATTTGGAGGTTTAATGTCTAACAGTCTCTGTGTTAGAATTCTGATAGTCCTTTCAGGTTTAGCGTAATTATCTTTCAGGAGTTGCACTGCATTGTCATAATCATCATCTGTGTGATTTAGATTACAGACTACCTGATACGCTTCATCCTTCAAGACACTCTGTAAGTATGTAAACTTTGTTGTTTTTGGCACATTAGCATTAGAATCCACAGAATCGACAAATTTGCTCCAGAAACCGTCCCAACTCTCGTCTTCTCTTCCAGAAAAAGTTGGTAAACTAAGTGATGGCAATTTGACTTCTGGTGCTGTCTGTTTCTGGGAAGTTGTGGTTACAATATTTATATTAGCTTTATGGGCATGTATGATATCATCAAAGTATTGCAACTGTGTAAACATTGTATCTTCATAATCGGAATGTTCTTGTATAACATCTTGTAATGTTTCTCCACCAACACTGGTATTCTGTAGTAAAACTTGATATTCTTTCATTTGTTGCAACACACGGTCATATTTGTTCCGTGCAAGCCTAAGATAATTTTCCAATGCTACATAGTTAACTGGAGTTTGTTTACTTATGTCATCACATGTGCTAATCTGCCGTGATAAATGATCCCTCAATCCTGTGAGGGTTATTTGGACATTTTTGACAGTAGACATTTTGGAAGTACTTGTTAGTCGTATAGACTACACTATAATTTGAGTGGTAGACCTGTATCAATGCTGGTATCCGCAAGTTAGCCCATCATTATCACTCTTGGTTGGTACAGAGACACAGGTTAACACTCAAAGGTGAAATGATTATAGTTAAATTGTACTAATGTTATATTGATATCATATTGACAACACAACTCGGGTTGTCTTAAATACTGCATAAAAATATGTACTTGCTAGGTTGTAATATGTGTTCAACTCTAGACAAGTGTAAAATTCTTACCCTTACACCAGGTTAGCACAATAAATTAGACTAGGTTGCTGTACAACACCAGCCTAAAATGTTCTATCCTTGTGCAAGAATTAGTAGTAAATGATGTGGCATGCAGTAAATGTTACAGTAATGGCAATAATAATGCAATACAAAAAAACATATATAAGTAACTTATAAGTAAAGTAGCCTCTTATCAACCTCTTGTAATGAAATGAAAAAAGCACAATTGTTCCTTTGGTACTGTCAGAACAATAATAGTGCTTGTTGTAAGTTCTGTTTGCTATGAGATTGAAAAGTTAGGCTAGAAAATATGCAAAAAATATAGCAGTGTCTTCCTGCTATAATGTGTGTAGGTAATATTGCACTATCACTATATGTATGTATAATATCTAGTTCAAAGAACTAAATATAATCCGGTTCCGTAGGACCAAACAATGTGGGGAAAATTCCAGGCAGCTAATCTCTCTTTTTTCAAATTGATTTAATAAAATAAAGTTATGTCTTATTTATTTTCTTAGTAAGTAAGTATTAATTAAGTGGACTGTATGTACTGGTAAACTGCCTGAAATCTTCTTACACACCATTGGGAGGGACAATTGGTAGCCTAAACCACTTTGTTATGGTTCCTTCTTAAACTACCAATTGTTTACCTTTAAAACTATTATTTCAGTTATTTCATTATAAGTAATTAATTATATCTACTGCTACTGCTATACTAAAATGTCTTAGCTGAGCCAGTAGAATGGGCCTAGTAAGGCGTGTAGGTGTAGCCTCAAGATGGGTGTGGCCCTGCCTCTTTGTGCCACGTAATGGCAGCTGGTGGGAAGGACAAGGCTTGGCAAACAAGTAGTTAATTATGTGTATGAACCAACTGTCTGCACAGATTCTTGAAGCTCCTCTCACAATTTACCTGTATGGGATGCAAGGAATTAATCAAAGTTCCCTAAACATATCAATTACAGGTATGACATGAACTGTGGGGGCTGTAATGGGGTACACGTACGGTGTTTTTGGGGATGTCCTACGACATAACCATCTACATATTTATATTAATCAGTGCACTTGAATAATAAACAATACTTGGTAGACGGATACAGTTGATGTTGTGATGTTGTTAGGCTGTGTGGCTGGTGTTGACACGTAAATGGGGTGTCTAGCTGTTTACACCAGTTAAGACAGCGTGGTATGCTCATCCCATGTTTTGTTGTTATGTCCGGCATCTTCCTCCTCGGGGTGACGCTCTTATGCTCTGGTTCTTCACTCAAAGTAATTTTACATTAACAAGGGAACCTAGCTACTATTTGATGTAAATAATTATATTCATTCTTAGTGATTACTTTTTTGTTAACTTTAGATACTAAACTAATCTATTAACAATGTTTCATAATGTAAATATACGATGACTTTGATGACGTCACGGAGTCTCCCATTTTCCATCCTGAAGGGAGTATAGACTAGGGGAGACTGTGTTATTTGTGTGTGTGGTTGTGTGTGTGTGTCGGTTTCCCGACAAGGACCAAGGCAAACTGTCCAGGACCAAAGCAAACTGTCCAGTACCAAGGCAATCTGTCCAGGACCAAAGCAAACTGTCCAGGACCAAAGCAAACTGTCCAGGACCAAAGCAAACTGTCCAGGACCAAAGCAAACTGTCCAGGACCAAGGCAAACTGTCCAGGACCAAAGCAAACTGTCCAGGACCAAAGCAAACTGTCCAGTACCAAGGCAAACTGTCCAGGACCAAGGCAAACTGTCCAGGACCAAAGCAAACTGTCCAGTACCAAGGCAATCTGTCCAGGACCAAAGCAAACTGTCCAGGACCAAAGCAAACTGTCCAGGACCAAAGCAAACTGTCCAGGACCAAAGCAAACTGTCCAGGACCAAAGCAAACTGTCCAGGACCAAAGCAAACTGTCCAGGACCAAAGCAAACTGTCCAGGACCAAGGCAAACTGTCCAGGACCAAAGCAAACTGTCCAGGACCAAAGCAAACTATCCAGTACCAAGGCAAACTGTCCAGGACCAAGGCAAACTGTCCAGTACCAAGGCAAACTGTCCAGGACCAAGGCAAACTGTCCAAGACCAAAGCAAACTGTCCAGGACCAAACATAAACACTAAACGATGGAGTACAAAATCTATCACTCTCCTGGAGTATAGTGTTTATTTATTTTATAGATTATAAAATAAATGGACAAGAGGTTTATATATAAACAATTATCTTCCTTCGTTGTAATATTCATATTTTAGCCAGACTTTTATCTCCTGTTAACATGACTGATGGGAACAGGGAAAATGATAATTATGTTTGGGTTAATGGAAGAAGACGTGGCGACTGCTTGGATGGGTGTTCAGGTCATGTTCTCGTTCATCTTAAGAACATAAGAACAAAGGTAACTGCAGAAGGCCTATTGGCCCATACGAGGCAGCTCCTATCTATAACCACCCAATCCCACTCATATACTTGTCCAACCCGCGCTTGAAGCAATCGAGGGACCCCACCTCCACCACGTTACGCGGTAATTGGTTCCACAAATCAACACCCCTGTTACCTAACCAGTATTTACCCAAGTCTTTCCTAAATCTAAATTTATCCAATTTACACCCATTTTTATCCAAGTCTTCAGGATCTTAGTCTTCACGAGGGGGAAGATACCGTCACGCATGAGTGTATAGCAGCAAACATAGTTGAAATAATCTATGGTTGAATTTTTATTTTGTGGGTATAAATAGGAGTTGCCTCGTATGGGCCAATGGGTCTTCTGCAGTTACCTTCATTTTTATGTTGTTAATCCCTTAACTACAAGGGAATCTGTGTTAATTTTTCTTGTTATTATTCCGGCGAAAATTATCCAATGACTACTTGAATTGCTGAGTAATCAAATGATGTGTTCAACAATTCAGTAATTAAAGCTCCTCTGTACACGAGAAAAGCGAAAATAATATTTTTTTCTGTTGGACAACCTAAGCGGGTACTATAAGAAATAATATAAAAACATATTTAATAATTAACAAAAACAGTTTAATACAAAAATGTAAATATATATTTGATATTTGCAGTTTCATTTTAAAAATGCCGACTTGAGTTTTCATTTAACAAACTTTCACTGGTGATCGAACAATGGCGCTGTGACGTCATAATGCTCCAGTTTCGTAACTTGAGTGGATGAAGTGCATTACTGAAAATTAGTAATAATTTTGAGTAAAAAAACATATTATGTCATTCACTGCACTAAATAATATTGTGAATTGCTTGTATAGATCTTTAGGCGTAACTTGATCATTCTTCTGATGCCTCCTGGAGCGAGACAAAACACAATTGATATTATGGTCTATCACATTAAAGTTCTGAACAAAGAAATTGTAAATAAACATATGCATGACACAGCACATGAATTCTGTTAACACTCGTATCAGACCCACAAGCTGCCAGCATGGGCCGAATATTGATGGTCAGCGGTCATACTGCTTTGATTGGCTTCATACTCACGGATGATGTGGCAAGCCATGCAAAAGTCGATGCTATATTTAGGATGATCGTAGACCTGCGCTGAATAGTGAGTGATCGTAGACCTGCGCTGTGTATAGAGTGGTCACAACCTGCGCTGTGTATAGAGTGGTCACAACCTGCGCTGTGTATAGAGTGGTCACAACCTGCGCTGTGTATAGAGTGGTCACAACCTGCGCTGTGTATAGAGTGGTCACAACCTACGGTATGTATGGAGTGGTCACCACCTGCGCTGGGTATAGAGTGGTCACAACCTACGGTATGTATAGAGTGGTCACAACCTGCGCTGTGTATAGAGTGGTCACAACCTGCGCTGTGTATAGAGTGGTCACAACCTACGGCATGTATGGAGTGGTCACAACCTGCGCTGTGTATAGAGTGGTCACAACCTGCGCTGTGTATAGAGTGGTCACAACCTGCGCTGTGTATAGAGTGGTCACAACCTACGGTATGTATGGAGTGGTCACAACCTACGCTGTGCATAAAGTGGTCACAACCTGCGCTGTGTATAGAGTGGTCACAACCTGCGCTGTGTATAGAGTGGTCACAACCTGCGCTGTGTATAGAGTGGTCACAACCTGCGCTGTGTATAGAGTGGTCACAACCTACGGTATGTATAGAGTGGTCACAACCTGCGCTGTGTATAGAGTGGTCACAACCTGCGCTGTGTATAGAGTGGTCACAACCTGCGCTGTGTATAGAGTGGTCACAACCTGCGCTGTGTATAGAGTGGTCACAACCTGCGCTGTGTATAGAGTGGTCACAACCTGCGCTGTGTATAGAGTGGTCACAACCTGCGCTGTGTATAGAGTGGTCACAACCTACGCTGTGTATAGAGTGGTCACAACCTGCGCTGTGTATAGAGTGGTCACAACCTACGCTGTGTATAGAGTGGTCACAACCTGCGCTGTGTATAGAGTGGTCACAACCTACGGTAAGTATAGAGTGGTCACAACCTACGGTATGTATGGAGTGGTCACCACCTGCGCTGGGTATAGAGTGGTCACCACCTACGGTATGTATGGAGTGGTCACAACCTACGGTATGTATAGAGTGGTCACAACCTGCGCTGTGTATAGAGTGGTCACAACCTGCGCTATGTTTACATAAGAATAATGGTAACTTCAGAAGGCCAATTGGCCCATACGAGGCAGCTCCTATTTATAACCACCCAATCCCACTCATATACATGTCCAACCCACGCTTGAAACAATCAAGGGACCCTACCTACACCATGTTACTCGGTAATTGGTTCTACAAATCAACAACCCTGTTACCGAACCAGTATTTACCCAATTCTTTCCTATATCTAAACTTATCCAAATTATACCAATTGTTTCGTGTTCTGTCTTGCGTTAATACTTTTAATACCCTATTAATATCCACCTTTTTTGTGTCCATTCATTCACTTGTAAACCTCTATTATGTCACACCTAACTCTTTGCCTTTCCAGTGAATGCAGGTTAATCTTAAATTAACAGATTAATTTAGGATTAACCTGTTAATCTTTCTTCATATGACAGGTTTCTAATTTGAGGAATTAATTTTGTCACCCTACCCTGGACACGTTCAAGTGAATATATATATCCCTTCTATAGTACGCCGACCAAAACTGAACTGTATAGTCTAAATGGGGCCTAACCAGAGCAAGATATAACTGAAGAACAACACCAGGTGTCTTATTACTAACGCTTCGATTAATAAATCCCAGTGTCGTATTGGCCTTATTACGAACATTCCTGCATTGATCTTTTGGTTTTAAATTCTTACTAATCATAACTCCCAGATCCCTTTCTCAATCCGACTATATATATCAGGCTCTGCCCTGGTGCAGTGGGACACTAGCGCCTATCATGTTGATAATACCAATGCAGGGTGCAGGCGATGAGTCACAATAACGTGGCTGAAGTAAGTTGACCAGACCACACACTAGAAGGTGAAGGGACGACGACGTTTCGGTCCGTCCTGGACCATTCTCAAGTCAATTGTGACCGTTCTCACAATCGACTTGAGAATGGTCCAGGACGGACCGAAACGTCGTCGTCCCTTCACCTTCTAGTGTGTGGTCTGGTCACCAATACAGGGTGGCGGTGGTGTGACAATCATTAACAAGTGAGATCGAGCAATCAATATCATACACAGCACAATGGTATCACTTAAGATCCTCAGGTACCCACCTCAGTAATACACATAAATGCACCTACCACCTAGTTCTTTCATACCTGTTAACTAAGCTGTGAATCAATGTTGCTTTTGATCACTTCTGGTTTATGCTAATTTCTGTTGTTTACAACTCTCGCTGCATACAAGTATATATTTACATTTCTCTGGCTCGTATATTTTGCAACTTCCTCTTGTGCCTACTCGCTCTGTTGTTCCTCACCCGGAAATAACTGTTTTGGGTCCAATTTGTCTATTTCCTTCAGTATCTTGTACGACGGGATCATGACGACTCTTGCCATTAATTTTAATTCGCTTATCTTGTCCTCTAATCCTCCCCCCCCCCCTGTTCCATCCAAAATCCTTATCCTGATCCCTTCTAAGTGCTATATACTCATAATAGCTTGTCGCTTTCTCCTCATAGTTCCCTTTCCCTTTAGCCTGTCCTCACGACTCATGCCTATTATCTCTGGTACCTGTCTTTTGACAAATCTTAGGGCTATATAATTTCTTTTCTTGAAGTATGATAGAGCTAAATACTTGAGGGCTGGCTTAACATACGCTCTTTATAAAGCTCTGAAGGATGCTTGGTCAAGCTCTTTAAAGCCATCTCTATATTTGCTAGTCTTGCATATGTTGCAAAGGTACATCTGTACCTTTGGAACTGCTTACACGTCTTGGTAGTTTCTCCTGCATAACGCTTATAACTACCCTCTTTGCAAGTATAATGCTCTTATGGTCTCCTGCCCATTTCCCAATGCTCATTACTATATTTTTGAGATTTTGACTCGAGTAGTCAATTATCCACTCATTCATTCAACAATAATGATTGATGTTTTCCTCTTCCTCCTCTTCGTTTATAACCCTTTCTATTCGGCTTAATATCTTCCTTAAACACACACATACACGATTCTGTCTCATTCGGAAAGCAGGTTAAATACTTTAGGAAAAGTATTAATTAAAACGGGGCCTTGTGGAAACCAGCTTCCCACTTCTATTTATCCTAACTCGTTTTTTCTCACTGTATCTCTCTATTTCCTATTTTCTAGATGCACTCTGATCCAGTCCATAGTCTCCCCAGTTACACTCTCCTGGATTCCATATTTCCAAGATCGTATCTAGGCAGATGCACTGTACTGATCATTCCTCCTTCTGCAGAATCGTGGTAACGTTTTGGTAGAATTTGATCAGACTCCATTTTTATGGAGAATCACTTTCATACTGTCTTTCATTGCGAAAGTCAGTCCTTTCTAGTTGTTGCACTTTTATCTTTAGTCCAGTGTTTTGCAGCAATTTTTCAGTGACAATTCTTAAGTGTAAGCCTTCACACATTACAATCTTTCAAGTTTTCAGGAGCTTGCTATTCACTGACGAAACATTGTAAACCATTACATAGTAACTCTGCTTCATCTTTCTATAACCACAGCCAAATATCGTCAAATGTTAATGTTAAGGTTTCTGTCATTTTATAATAACTTATTACAGCCTAAATTTCGTGTTGATATTACAAACCTCTTGAACACGACTGGCAGGAAGGCAGGTCATGCAAGTTCATGACAAACTTTATCATTAATTTGTGATTGTACGAAGTCTCTCGATGATCATTTTCTTCATCTAATGCAGAGTGCTTCAGATTGACAATGTAAACATTAGCAATAAAAATGATGGAAAGTTTCTTGGCATATTCCTAGACAAGAGACTCAACTTCAGTACCCACATACAACACATAACTAAGAAAGTCTCTAAAACAGTTGGTATACTCTCCAAAATCAGATATTATGTTCCTAACTCTGCTCTCATCTCTCTATATTATGCACTAATCTATCCCTATCTCAACTATGGTATCTGTGCATGGGGTTCAACCACTGCAAACCACCTCAAGTCCATCATCACCCAGCAAAAATCTGCTATCAGAATAATATCAAATTCTGCTTTCAGACAACACACAGCCCCCTTGTTTAACTCCCTAAACATGCTAAGCATAATCTCACTACACAAATTCTCTTGTGTGAACTACATTTACAAAACCCTGTTCTTAAATGCAAATCCTTGTCTGAAACTCTTCCTGGACAGATGTAATAGGACCCATTATCACCACACCAGAAATAAATATTTCTTTGATATCCCCAGAGTTAAACTTAATCTGTGTAAACACTCTATGCAAATAAAGGGACCCAGTTTATGGAACTCACTCCCTACTGAATTGAAAAGCTGTCCAACTTTTACATCATTCAAAATCAATACTAAAAGTACCTAATTTCATCTTCATAGTTTTTCACTTTTTGCCTTAAAATTGCACTGTATCAATTGCTACCCAATCTCCCAACCTTTATGTTCCCAATTTGAACATCTTTACCATTGTGATCATTGCTGTTTTCTTATATGTGCTGCCAATCTGTTGTATGGTGTTTATAAATCTTGTTTATCTGTATCTTTTGCTACCCAGTCTCCCAATCTTTATGTACCCAATCTGAACATCTTTACCATTGTGATCATTGTTGTCTTATATGTGCTGTCAATCTGCTGTATGGTGTCTATTAATCTTGTTTAAATTACTAATCAAGCTGTCAATGTAATCAATCAGAGCATTAATATAACAATGTGCTTTAAAATACTTACTTATCTCTTTAATCTCATTTTTTCTCTTGTAATGTATCTTTATCATTTATCAATTCTGATTGAAATTACCTACTTAAAATTATCTGCTAGATTAAGGACCTGCCCGAAACGCTGCGCGTACTAGTGGCTTTACAAGAATGTAAATACTGTACTATCCAATGTATTCTCACAAACCCAATGTACCTTCTTGTATATATATAAATAAATAAATAAATAAATAAAGTGTTAACTCTTGGCTCCACTTTGGCATTAGTCTCTATCATCCATACACTGCTTGTCTCCTGTACCCTGTATATATATAGATTATTTTGCCCTGGTTAAGCCACGGGAGACATCTCCCGTCACGCAGGGTGCAGTCGCACCTCCACAGATCTCCAGTATCATGTATTGATACTGGTAATGGCTCAAAAGGGCCACTACTTACGGGCTATTCATGCCCGTACCACCTTTTGGGTGGCTTAATCTTCATCAATCAATCAATCTGGTTAAGCTCCTCCCCGAATGCCTCTGAACTATGTTCTCTGTGTTCTTTCCACAACCCGTTCTCCAAAGATTTCCCAACGTCAAGAAACTGGCTTACTAGAGTGCCCCCTTATCCAAACCTACCAGAGGACCCAAAACAGAAAACGGGATAGTAAGTCACTTTCGCGAACCGCTACTATTTTCTAGTACGACGATTTTTGGCCTTAGGTAGAGCATACGTCAAAATTGAAGCATACGTCAAAGTCTATTAGGAGGCCGGGCTGCTCTCAGACGAGCTGTTATTGTAGGTCATCACAGGTATTAGTGACCATTTTCTGGTTATTCTATATTTATTTTTCTCATTTGTTTATTTATTATTTATTGGTTCAAAGAGATAAGTATTTGAAAAAATATAGGTAAGCATTTTCATTTTAAATATATTATCCACTCATCCACAGGTTTCTTTGTGAAAAACTTAAAATTTATTTAGAGGAAAAAAAGTGAACATAGACTAAAATACACAAAATATTTAAAAGAGAAATAGAGAAGAAATTATGTTAGAATAAATTTCTTCTTAATCAATTACCAGGAACACACTTAAACTTGTATAATAACAGCAGTAATTTAAATTATAATTATAATAATAATAATAATACAAATGGAGTAACTAGTTATAAAGTAGTAGTGGTTGAATGAAAGTACAATATTTTGCATTATATATATAGCACCATGAGATAAGACATACGTTTTTTTTTACATATATTGGGTCTTTCCTTCACCTAGTACTACCAATAATCAATTAATTATAAGTAACATAACAAATATATGTCAAAATATTAATTAAGCCATTTACATAAGTAAAAATTACCAAATGCAAAACAGCCGATTATAATATTATACTTTCATGTTAATTTCAAATGCCTGACTGCTGAATACTTCTTAATTCAGAACGATCCAAAAAACACCGATTTTCCTACACCCTGCTGATCTACCAACATTCTACTGATCTACCAACATTCTGTTGCTCCGCCACAGCCTTGTTGCTTCACCACAATCCAACAGATACACCACATCCCTGCTGATCCATCCCAACTTGTTGATATACTACAACCCTCTGATCCACTACAACCTTGGCGACTCTACTGACCGCAATAACCCGGTTAATCCACCATAACACTGCTCATTCACAGAAGCCACGTTGAACCATCACAACACTGCTGTTCCTCCACCAACGAATATAATGTTATTGTCTATACTCCAGCGTCAGAGTGAGAAGGAGAGTCACGTCACGTTCCATTTCCCAAGGTGACGGGTGACGGGTGACGGGTGACGGGTGAAGGTGACACCGAACCGTTCACAATGGGCGACCAACACACTTTCCATCAATGTTGCGTTGTAAATCTGTCATTATATTATAATGAGATTATATATTTTGGAGAATTTTTAAGCCTCTTTGTGTGTGAGTGAGTGTGTGTGTGTATACTCACCTAGTTGTGCTTGCGGGGGATGAGCTTTGGCTCTTTGGTCAGTGTGTACTCATCTAGTTGTACTCACCTAGTTGTGCTTGCGGGGGATGAGCTCTGGCTCTTTGGTCCCGCCTCTCAACTGTCAATCAACAGGTGTACAGGTTCCTGAGCCTATTGGGCTCTATCATATCTACACTTGAAACTGTGTATGGAGTCAGCCTCCACCACATCACTTCCTAATGCATTCCATTTGTCAACCACTCTGACACTAAAAAAGTTCTTTCTAATATCTCTGTGGCTCATTTGGGCACTCAGTTTCCACCTGTGTCCCCTAATGCGTGTGCCCCTTGTGTTAAACAGCCTGTCTTTATCAACCCTGTCGATTCCCTTGAGGATCTTGAATGTGGTGATCATATCCCCCTTAACTCTTCTGTCTTCCAACGAAGTGAGGTTTAATTCCCGTAGTCTCTCCTCGTAGCTCATACCTCTCGGGTACTATTCTGGTGGCAAACCTTTGAACCTTTTCCATTTTAGTCTTATGCTTGACTAGATATGGACTCCATGCTGGTGCTGCATACTCCAGGATTGGTCTGACATATATGGTATATAATGTTCAGAAAGATTCCTTACACAAGTTTCTAAAGGCCGTTCTTATGTTAGCCAACCTGACATATTCTGCTGCTGTTATCCTCTTGATATGAGCTTCAGGGGACAGGTCTGGCGTGATATCAACCCCCAGGTCTTTCTCTCTCTCGGACTCTTGAAGTATTTCATCTCCCAAGTGATACCTTGTATCTGGTCTCCTGCTTCCTACCCCTATCTTCATTACATTACATTTGCTTGGATTAAACTCTAACAGCCATTTGTTCGACCATTCCTGCAGCTTGTCCAGGTCTTCTTGAAGCCTCAAGCTGTCCTCCTCTGTCTTAATCCTTCTCATAATTTTGGCGTCGTCAGCAAACATTGAGAGGACTGAGTCTATACCCTCAGAGAGATCATTTACGTATATCAGAAACAGGATAGGTCCAAGTACAGAGCCCTGTGGGACTCCACTGGTGACTTCACGCCAGTCTGAGGTCTCACGCCTCACTGTAACTCTCTGCTTCCTATTGTTTAGGTACTCCCTTATCCACTGGAGCGCCCTACCAGTTACTCCTGCCTGTTTCTCCAGCTTATGCATCAACCTTTTATGGGGTACTGTGTCAAAGGCTTTCCGACAGTCCAAAAAAATGCAGTCCGCCCACCCTTCTCTTTCTTGTTTAATCTTTGTCACCTGATCGTAGAATTCTATCAAGCCTGTAAGGCAAGATTTACCCTCCCTGAACCCATGTTGATGGGTTGTCACGAAGTCTCTTCTCTCCAGAGTGTGTGTTTACTAGTTGTGTTTTTACAGGAGTTGAGCTTTGCTCTTTCGGCCCGCCTCTCAACTGTCAATCAACTGTTTACTAACTACTTTTTTTTTTTTTTTTTTTCACACCACACACACACACACACACACACCCCAGGAAGCAGCCCGTGACAGCTGACTAATTCCCAGGTACGTATTTACTGCTAGGTAACAGGGGCATTCAAGGTGAAAGAAACTTTGCCCATTTGTTTCTGCCTCGTGCGGGAATCGAACCCGCGCCACAGAATTACGAATCCTGCGCGCTATCCACCAGGCTACGAGGCCCCTCGTAGTGTGTGCCCCTGTGTGTACTCACCTAATTGTACTCACCTAATTGTGCTTGCGGGGGTTGAGCTCTGGCTCTTTGGTCCCGCCTCTCAACCGTCAATCAACTGGTGTACAGATTCCTGAGCCTATTGGGCTCTATCATATCTACATTTGAAACTGTGTATGGAGTCAGCCTCCACCACATCACTTCCTAATGCATTCCATTTACTAACTACTCTGACACTGAAAAAGTTCTTTCTAACGTCTCTGTGGCTCATTTGGGTACTCAGCTTCCACCTGTGTCCCCTTGTTCGCGTCCCACCAGTGTTGAATAGTTCATCCTTGTTTACCCGGTCGATTCCCCTGAGGATTTTGTAGGTTGTGATCATGTCCCCCCTTACTCTTCTGTCTTCCAGTGTCGTGAGGTGCATTTCCCGCAGCCTTTCCTCATAACTCATGCCTCTTAGTTCTGGGACTAGTCTAGTAGCATACCTTTGGACTTTTTCCAGCTTCGTCTTGTGCTTGACAAGGTACGGGCTCCATGCTGGGGCCGCATACTCCAGGATTGGTCTTACATATGTGGTGTACAAGATTCTGAATGATTCCTTACACAGGTTCCTGAACGCCGTTCTGATGTTAGCCAGCCTCGCATATGCCGCAGACGTTATTCTCTTTATGTGGGCTTCAGGAGACAGGTTTGGTGTGATATCAACTCCTAGATCTTTCTCTCTGTCTGTTTCATTAAGTACTTCATCTCCTATTCTGTATCCTGTGCCTGGCCTCCTGTTTCCACTTCCTAGTTTCATTACTTTGCATTTACTCGGGTTGAACTTCAACAGCCATTTGTTGGACCATTCACTCAGTCTATCCAGGTCATCTTGTAGCCTCCTACTATCATCCTCTGTTTCAATCCTCCTCATAATTTTTGCATCGTCGGCAAACATTGAGAGGAACGAATCTATACCCTCTGGGAGATCATTTACATATACCAGAAACAGTATAGGTCCAAGGACTGACCCCTGCGGGACTCCACTTGTGACGTCTCGCCAATCTGAGACCTCACCCCTCACACAGACTCGTTGTCTCCTGTTGCTTAGGTATTCCTCCATCCATCGGAGTACCTTCCCTCTCACTCCAGCCTGCATCTCCAACTTTCGCACTAGCCTCTTGTGTGGCACTGTATCAAAGGCTTTCTGACAATCCAAAAATATGCAGTCTGCCCACCCTTCTCTTTCTTGCCTTATTTTTGTTGCCTGGTCGTAGAATTCAAGTAACCCTGTGAGGCAGGACCTGCCATCCCTGAACCCATGTTGATGCTGTGTTACAAAGTTCCTTCGCTCCAGATGCTCCACTAGTTTTTTTCGCACAATCTTCTCCATCAGCTTGCATGGTATGCAGGTTAGGGACACTGGCCTGTAGTTCAGTGCCTCCTGTCTATCCCCTTTCTTGTATATCGGGACTACGTTAGCTGCTTTCCAAATATCTGGCAGTTCCCCTGTTGCCAGTGATTTGTTATACACTATGGAGAGTGGTAGGCTCAGTTCTCTTGCTCCTTCCTTTAGAACCCAAGGGGAGATTCCATCTGGGCCTATAGCCTTTGTCACGTCCAACTCTAGTAAACACTTCCTTACTTCCCCACTGGTAATCTCAAACTCTTCCAGTGGTTCCTGGTTAGCTATTCCCTCACTTACCTCTGGAATTTCTCCTTGTTCTAAGGTGAAGACCTCCTGGAATTTCTTATTCAATTCCTCACACACTTCCTTGTCATTTGTAGTGAATCCTTCCGCCGCTATCCTTAATCGTGTGTGTGTGTGTGTGTGTGTACTCACCTAATTGTGCTTGCGGGGATTGAGCTTTGGCTCTTTGATCCCGCCTCTCAACTGTCAATCAACTGGTACTCACCTAGTTGTACTCACCTAGTTGTGTTTGCGGGGGTTGAGCTCAGGCTCTTTGGTGACGCCTCTCCACTGTCAATTAACTGGTGTACAGATTCCGGAGCCTACTGGGCTCTATCATATCTACATTTAAAACTGTGTATAGAGTCAGCCTCCACCACATCACTGCCTAATGCATTCCATCTGTTAACTACTCTGACACTGAAAAAGTTCTTTCTAACGTCCCTGTGGCTCATTTGGGTACTCAGTTTCCACCTGTGTCCCCTTGTTCGCGTACTGCCAGTGTTAAATAGTTTATCCTTGTCTACCCTGTCAATTCCCTTGAAGATTTTGTAGGTAGTGATCATGTCTCCCCTCACTCTTCTGTCTTGCAGTATCGTAAGGTGCATTTCCTGCAGTCTTTCCTCGTAACTCATGCCTCTTAGTTCTGGGACCAGTCTAGTGGCATACCTCTGAACTTTTTCCAGCTTCGTCTTGTGCTTGACAAGGTACGGGCTCCATGCTGGGGCCGCATACTCCATGTGTGTGTATGAGTGTGTGTGTGTGTGTGTGTGTGTGTGTGTGTGTGTGTGTGTGTGTGTGTGTGTGTGTGTGTGTGTGTGTGTGTGTGTGTGTGTGTGTGTACTCACCTAGTTGTACTCACCTAGTTGTGTCTGCAGGATCGAGCATTGACTCTTGGATCCCGCCTTTCGAGCATCGGTTGTTTACAGCAATGACTCCTGTCCTATTTCCCTATCATACCTGGTTTTAAAATTATGAATAGTATTTGTTTCCACAACCTGTTCCTGAAGTGCATTCCATTTCCCCACTACTCTCACGCTAAAAGAAAACTTCCTAACATCTCTGTGACTCATCTGAGTTTCAAGCTTCCATCCATGTTCTCTCGTTCTGTTACTATTCCGTGTGAACATTTCGTCTATGTCCACTCTGTCAATTCCTCTGAGTATCTTATACGTTCCTATCATGTCCCCCCTCTCCCTTCGTCTTTCTAGTGTCGTAAGGCACAGTTCCCTCAGGCGCTCTTCATACCCCATCCCTCGTAGCTCTGGGACGAGTCTCGTTGCAAACCTCTGAACCTTTTCCAGTTTCATTATATGCTTCTTCAGATGGGGACTCCATGATGAGGCGGCATACTCTAAGACTGGCCTTACGTAGGCAGTGTAAAGCGCCCTAAATGCCTCCTTACTTAGGTTTCTGAATGATGTTCTAACTTTTGCCAGTGTAGAGTACGCTGCTGTCGTTATCCTATTAATATGTGCCTCAGGAGATAGATTAGGTGTTACGTCCACCCCCAGGTCTCTTTCACGCGTCGTTACAGGTAGGCTGTTCCCCTTCATTGTGTACTGTCCCTTTGGTCTCCTATCTCCTAGTCCCATTTCCATAACTTTACATTTGCTCGTGTTGAATTCTAGTAGCCATTTCTCTGACCATCTCTGCAATCTGTTCAGGTCCTCTTGGAGGATCCTGCAATCCTCATCTGTCACAACTCTTCTCATCAACTTTGCATCATCCGCAAACATCGACATGTAGGACTCTACGCCTGTAAACATGTCGTTAACATATACAAGAAATAGAATTGGTCCCAGCACCGATCCTTGTGGTACTCCACTTGTTACTGTTCGCCAGTCCGACTTCTCGCCCCTTACCGTAACTCTTTGGCTCCTTCCTGTTAGGTAGTTCCTTATCCATTCTAGGACCTTTCCCCCCACCCCCGCCTGCCTCTCGAGCTTGAACAGCAGTCTCATGTGCGGAACTGTATCAAAGGCTTTTTGGCAGTCCAGAAATATGCAGTCTGCCCAACCATCTCTGTCCTGTCTTATCCTCGTTATTTTATCATAGAATTCCAGAAGGTTTGTTAGGCACGATTTCCCTGTCCAGAACCCATGTTGATGTTTGTTCACAAACCTAATGTTCTCCAGGTGTGCAACCAGTCGCAGCCTAATTATTCTTTCCAGTATTTTACAGGGGATGCTTGTCAGTGATACAGGTCTGTAGTTAAGTGCCTCCTCCCTATCTCCTTTCTTGAAGATCGGCACGACATTTGCCTTCTTCCAGCAACTGGGCAATTCTCCTGACATAAGTGACTCATTAAAGATCATTGCCAGAGGCACGCTGAGGGCCTGTGCTGCTTCTTTTAGTATCCACGGTGATACTTTGTCTGGTCCAACTGCTTTAGTTGCATCTAGAGTTGTCAACTGTTTCATTACCTCCTCTGCTGTCACCTCTATATCTGATAGTCTTTCATCTAGGGTAACCCCTTCCAACAATGGGAGCTGCTCAGGCTCGGTAGTGAACACTCCATGGAAACTGGCATTCAGTGCCTCGCAGATTTCCTTGTCACTTTCAGTATATGCCCCCTCTGTCTTCCTTAGTCTTGTCACTTGGTCGTTCACCGACATTTTTCTTCTTATATGACTGTGTAGTAACTTAGGTTGTTTTTTCGCTTTGATTGCAATATCGTTCTCATAGTCCCTTTCCGATGTTCGTCTTATGTTAATGTAATCGTTCCTAGCTCTGTTGTATCTGCTTCTGTTGTCCTCTGTTCTTTGTCTTCTGTACTTCCTCCACTCCCGTCTGCTGGCCATTTTTGCTTCCTGACATTGTCTATTAAACCATGGGTTATTATATTCCTTCTTATTTTTTCCCTTTACCGTTGGTATAAATCTCTCTTCGGCCTCCTGGCATTTCTGTATGACTAGGTCCATCATATCTTGGACTGTTTTTCCTCTAATTTCTTCCTCTCACTGCACTTCACCCAGATAGTCCCTTGTGTGTGTGTGTGTGTGTGTGTGTGTGTATGTGTGTGTGTGTGTGTGTGTGTGTGTGTGTGTGTGTGTGTGTGTGTGTGTGTGTGTGTGTGTGTGTGTGTGTGTGTGTGTGTGTGTGTGTGTGTGTGTGTGTGTGTGTGTGTGTGTGTGTGTTTGTGTGTGTGTGTGTGTGTGTGTGTGTGTGTGTGTGTGTGTGTGTGTGTGTGTGTGTGTGTGTGTGTGTGTGTGTGTGTGTGTGTGTGTGTGTGTGTGTGTGTGTGTGTGTGTGTGTGTGTGTGTGTGTGTGTGTGTGTGAGGGAATGGCAGGATTTTGTTACAAGTATTGTATGATTATAATTTAAGTATAGTTTCTGTGAGTCAAATAATAATTTTTTAGCAGCTGGCGGGAGGAAGATAATGATGTGACACAAGAAAAATATAATAGTATCCCTTAGGTCTCGAGATGGTTTGGGTGGGGAGGAGAATTATTCAGAAATTCATTATCCTCTTCTGGTCTTCTGTTTTATGTTAATACGAACGAATTATGACAAATATAAAAATGTCTTTTAATTTGACCATGATCAGTGAATAATTTGTTTTAATTTTGTATAAATTTACTTTTATTTATTTTTACAAATATTTAGCTAGAAGTCAGTAGTGAGAATCATCGTGGGAGACAGTGGGTGTCCCTGGCGTACTGTTTCCTCTTCAGTTGAGGCGACCCAAAAGAGCCTAAGTCAGTCTCGTACTCCAGATTATTCCCCCCCCCCCCAGCAATGTTGAATGAAGATTTGTTGGAGGTTAATTGGCTGGAGATTAAGTGCAATCATCTTGCCTCCAGCCTCGGCCAGATAGACATTCTCTATTATACATATATATATATATATATATATATATATATATATATATATATATATATATATATATATATATATATATATATATAAAGTTTGTGAGGGTACCACCTCTGGTGCCAATGTGGGGACCCATAGCCTCGGAGAAGAAAATAAAAAGTATTCAGAGGAGACCTTGTGGTTTCTCACTGAACACTAATATTATCTTCTCCTACCACCCCCATTCTTTTGTATGTACACATATATATTTACTTTATTTGAACTTTGTTACAAAAAAGGAGTTACATATGGGTTACAAAGATGGTTATCATAGGTTGTCGAGTTCCTCCAGCTCCTCAGATGGCGGGCAGGGACCCTGGATGCAGTGCGCATTTCCCCTCTGTATCGCCACACTGAGGCGCTATATATATATATATATATATATATATATATATATATATATATATATATATATATATATATATATATATATATATATATATATATATACATATATATATATATATATATATATATATATATATATATATATATATATATATATATTGTCGAGTTCCTCCAGCTCCTCAGATGGCGGGCAGGAACCCTGGATGCAGTGCGCATTTCCCCTCTGTATCGCCACACTGAGGCGCTCTCTCTCTCTCTCTCTCTCTCTCTCTCTCTCTCTCTCTCTCTCTCTCTCTCTCTCTCTCTCTCTCTCTCTCTCTCTCTCTCTCTCTCTCTCTCTCTCTCTCTCTCTCTCTCTCTCTCTCTCTCTCTCTCTCTCTCTCTCTCTCTCTCTCTCTCTCTCTCTCTCTCTCTCTCTCTCTCTCTATATATATATATATATATATATATATATATATATAAATATACATATATATATATATATATATATATATATATATATATATATATATATATATATATATATATATTAACTCTTTTAGTACTGTTTTCTTATTTTATCAAAGCATTAATAAATGAGATACTAATAATAAATATTAGTAATATTTATCAAAATAATAAATCTGTGTAATATTTATAAAAATAAAATTTTTAGTTTCAATTACATTAATTTAAATCTATATGAGTGAATGTTTGACAGTCTATCTGTTTGCCTCTCTACCCAAGGTTGGAGAGGTGTGAGAGGGAAGGAATGAGAAAGAATGCAGGGAGAGCCACGAAATGAGAGTAGATGGTAGAAAGTTGTGGACAGCAAGAGAGTAGAGATAGAGAAAGAGATGAGAGACGGAAGACAGAAAGTGAGAGATAAGATGGGAAATGGGGGTTGAGATATCAGGCCACAGCTAGGTACCCTCCCCCCACCCCCTCCAATCAACATACAATTGACACCTCCTAACAACAAACCCCCCAATCCTCCCTTAAAACACCAATCACCCTCCTCCAATCCCCCCAAACACCACTATCAGTACCCCAAGACGCCTCATACCCAACAAAACTGTTCAGGATGTGCCAGTATGGTCTTTACTTACAAATCATTAACAATTCTTGCAATTTTGTTTAATACCTCTTTCTCAATGACCAATTATTTACTGTCTCCCGTCTATCCGTAACCGGGTCGGCGTCGGGCCACAGGAGATCGCATTCATTTACGATGGATCAGAAATAAAAGGAAAGAGCTCATAAGTGCGTGATGCTGAGCAAAGCGACACACGTCCCTGAGTCTACTCTGGTGCACTACACACCACCCTGGTGCACTACACACTACCCTGGTGCACTAAACACTACCCTGGTGCACTACACACCACCCTGGTGCACTACACACCACCCTGGTGCACTACCACACTACCCTGGTGCACTACACACCACCCTGGTGCACTACACACTACCCTGGTGCACTACACACTACCCTGGTGCACTACACACCACCCTGGTGCACTACACACCACCCTGGTACACTACACACCATCCTGGTACACTACACACCATCCTGGTTCACTACACACCACCCTGGTACACTACACACCACCCTGGTACACTACACACCACCCTGGTGCACTAAACACCATCCTGGTGCACTACACACCACCCTGGTACACTACACACCACCCTGGTGCACTACACACCACCCTGGTGCACTAAACACCATCCTGGTGCACTACACACCATCCTGGTGCACTACACACCACCCTGGTACACTACACACCACCCTGGGGCACTAAACACCATCCTGGTGCACTACACACCACCCTGGTACACTACACACCACCCTGGTGCACTACACACCACCCTGGTGCACTACACACCACCCTGGTACACTACACACCATCCTGGTGCATTACACACCACCCTGGTACACTACACACCACCCTGGTACACTACACACCACCCTGGTGCACTAAACACCATCCTGGTGCACTACACACCACCCTGGTACACTACACACCACCCTGGTGCACTACACACCACCCTGGTACACTACACACCACCCTGGTACACTACACACCATCCTGGTGCACTACACACCACCCTGGTGCACTACACACCACCCTGGTACACTACACACCACCCTGGTACACTACACACCACCCTGGTGCACTAAACACCATCCTGGTGCACTACACACCACCCTGGTGCACTACACACCACCCTGGTACACTACACACCACCCTGGTACACTACACACCATCCTGGTGCACTACACACCACCCTGGTACACTACACACCACCCTGGTACACTACACACCACCCTGGTACACTACACACCATCCTGGTGCACTACACCACACTCTGCGGCACCATTGTGAGGTATTTCCCAGAGTACCATAGTGAAGTATTGCACCAGAGTACCACTGTGAAGTATTGCACCAGAGTACCATTGTGAGACATTACAGATATCAAGATATCGTACAATTTTCCAGGAAAAAAAGATTAGTTGAAAGTATATTTTTGATTGAGTGGTTTGAGTCACGTTGAAACAATGGGTTTATGACCCGTGTAAGCAATGATGTCTGTCTGTTTCTGTCTATCTCTGTCTATTTTCCTGTCTCTCTCTCTAAGCCTGTCTGCCTCTGACCTAAATTACAAATGCCAGTTGTGTAAAGTGGTTGTTATTTGAATATTATTTCAACAAATTTTCAAGTGCCTTGATTAATATTATTAGTAAGTAAGTATTAGTAAGGCTTCTACTACCATGTCCAGACTGACAAAGAAAGTCTGGGCCAACAATAGGCTGACTGAGTATACATAGATTCAGGTTTACAGAGCCTGTGTCCTGAGCACTCTCCTTTATGGAGGTGAGTCTTGGACACTCCAAGCCCGTCAGGAAAGACAACTGAATGCCTACCACATGCGCTGCCTTCGACACATCTTGGACATCACCTGGCACGACTAGGTGACAAACAACAACGTCTTGGGGAGAGCAAGAATCACCAGCATGTACACAATGCTGAAACAGAGACGAATGCGCTGGCTCGGACACGTTGTGCGAATGGGCGACGGTAGGATCCCCAAGGATCTCCTGTACGGAGAGCTGAGGCAGGGAAGGCGTCCAACAGGCAAGCCCCAGCTACGGAACAAAGACGTATGCAAGAGGGACCTGAAAGCCCCAGCTACGGTACAAAGACGTATGCAAAAGGGACCTGAAAGCCATGCACATCGATCTTGCTATATGGGAGACACTGGCTGCAGACCGTTCAGCCTGGAGGCAGTCTGTTCAAAGAGGTCTCTCCAAGTTCGAGGAGTCACTTGCCAAGGAATCGGAGGCAAAGAGACAGAGAAGGAAAGCCGGTAGCCGGGAAGACAGACCAGAATCGGACTTCGTTTGTGCTCGGTGTGGGATGGACTGCCACTCTCGGATTGGCCTCATCAGTCACACTAGACGCTGCACCAGGATTGACAACTAGGGCGCAACTCTATAGTCTCCCGAGACTGATGGATATAGACTACTACAATATATCATTATTATTATTATTATTATTATTATTATTATTATTATTATTATTATTATTATTATTATTATTATTATTATTATTCTACACCTTACTAGAGTTTTCATTGATTTTTGCAAGCTAGAGATTTACAGTTCTGTACAATTGCCTGTAGCAATGGGGGTATTCGATATTTTTATTGAATACTGTTCAATACAGTTGGTGAACTTTGTAGAATGCACACAGCCTCATTTCTTATGTGCTGGAGTCTTGATACACTACTCTTTGTCAAGTACATCATCTCTGATTTTCGCCTTATTCTGAGTCCTGCCTAGCAACTTTATTTACGACTAGCTGTACCCAGCCACGCGTTGCTGTGGTACATCAACCCTCCCCTGATCCCTCCTCCCTTCTTCCCAACCACTCCCTCCTCCCCCATCCCCTCGTTCTCTCCCCATTCCCCCATCCCCCTTGCTCTTCCCAACCATCCCCCCATTCCTCCGTCTCCTCGTCCTCCCCATCATTCCCACTCCCCCGTTCCCTCGTCCTCCTATCCATTCCACTTAATCACCTTCAGTGATTAAGTGCTTAATTGCACAATAGTTTCTCTATCAGTTATCTCACCCTGTCAGAGTAAAAGAGACAAATGTATGTGTATGCATGTGTGTGTATATATGTGTATGTATATATGTATATGTACGTATATATGTATATGTACGTATATATATGTGTGTGTGTGTGTATATGTATGTGTATAAAGTATATGTGGAAGATGATCAGAGTTCCTTTTCACCTTTGTAAATGCACGTTAATGACACTATGTAAAAGACACATCGTACACTTTATGTAGGGCATACGTAAATCTGTGTATTTATGTATTTACGTATGTAGCTTAGCCTAGCATTTTAAAACCACTACAATCACCTTCTGTGGTTGATTGTTCAATAAATTCCTAACCTATATGTTTAACAAATCTCTAACCCTGTCCATAGAAGACAGAACAAAATGTTTATATGCTGGTTGGCATTGTAAATGTGTGGCCACGTCTGTGGTAGAAAATGATAACAATAAAAAAAAAATCTCCCACTCCCCTGTCCCCTCGTCCTCCCCACCATCTCCACTCCCCTGTCCCCTCGTCCTCCCCACCATCTCCACTCCCCTGTCCCCTCGTCCTCCCCACCATCTCCACTCCCCTGTCCCCTCGTCCTCCCCACCATCTCCACTCCCCTGTCCCCTCGTCCTCCCCACCATCTCCACTCCCCTGTCCCCTCGTCCTCCCCACCATCTCCACTCCCCTGTCCCCTCGTCCTCCCCACCATCTCCACTCCCCTGTCCCCTCGTCCTCCCCACCATCTCCCACTCCCCTGTCCCCTCGTCCTCCCCACCATCTCCACTCCCCTGTCCCCTCGTCCTCCCCACCATCTCCACTCCCCTGTCCCCTCGTCCTCCCCACCATCTCCATTCACTCCCCTGTCCCCTCGTCCTCCCCACCATCTCCCACTCCCCTGTCCCCTCGTCCTCCCCACCATCTCCACTCCCCTGTCCCCTCGTCCTCCCCACCATCTCCACTCCCCTGTCCCCTCGTCCTCCCCACCATCTCTACTCCCCTGTCCCCTCGTCCTCCCCACCATCTCCACTCCCCTGTCCCCTCGTCCTCCCCACCATCTCCACTCCCCTGTCCCCTCGTCCTCCCCACCATCTCCACTCCCCTGTCCCCTCGTCCTCCCCACCATCTCCACTCCCCTGTCCCCTCATCCTCCCCACCATCTCCACTCCCCTGTCCCCTCGTCCTCCCCACCATCTCCACTCCCCTGTCCCCTCGTCCTCCCCACCATCTCCACTCACTCGTTCGATGCATTCCCAAATGATCTGATGATTCCATCAGAAAATTGAGAACATCAAATGATCTGATGTTCTCATCTCTGAAAAATAAGAAGAACAATTTAAAAAATGAAATGAAAAAATGAAAAAAAAACTATACTCACGAAATGAACTATACTCACGAAATGAACTATACTCACGAAATGAACTATACTCACGAAATGAACTTTACTCACGAAATGAACTATACTCACGAAATGAACGGTATGCTCAATTCCACACAGCTCAATTCCAACGCAATGTCACATAAAATATTTAAATCAAAATTAAAATAAATCAAAAACTATGAAAATTCAATTTATCAATGCAATCGGAAGCATTGAAATGGTATCGTAACATAATTAGTATAACGTGTGTTGCTATAACATGCAACAGATGGCGCTGTTTTTCAAATAAAGCATGTTTTTACCTGTCACAGTTTTGGCATCTATATAGTAGGTACATAAAAACATGCGCGTATTCGAATGGAACATTATGTCGTACTTTCAAAGTAATCGATAAAGAACTTTCTAAGATTACAGCGTGTGTTGCTCTTACGTCCAATAGATGGCACTGTTTTTAAAAAAAACATTTTTTTTTCGGTCACAAGTGAGGCATGTATATAGTAGATATATAAAAACACGCGCCTATTCGAATGCAACGTTGTGTCAAAATTTCAAAGCAATCGGTAAAGCGGTTTTGAAGATTTCCCTCACATGAAAAACACAGTTAAAAAAAAAATGTTTTTTCCCGTCACAGACATAACATCTATGTAGTATGTATATAGAGACCCGCTCGGGTGCGAATGGAACATTGTGTCAAAATTTCAAAGCAATTGGTGAAGAACTTTCGGAGATTAGCGATTTTAAACCAACGAACATTTACATTTTTATATATATAGATAACACTGTGGGTGGGTATCCCAATTTAGCAGTGAGAATTCCATTATAGATATGATATGGGATTTGAAGAGTGTTATTCATCCCTTAGCGTCTATGCGATGAGCTTCACGCCGAAGACATACAAGTTTTCTATTGTATTTGGCTGCTACACAATTTCCTCTCCTAGTGTGGTAAGATTGATGGGCGTTAAATCCAAGCTCAATTGTAAAGTCTCCTGAGCGGTCGGTATATTTCGTGCATCAATGATGATATAGTCATTCTTAATATAGCTGTGGCAACAATACCTTGCCAATATTACCCCAAATGTTAAATATTTTTAGGGGGCGCATTACTAAAAGTAATAGAACAAATAGTTTTCGGATCTATATTTCATTGTGTTTGCCTATTCTAGCATAAGTCTGGTTGATGTAAGTGCCATTCAAAACAAATTTTGTGACACTTTTTAAATAAGTGTTTTGTTACCTCATTTAATGTGTGCAAACTGCAAGAAAATATTTATGAAAAGCCATTTGTTTTGTAACATTCGAAAGAGCAGAACAGATATTGAAAATTGTGAAAAGTTAATTAATGATATCTTTTAATAATAACATTGTTTTAATGAATTGTAAATAAAATATTTAATACACAGTTAATACACATTCAAAAACAATATTAGTTAAATGTTTTTGTTTGCATATGTATAACCTGTTCGTAAGTGAGTGTGTATACTCACCTAAATCCTTACTCACTACTCACAGGTGAGTAAATACTTCTGTGTACACACACACACACACCAAGTTTGTGTGTGTGTGTGTGTGTGTGTGTTCACCTAGATTCTTAAGGGTGGCAGTAATGAGATATACAACATTTTATTTTGTCTGTTGAAAATGTCAGTGTGCCATAGTTGACATGGATGCTGACATGGTTATTGACTTCAGGAAGTCATCGAAGTAGATATTTCACAGGTGCGGTCCGATCTTACAGCCCTGGAGTACACTGTATGTACTCCATGCACTCTATGGACTGTTCGCAGGTGGAATGATTGCTTGTGACCTCCTGGAGGGTTTGGTTACTTTAATAACTTTCAGTCAGTTGCAGCAGAATCCCATCAACTCCAAGTCTCTTACGCTTATGTCCCAAGACCTTTATACACGGCACTTTCAGGTTTCCCAGCAATATCCAGGCCTTTAAGGGAGCCGGTGACTGAGGGGACAGAACACTGGATGCGTGATCTTGTGGTCCAGGGTTCGATGCAGGGCGCCGGCGAGAAACGATGGGCAGAGTTTCTTTCACCCTGATGCCCCTGTTACTTAGCAGTAAATAGGTACCTGGGAGTCAGTTAGCTGTCACGGGCTGCTTCCTAGGGCTAGAGGCCTGGTCGAGGACCGGGCCTCGGGGACACTAAAGCTCCGAAATCATCTCAAGATAACCTCAAGATGATGTGTCTCCTCTCTACGTGGAGAAGAGACACATGTCTCCACGTTGAGACATGTCTCCACGTTAAGACATGTGTCTCCATAGTCTGATTTTACATTACAGTCATTTGAAGTAGAAGTTCTTATCTGCTTCTTGTATTTCTGAAAACAAGTTGCTTGTTAATAAGTAACTATCCAAGTGCCTTTCTGATCTCAATTTTATCAAGAATGACTAGTTCTAAGATCATACAAGCGATTGCTGTCTATCAGCAATATCCTTGCTGATAGACAGCAAGGATATTGACCTACTGCTGTCGACTGGTGCCTAGCTCTTATTTTTTTTGCATAACTATTATTATTATTACTAACTTTTGTTAATTATTGTAATTATCACCCAAACATAAATTTAATGCATTTAAAATATTGTTATTGTTTACATGCTCCATTTATTTTTCCTAAGCCTCTTACCAAAATTATGCTAACTATTTTAAATTACATATGTATAAAGAATTCAATGAATAATGTCAATTATTTACAAAATATGGCAATAAATAAAGACAATTTATCAAGATAAATGTTTTTCAATATCTTCGTTTCACACCAACTCATACACGATTTCTCGTTATACCCGTAATCCTGTGACCAAAACAGGAATCCTTTAAAAACTCCTGTTTCATTACACCACTTTGTCTATGGAAGCTTTCTATGGAAACTCCTGTTTCATTACACCACTTTGCCTATGGAAGCTTTCTATGGAAACTCCTGTTTCATTACACCACTTTGCCTATGGAAGCTTTCTATGGAAACTCCTGTTTCATTACACCACTTTGCCTATGGAAGCTTTCTATGGAAACTCCTGTTTCATTACACCACTTTGCCTATGGAAGCTTTCTATGGAAACTCCTGTTTCATTACACCACTTTGCCTATGGAAGCTTTCTATGGAAACTCCTGTTTCATTACACCACTTTGCCTATGGAAGCTTTCTATGGAAACTCCTGTTTCTATACACCTAACACGATTAAAAATTAGATTTTGAAGTACTATTCGCAAGGGATTGAAGACGTATGAACACGATTTCCATGTAAAAACTCAATTTGTGCCTCGTCTTTCATTTTGGCTGTGTGGTCGTCGTCTTCAAGACACCATGGCTTTCTGCTTAGTCCATAGGTCGTAGAAAGTGTGGGAGAGCACGCCAGAAGTGCCGTGGTTGATGTGTATGGTGTATGGAGCGTGGTTGTGGGGGTTAAGTGTGTTTGCTGGCTCGTGTGTATAAGAGTAATGCGAGATGATGATGATGAGTGTGTATGCTGCCTTTTGTGTGTATTTATCTTGGTGTACGAACTTACTCCACTATCATGAACACTCCTAAACCTCAAGACCCTGAACATATGAACATAGAAAACAACTCCCTTAACAAAACAATTAAAAGCAAAAGAAAGCAAAATATGACTTTAAGTCATATTTTGAACAGTTTTACCCATTGAAATGTTAAATTATAACTTGTTTGGAACAAAATTAAAAACAATTGAAGCCAACGGCCTCTAAAATAGTCCCTACGGAAACTTTCCTTTCCTCTCACCTTCAGTAGTTAAGTGTCTTGAATGGTGTAACTAGTGCTGCTCTCTGTCAGTCCAGTATTCTTGTGTATTCGGCTTTGTCATTGTAAGCGGAAGCGAAAGTGTCGGGGTCTGGAGTCACGCTCAGGTACAATGATCACCTTGTCATGCTGCAATATGATGAAACAGCTTCTTGCTCTTTAGCTGACAACGTTGTGTAATGAGGAAATCATTACAATTGACATTGTATAATGCTATCCGGATATTTATTAATATCCAAATAGTTCTGATGTTAATACGTGATCTTTTACAATTTTGTGAAAAAAAATCATATTGAAGATTGATATTATGCAGTGAGGTGATGTTAGGTACATGCCACCTATTACTTTGGCAGGGTGGGTGATGGTAGGGACATTGGAATGTGAAGCAGCCAACGACCTTAGAAGAGCTTTAAGAGTCCCTGAGTCATGCAGTAACCACCCTGAAGCCATCAACACTGCCACTCCTCTGGTCAAAAAAGGTGTCCAGCAGCTGGACACCCTCACAAATACTGTCAAGCAGTATCCTCCCTCGCGATAGCAGGCCCATAGTAAGGACTGATGATATAAATCCGGGCACATCACACAATATACATTCACACATAAAAATCTACCACTTACGGGCTATTCATGGCCATGCCACCTCTTGGGTTGCTTAATCTTCATCAATCAATCAATCATTCGGTACATACCACCCACTACCTTACGAGGATGAGGTGATGGATGCACATTCCCCTTACTACCTTAACAGTATAACACGACTGGACACTGTAACCAAACAGTTCGGTACAGTGTAATTGGCATTAATTGGGAGTCCTCAGTTATAAGATCCGACAGCTCTTATGGTGGGGCAACTTGGCGGTAAATAATCTAATCGGTTCTAGTTTAGGGAATTACACCACAAATTAAATCATTCCCATTCATCTTTGTTATTCAGAAATAAACGAAGAAGAGGCGCATTATTAACGATCGCACGTTAATTAATTCAACGAGGGACTTGTAATAACTACAGACTTACAACTAATATATGTTCTCGTCACCAATATTATCACATATATATAAATGTTTGTAAATTAATAGATAGTAACTGAAAATTTTATGCATGGATCATACTGTACTGTAAATAATAGAACGGAGAAATGAAAAAAACGAAATTTGCATAAAACTGTAAATATATATGAATTGTATCATTTGAACTAATGAAATAATACAATAATTGAATGACAAAAAAATGCATATAAAACTAATTAAGGAAAAAGTTATAACAATATTCATAATAATATTAAAGTCAATAGGTCAATAGTGATAATAATTAAATAGATAACTTTGATATAGCTTAACTACACTAACAGTTAAGAAAAAGTAAGCCTTAAAAATGTAATATATATATAATGTATATGAATGTATATATATATATATATATATATATATATATATATATATATATATATATATATATATATATATATATATATATATATATATATATATATATATATATATATATATATATATTAAATATGATGACACAAGGTGCTGAAGGTGAGTATGACTATGCTTATTTTGTGTTTGTGTGTGTGTGTACTCACCTAGTTGTGCTTGCGGGGGTTGAGCTCTGGCTCTTTGGTCCCACCTCTCAACTGTCAATCAACTGATGTACAGATTCCTGAGCTTATTGGGCTCTATCATATCTACACTTGAAACTGTGTATGGAGTCAGCCTCCACCACATCACTGCCTAATGCATTCCAGCTGCTAACTACTCTGTCACTGAAAAAGTTCTTTCTAACGTCCCTGTGGCTCTTTTGGGTACTCAGTCTCCACCTGTGTCCCCTTGTTTGCGTACCACCCGTGTTAAAAAGTATATCTTTATCTGCCCTGCCAATTCCTCTGAGAATTTTGTAGGTAGTGGTCATATACTCTTCTGTCTTTGAGCGTCGTAAGGTGCATAACAAGCAGCCTGTCCTCGTAACTCATGCCTCTTAGTTCTGGGACTATTCTAGTGGCATACGTTTTGTTATTATTCAAGTTTCGTCTTGTGTTTGACAAGGTACGGGCTTCCTGCTGTGGTCGCATACTCCAGGATTTGTCTTACATATGCTGTATACAAGGTTCTGGATGATTCCTTTTGCAGGTTCCTGAAGGCTGTTCTGATGTTAGCCAGCCTCGCATATGCCGCAGACGTTATTTTTTTTTATGTGCGTTTCAGGAGACAGGTTTGGTGTGATATCAACTCCTAAATCTTTCTCTTTGTCCGTTTCATGAAGTACTTCATCTCCTATTCTGTATCCTGAGTCTGGCCTCCTGTTTCCACCGCCTCGTTTCATTACATTGCATTTACTCGGGTTGAACTTTAGTAGCCATTTGTTGGATTATTCATTCAGTCTGTCTAGGTCATCTTGTAAGAGCTTACTATCATCCTCTGTTTTAATCCGCCTCATAATTTTGGCATCATCAGCAAACATTGAGAGAAACGATTCTATACCCTCTGGGAGATCATTTACATATATCAGAAACAGTATAGGTCCAAGGACTGAACTTGCGGGACTCAACTTGTGACATAACACCAATCTGAGACCTCACCCCTCACAATGACTCGCTGCCTTCTCTTGCTGTTGCTTATCATTTGCCGCTGGTGTTATCCTTTTAATATGGGCTTCAGGGGAGAGGTCTGGCGTGATATCAAACCCCAGGTCTTTGTCTCTCTCTTTGACTCTTGAAGTATTTCATCTCCCAAATGATACCTTGTGTCTGGTCTCCTGCTTCCTATACCTATCTTCATTACATTACATTTGCTTGGGTTAAACTCTAACAACCATTTGTTCGATCATACCTGCAATTTGTACAGGTCTTCTGGAAGCCTCAAACAGTCCTCCTCTGTCTTAAACCTTCTCATAATTTTGGCGTTTGTCAGCAAACATTGAGAGGAATGAGTCTATACCCTCTGGGAGATCATTTACATATTTCAGAAACAGGATACGTCCGAGTACAGAGCCCTGTGGGACCCTACTGGTGACTTTATACCAATCTGAGGTCTCACCCCTCACTGTAACTCTCTGCTTCCTATTGCGTTGGTACTCCCTTACTAGAACACCCGACCCGCTATTCCTGCCTGTTTCTCCAGCTTATGCATCAGCCTCTTATGGGATACTGTGTCAAAGGCTTTCCGACAGTCAAAGAAAATGCAGTCTGCCCATCCTTCTTTTTCTTGCTTAATCAGCTTAGTCACCTGATCGTAGAATTCTATTAAGCCTTTGAGGCAAGATTTACCCTCCCTGAACCCATGTTGATGGGTTGTCACGAAGTCCCTTCTCTCCAGATGTGTTACTAGGTTTTTTCTCACAATCTTCTCCATCACCTTGCATGGTATACAAGATAAGGATACTGGCCTGTAGTTCAGTGCCTCTTGTCTGTCACCCTTTGTGTATATTGGTACTACATTAGCAGTCTTGCATATTTCTGGTAGGTCTCCCGTTTCCAGTGACCTACTATACACTATGGAGAGTGGCAAACAAAGTGCTTCTGCACACTCTTTCATTACCAATGTTGAGACTCCGTCTGGGCCAACAGCCTTTCTCACGTCCAGATCCAACAGGTGTCTCTTGACCTCATCTCTTGTAATTTCGAACCCTTCCAAGGCCGCCTGGTTTACTGCCCCCTCTTCTAGCATAGTGACATCACCTCGTTCTATTGTGAAGACCTTCTGGAACCTCTTGTTGAGTTGTGCACACACCTCTTTGTTATTCTCTGTGTACCTGTCCTCGCCCACCCTAAGTTTCATCACCTGTTCCTTCACTGTTGTTTTCCTCCTGATGTGACTGTGGAGTAGCTTTGGTTCGGTCTTGGCTTTATTAGCTATATCATTTTCAGACATTTTCTCAGCTTCTCTTCTCACACTAACATATTCGTACCTGGTTCAATGGTATCTCTCTTTCTGCTTTCAGGTATTCTATTATTTCGGAAGTTCCTCCACGGACTTTTGTTCAGTTCCTTTGCTTTCATACATGCCTTATTAAACTACGGATTCTGCTTTTGCTTCTCGACTTTTTCCTTTCGGGCTGGGATAAACCTGTTTTCTGCCTCCTGACACTTTTGGGTGACATAGTCCATCATGTCTTTTACGGAATAAGTTCTGAGTTCTTTGTCCCATGGTATATCCCTTAGGAATTTTCTCATCTCATAATTTCCCTTTCGGTACGCCAGCCCTTTGTTTCCTTGTTCTTTTTTGGAGGAGTTAAATCCTAGCTCTTCCAGGTACTCAAAGATCAATACACTGTGATCACTCATGCCCAAGGGGGCTTCCAACTTATATTCCTTTATATCCGACTAATTTAGGGTAAAGATCAGATCAAGCAAGGCTGGTTCATCCTCTTCTCTCATTCTTGTCGGTACCTTGATGTGTTGACTTAGAACGTTTCTTGTTGCCGCGTCCAGCAGCTTAGCTCTCCATGTGTCTGATCCTCCATGTGGGCCTCTGTTCTCCCAATCTATCTTCCCGTTGTTGAAGACTCCCTTTATTAGTAGTCTGAATCCGTTCCTGCTAGTGACAAAAACTGATCTCTCTATTATATTAATGGTGGCCATGTTGGTTCAGTGATATTCCTGTCTGCGTCTTCTGTCATTTATTGGAGGTTATATATGACTACTACTATAATTTTTTGTCCTCCAATTGCTATGGTACTTGTTATATAGTCACTGAAATCCTCACAGCCCTGAATAAACATTTCCTCAAAACTTCAGGCTTTTCTCATCAGCAGAGCTACACCACTTCCTCCTCTTCCTTCTCTCTCTTTCCTCTCTACGTAGTAGTCCTGTGGAAACACTGCATTTGTTATGGTTTTCGTTAGCTTTGTTTCTGTGAGTGCTATTATGTCTGGGTTTTCTTCTAGTGCCCATTCTCAAAGTTCACTTGTTTTATTTGTAATCCCATCTATGTTAGTCTACATTGCCTTGAAGCTCATGTTAACAGGGTGTCAGGGAATACTGGGGTGAGGGGTGGGGGCAGTCAAGGGAAGGTGGGATAGGGAGGGTATGGGGTAAGGAGGGAGGGGGGGACATGGAAGATATGGGGTGAGGGGGGGAAGGAGGATAGGGAGGTTATGGAAAGAAGGAAGAGGGAGGACAGGGGGGGGGAAGGAAAAAGAGAGGGGGGGGGGGAACATGGTGGGAATGGGGGAGGGGTGACAGGGTTGGTATGGGGGGAAGGGGGAGGGAGGATTGGTTGAGCATTTGAGTGGGGGCATGGAGGATGAGGGGTAGGGATGGTTTCTATGCGGAGGAGGGTGGTGGTGTTGCCCTCCCCTCTGGTGTTGCTGGGATGCTGGTTGTGGGTTCCCTTCTTGCTTCTGGGAATGTTGTGTTGGGGGCTGTGATTTCCTGGTTTTCTCCTCTCACCGAGCGGAGAAAACCGAGGGGGTGCCGGTCGGCCGAGCGGACAGCACACTGGACTTGTGATCCTGTGGTCCCGGGCTCGATCCCGGGCGCTGGCGAGAAACAATGGGCAGAGTTTCTTTCACCCTATGCCCCTGTTACCTAGCAGTAAAATAGGTACCTGGGTGTTAGTCAGCTGTCACGGGCTGCTTCCTGGGGGTGGAGGCCTGGTCGAGGACCGGGCCACGGGGACACTAAAGCCCGGAAATCATCTCAAGATAACCTCAAGAAGATAACCCTGCGCTTCTTCCTTGCCTCTGCCACCATGGCTCTTTCCTGTTATCTAACAAAGTGTGTGTGTATGTGTGCATGTGTGTGTGTGTGTGTTTGTGTGTGTGTGTGTGTGTGTGTGTGTGTGTGTGTGTGTGTGTGTGTGTGTGTGTGTGTGTGTGTGTGTGTGTGTGTGTGTGTGTGTGTGTGTGTGTGTGTGTGTGCGTGTGTGTGTGTGTATGTGTGTGTGTGTGTGTGTGTGTGTGTGTGTGTGTGTGTGTGTGTGTGTGTGTGTGTGTGTGTGTGTGTGTGTGTGTGTGTGCGTGTGTGTGATTTAGCTGAAGTGAAACATCAGAATTCAATCGAAAATTTTCCTGAAAGCTTCTATTTAGTATGTGTCATACTTGCGTGTGTTCTCCACCTGGTCGTTCATAGTCACGTTCCTCTTGCTATGGAGCAGTTTAATTTGATCATTGTCCTTAGCTGCTACGTCGTTCTTGTTCTGCTTCTCCGCCACTTCCCTAATTTGTGTGTTCTCGTTTCTCGCTCATCTGTTGTGTAGTCAATATTTATGTGTGTGTTATTCAGACAACCGACAGTTGGAAAGGCGGGAACCGGGAGCTGAACCTAAGCTCAGGAAACTTGGCAAGTTATTAAGTAAATGCATTTGCTTATTTATGAATTAGAAATTTCACTAAAAACTTAAAAAAATTTTTAATAAACAACTAAAATCATTTGTTTTATTTTATTTTCTCACAAAATATCTCCACCGACTTATGAATTACAACAGTGAAAACATAACAAGTGAATAACAAACCTCTCAACACAGTCTTTATGTAAACAGTAAAAGGTGATTTAATTTGCTTAGTTTATTTCTTGAGATTGTTTAAGACAACTGCATGCTGGGGGGGCCCAACCTGTCCTCTTAAAAAGAACGTCGCTTTTGGCCATTTACCTGTATGGCCGAATATGGAAGTAATTTGGAAATGAAAAAAAATGAATATAAATTTGTTTTTGTTTTTCAACAACAGTAAGTTAAGGGTCCTCTGATAGGTTAGGTGGGCAGGAAATTCTCATAAAGTTTCAAAACGGTATGACAAATGTTAATGGAAAGAATCCTTTTCTAAGCTGGCCGAGTAAGCCGGACGACTCAAACAGAAAACGGAACAGTACGTCACTTATGTGAGTCGATTTCATTTCAAATTACGTCCAAATTTGGCCATAGCGCGCATACGGGCCAAAAGTGACGTTATTATTAAGAGGACGGGTTGCTGACACCCAGCGTGGTTCTAAAGGCTGTTCAGTACACCAATGATAATGTCCACCCCGTCCTCCTAATAGAACGTCGAATTTTGACGTAAACTAAAGCAAAAATTATGGTACTAGAAATTGGTAGCCGCTCGCGAAATTGACGTACTATCCCGTTTTCAATTTCGGATACTCTGGTAGATATTAATTAAGGAAAAAAAAACACTTTAAAAAAAAAGATACTTTCGTAAAAAAAGGGGGCACTTTCGTACATAAGAGCACTTTTAGTACGATGGTTTCTGGACTTTGGAGAACCTTAGGAGGACGGGATGCTTGGCTGCCTTTACTCCCAAGGATACAACGTCTTCCTTCCAGCAGTCTGTGTCTTAACTTGAAGGTGTTGCAGCCATTGCATTGCAAGTATCAACTAAAGATTAAACAATAAAAGATTTTCTCCTTTAAAAATTTGCAAAAAGTCTTACTCTCCCATGTTATTAGAAACACAGAATATTAGTAATAAAGAAAATATAATTACAATGATAATCTAGTCCATTCATATTGATCAATAAAACTGAATTTTATTAGACCAGTTTTGTTGAAATATTTATAAGCAAAACTTGAGTAAATTCAAACGGTAAAAAACTGGTATTAATGTTTGGACAGTTAGAAATTTAATTATTCGATTCATCTGCAAACTAATTTTAATTATGGATCGATGTGACAAGTCTCCCTCATGCCGTGAGGTCACGCCGCGGAGATAATTCCTCTCTAGGCAGCCCACTCCCACATCATACCCCAAGCGTTGACTGGAGAGTTATTGTGATGCATGGATTGAGACAGTTGTGTCTGATACAAATAATTGTAAAACGGAGAGTCATAGGTGGTGGTGGGGCCCACTCTCTTGTTGGGGGCGGTGGTGGGCCCACTCTCTTGTTGGGGGCGGTGGTGGGCCCACTCTCTTGTTGGGGGCGGTGGTGGGCCCACTCTCTTGTTGGGGGCGGTGGTGGGCAAACTCTCTTGTTGGGGGCGGTGGTGGGGCGCACTCTCTTGTTGGGGGCGGTGGTGGGCCCACTCTCTTGTTGGGGGCGGTGGTGGGCCCACTCTCTTGTTTGGGGCGGTGGTGGGCCCACTCTCTTGTTGGGGGCGGTGGTGGGCCCACTCTCTTGTTGGGGTGGTGGTAGGCCCACTCTCTTGTTGGGGGCGGTGGTGGGATCACTCTCTTGTTGGGGGCGGTGGTGGGCCCACTCTCTTGTTGGGGGCGGTGGTGGGCCCACTCTCTTGTTGGGGGCGGTGGTGGGGCCCACTCTCTTGTTGGGGGCGGTAGTGGGCCCACTCTCTTGTTGGGGGCGGTGGTGGGCCCACTCTCTTGTTGGGGGCGGTGGTGGGCCCACTCTCTTGTTTGGGGCGGTGGTGGGCCCACTCTCTTGTTGGGGGCGGTGGTGGGCCCACTCTCTTGTTGGGGGCGGTGGTGGGCCCACTCTCTTGTTGGGGGCGGTGGTGGGCCCACTCTCTTGTTGGGGGCGGTGGTGGGCCCACTCTCTTGTTGGGGGCGGTGGTGGGCCCACTCTCTTGTTTGGGGCGGTGGTGGGCCCACTCTCTTGTTGGGGGCGGTGGTGGGCCCACTCTCTTGTTGGGGGCGGTGGTGGGCCCACTCTCTTGTTGGGGGCGGTGGTGGGCCCACTCTCTTGTTGGGGGCGGTGGGTTGGCCCACTCTCTTGTTGGGGGTGGTGGTGGGCCCACTCTCTTGTTGGGGGCGGTGGTGGGCCCACTCTCTTGTTGGGGGCGGTGGTGGGCCCACTCTCTTGTTGGGGGCGGTGGTGGGCCCACTCTCATGTTGGGGGCGGTGGTGGGCCCACTCTCTTGTTGGGGGCGGTGGTGGGCCCACTCTCTTGTTGGGGGCGGTGGTGGGCCCACTCTCTTGTTGGGGGCGGTGGTGGGCCCACTCTCTTGTTGGGGGTGGTGGTGGGCCCACTCTCTTGTTAGGGGCGGTGGTGGGCCCACTCTCTTGTTGGGGCGGTGGTGGCCCCACTCTCATGTTGGGGGCGGTGGTGGGCCCACTCTCTTGTTGGGGGCGGTGGTGGGCCCACCACCGCCCACTCTCATGTTGGGGGCGGTGGTGGGCCCACTCTCTTGTTGGGGGCGGTGGTGGGCCCACTCTCTTGTTGGGGGCGGTGGTGGGCCCACTCTCTTCCTGGGGGCGGTGGTGGGCCCACTCTCTTCTTGGGGGCGGTTGTGGGTCCACTCTCTTGTTGGGGGCGGTGGTGGGCCCACTCTCTTGTTGGGGTGGTGGTGGGCCCACTCTCTTGTTCGGCGGCGGTGGTGGGCCCACTCTCTTGTTGGGGCGGTGGTGGGCCCACTCTCTTGTTGGGGGCGATGGTGGGCCCACTCTCTTGTTGGGGGCGGTGGTGGGCCCACTCTCATGTTGGGGGCGGTGGTGGGCCCACTGTCTTGTTGGGGGTGGTGGTGGGCCCACTCCCTTGTTAGGGGCGGTGGTGGGCCCACTCTCTTGTTGGGGGTGGTGGTGGGCCCACTCTCTTGTTGGGGGCGGTGGTGGGCCCACTCTCTTGTTGGGGGCGGTGGTGAGCCCACTCTCTTGTTGGGGGCGGTGGTGGGCCCACTCTCTTGTTGGGGGCGGTGGTGGGCCCACTCTCTTGTTGGGGGCGGTGGTGGGCCCACTCTCTTGTTGGGGGTGGTGGTGGGCCCACTCTCTTGTTGGGGGCGGTGGTGGGCCCACTCTCTTGTTGGGGGTGGTGGTGGGCCCACTCTCTTGTTGGGGGCGGTGGTGGGCCCACTCTCTTGTTGGGGTGGTGGTGGGCCCACTCTCTTGTTGGGGGTGGTGGTGGGCCCACTCTCTTGTTGGGGGCGGTGGTGGGCCCACTCTCTTGTTGGGGGCGGTGGTGGGCCCACTCTCTTGTTGGGGCGGTGGTGGGCCCACTCTCTTGTTGGGGGCGGCGGTGGGCCCACTCTCCTGTTGGGGCGGTGGTGGGCCCACTCTCTTGTTGGGGGCGGTGGTGGGCCCACTCTCTTGTTGGGTACGGTGGTGGGCCCACTCTCTTGTTGGGGGCGGTGGTGGGCCCACTCTCTTGTTGGGGCGGTGGTGGGCCCACTCTCTTGCTGGGGGCGGTGGTGGGCCCACTCTCTTGTTGGGGGCGGTGGTGGGCCCACTCTCTTGTTGGGGGCGGTGGTGGGCCCACTCTCTTGTTGGGGGGGGGGGGTGGTGGGCCCACTCTCTTGTTGGAGGTGGTGGTGGGCCCACTCTCTTGTTGGGGGCGGTGGTGGGCCCACTCTCTTGTTGGGGGCGGTGGTGGGCTCACTCTCTTGTTGGGGGCGGTGGTGGGCCCACTCTCTTGCTGGGGGCGGTGGTGGGCCCACTCTCTTGTTGGGGGCGGTGGTAGGCCCACTCTCTTGTTGGGAGTGGTGGTGGGCCCACTCTCTTTTTGGGGGCGGTGGTGGGCCCACTCTCTTGTTGGGGGCGGTGGTGGGCCCACTCTCTTGTTGGGGGCGGTAGTGGGCCACTCTCTTGTTGGGGGCGGTGGTGGGCCCACTCTCTTGTTGAGGCGGTGGTGGGCCCACTCTTGTTGGGGTGGTGGTGGGCCCACTCTCTTGTTGGGGGCGGTGGTGGGCCCACTCTCTTGTTGGGGGAGGTGGTGGGCCCACTCTCATGTTGGGGGCGGTGGTGGGCCCACTCTCTTGTTGGAGCGGTGGTGGGCTCACTCGATCTCTTGTTGGGGGCGGTGGTGGGCCCACTCTCTTGTTGGGGGCGGTGGTGGGCCCACTCTCTTGTTGGGGGCGGTGGTGGGCCCACTCTCTTGTTGGGGGCGGTGGTGGGCCCACTCTCTTCATGGTGGCGGTGGTGGGCCCACTCTCTTGTTAGGGGCGGTGGTGGGCCCACTCTCTTGTTGGGGGCGGTGGTGGGCCCACTCTCTTCTTGGTGGCGGTGGTGGGCCCACTCTCTTGTTAGGGGCGGTGGTGGGCCCACTCTGTTATTGTGGTGTAATATGAACCCAATGTACACAAGATATTTTTAATATACACTGTGTCCTAATATTGTAAATAAAATCTATAATTACTGTCATTTATAAATATAATAATATGTCATTATGTATTTTTGACCAAGACCTAGCATATTTGGTATCTTTCCTTATATCAGTGTATGTAACACATGCCCATATGCAGGTCTTACTACACAGTATTTGAAGACTTTCTTAATATGTTTGGACGATGTCGTTAGCATTTAACTACATGATAACGATTGAGAGGTGTGCGCTGGTCCAACCTGTCCTCCTCATAGAACGTCGCATTTTGACATATACTCCATCCAAGGCCCAAAATGGTCGTAATAGAAAATGGTAGCAGCTCGCAAATACTGTAATATTGTCCCGTTTTCTGTTTTGGGTCCTCTGACAGGTTAGGATAAGTGCACTTTAGTACGCCAGTTTCTTGACGTTGAGAAATCTTAGGAGGATGGGCTGCCAGTGATTAAGTCTATGAGTCATATTCAAGGTAGCCAACCACGTGGTTGGTTCCTCAAGGTATTGCAATGATTTAACCATTATGATTTATAGCTTCTTATAAATGAACATCTGCGTATGTTCCCATCAAGTGAGTACTAGAGTACATGACCTTCAAGCTGTTATTAAGTGCACCCCGAGAGGGAAGGAGGCCTTATTGATCCATAACTTGGTAATGCACCCCGAGAGGGAAGGAGGCCTTATTGATCCATAACTTGGTAATGCACCCCGAGAGGGAAGGAGGCCTTATTGATCCATAACTTGGTAATGCAACCCGAGAGGGAAGGAGGACTTATTGATCCATAACTTGGTAATGCACCCCGAGAGGGAAGGAGGCCTTATTGATCCATAACTTGGTAATGCACCCCGAGAGGGAAGGAGGCCTTATTGATCCATAACTTGGTAATGCACCCCGAGAGGGAAGGAGGCCTTATTGATCCATAACTTGGTAATGCACCCCGAGAGGGAAGGAGGCCTTATTGATCCATAACTTGGTAATGCACCCCGAGAGGGAAGGAGGCCTTATTGATCCATAACTTGGTAATGCACCCCGAGAGGGAAGGAGGCCTTATTGATCCATAACTTGGTAATGCACCCCGAGAGGGAAGGAGGCCTTATTGATCCATAACTTGGTAACGCACCCCGAGAGGGAAGGAGGCCTTATTGATCCATAACTTGGTAATGCACCCCGAGAGGGAAGGAGGCCTTATTGATCCATAACTTGGTAATGCACCCCGAGAGGGAAGGAGGCCTTATTGATCCATAACTTGGTAATGCACCCCGAGAGGGAAGGAGGCCTTATTGATCCATAACTTGGTAATGAAGAAACACATTTCCAACAACGACAAACGAAAACTTCGTTGTCTCATCTTCTGGTGTGTGATCTGGTCATCAGTTAGTAATAACGAAAAGTAACTTGTAAGGAGGTCAAGGTGTCCCTTCTCACTAGTCTGGGGTCTTAAGCAGAGGGTGGGCGTGTAGTGTTGTCTTCTGAGGAGAAATAGTTATATACTTTCATGATATGTTGAGTAAGGTAAGATTATAGATTTATTGTGGATCGTGTCACGATTATTTTAATATTATCATTGTATCAAGTTTTGACTTGAACATTTCGGGGTTTTCAAGTGACTACATATTTGTTCTTGTGGGGGCTTACTTGCTTGTCAAGCCATTTGGGACTCTAACCTTTTTCAGTGATTCTGACTTTGCCAGTCCTTGGGGACTTCGTTTTGAGTGAGTCCCAGTGACTTAAGTTTGTTAAGGTTTAGTGAGTTTAAGTTACCAGTAAGAGATACTTTAACGTTTTGGAGTCAGAAGAGACTTTGATATTGGATATTGAGAGTCCTTTAAAGTTTTGATAAAGACACACTAATTATATCTTAACCACGTTAACTTAGATGCAATTTAAGTGAAGACTAGTACCAATGTTACTAAGTTTCTAGTAAACTAAGCTCGTAACTAGTTTAACTTGAGAGCATCTACTTTAACCCCCATGTGTAACCATCTTGATGAGTTTCGTGTACCTTAAGCTTGGCCTGTTTAACTTAACTCGAAGCAGATCGAGCTTCAGTGAGAAGTGCCAAGGCTTATTAACTCGTATAACTGGACATATTTAAATATGTTCCTATATAGCGATAGTCACTCAGTAAACTGATGGTTCATTTCCCGTAGACTTTCTGTGTCCCTTGCTACAGTGCTGAAAGTACCGCTATGGGAGCCGGTCGGCCGAGCAGACAGCACGCGGGACTTGTGATCCTGTAGTCCCGGGTTCGATTCCGGGCGCCGGCGAGAAACAATGGGCAAAGTTTCTTTCACCCTATGCCCCTGTTACCTAGCAGTAAAATAGGTACCTGGATGTTAGTCAGCTGTCACGGGCTGTTTCCTGGGGGTGGAGGCCTGGTCGAGGACCGGGCCGCGGGGACACTAAAGCACCAAAATCATCTCAAGATAACCTCAAGATGGCGAGTGTAACACATGAGAACCCGTGTGTTTTAACTGCAATTAGCAAATGCGTTCAAGAACCCATTCCAAACAATACCTCTTGTACCTCTATGAATCATAATGAACATGCAATGCTTGCACAAGCTAGGAAAGATGGAGGCAACCAACTGACCTTGCCACAGATGAAAGAACTCCTTGCCATTGATGACTCAGAAAAATTGTCACTTGTACACAATAGTTTGCACCTTGTGGACCTTGTAAACAGATTCATGCACACTATTGCTCACGACCAAATCACTCTTAATTTTCTCACGTGGAATGTGCGAAGCGTGCGAAGGAGGCTGTTTGATCTAATGATGTACGCTGGTGCCAACAACATTGATGTACTGTGCCTGCAGGAACCATACACTGCAAACACAAAAAATAAAACGCCACCAAAACTCTCAGGTTATGTAGCTTTCTCAAATGTTGGTTCACATGATGTCGGTATCTTGACGTATGTTAAAAGTAACCTAGTGTGTAAACATGTTAAAAACCACAAAAGTGACGACTCATATTACCAGCAGTTTCAGATTGCTACAGCGACTGGCTTTATTAACTTAGTTAATGTATATGTAAGGTGTGCTCAAATGGTGGAAGCTTCTCTTCCAAAAATCACCAGCAGCTCTAAAACCATTGTCATGAGTGATTTTAATGCTAGACACACTAGCCTGGGTGACACCAAAACAAACAGGAATGGCATGATCTTTGTCAAATATTTAAGAGACAATAACATGTCCGTATTCATCTTTGACTCCTCTAACGTCACACACCTCATGGGTGGCAGGCTTGATTATGTCATTGGTCACGGTCTCATTGATAATGCTGTCGGAGGATGAATTGTTCACGAATTAGTTAGTGATCACTTTGTCATATTCAGTTCATACACCATCAATAATGTCAAATCTCTAAGCTTTGAAAAAAAAATTAATATCCCTGAAAATTTACACATGCACTTCAAATTCCGCATTTCCGAATGTATAACACTTACTGCTTTACTACCGTCAATGCATTATATGAGGACCTGGTCACTGAAGTAACCGCTTTTTATGACAATGTTGTAAAATCTTCAAGACCCAAAATAGTGAGGAAGGGACAGAGGTGGTTCACTGATTCACGCCTTAAGCCCCTGCGTGACAGAGTTCTATTCCTAGCTGAGCAGTATAAAACACATAAAACAACTGACACCCTCAACTATGGTTCATCCAATAACATCAGCAGACTTCTAGACGTTACTACTGCTCGGCTTAGACTCGGTTACAAGTATCTCTGAGAATTCTCATTATCTGCCGAGTAGACCTGACCAAATGTAAACTGTGTCAACAAAATTATTCGCACACCCTCCGTCACTATGTGATGGAGTGCGAAAAGATACGTGAATTCAGAGACAATTCTATAACCAATGTTCCAGCGATGTGTAAATATTTCATTCAAAATAATCTGCTACCAGAAATTTAAGCCAAATATCCCCAGTTTGCTAACTGTAGGTAGTAACGAAGTGATTGTAACCTATCCACCGCTGCCCACTGGATGGGAGGCGGTGTGCAGGACAAACATATCAATTGTGACACTAGCTCTCCACATATGTCAGTTGCTTAAAACCCCACACACACACCAGGAAGCAGCCCGTGACAGCTGACTAACTTCCAGGTACCTATTTACTGCTAGGTAACAGGGGCATAGGGTGAAAGAAACTCTGCCCATCGTTTCTCGCCGGCGCCCGGGATCAAACCCAGGATCACGTATCTAGCGTGCTCTCTGCTTGGCCGGCCGGCTGAGCCCCGTGCCACAGCCCCGAGAGCTGTGCGACACAGAGGTTGCCAGGATCAGGTTGAGTTACCGTTACCTGTGGCAGGTGGCCACAGGTGACGGATCTCCCAATCCTGAGCACTCCAGGTGAAAACTCTGTGAGCAGGAACTGCGGCATGATCTCCCACACTACATCACCGAATGCCCAGTTATTAGACCTTTCAGACCAGTTGGCATGAGGTACCTAGAGCTTTGCAATTACTTTATTCACTCTCGTGTTCTTGAAGATATCCTCACAGTGTACCCAAAATTTGTCAGTGCAGGCTACTAAACATATGACCCTGTATGACTGTATGACTAACCATCCTGCGAGATGGGGACTTGTATTACCACTGCTACCTTATTCACTCTTGTGTTGATGATATCCTCAAAATGCATCCGGAGTCTGCCAGTGCAGACTGCCTATCACATGCCTCTGTATGACTAACCATCTTGTGTGATGGGGATTTTTTAGCATCACGTAGTTAGCTTTTTTGACACACTATATATAGTCAACTCCACTTCATATAGTCAAGGGTAGCTGCACAAATGCAGATGTGCCTCATGTATTAAAAAAGGAGACTGAATTTGGGTTTTACATAATGCCAGGTGAGGCTAGTATTCACAATGCTTCTTTTTCTAGGGTGAAATCATGGTCATTTTCTGCAACAGTTTTCATATAATTATCGCAAAGTATTGCATTAACTTTTGGTGGACAGATGATCATGGCTTCATTCGTAAACAAATACTCATGGCTTCATTCATAAGCAAATACTCATGGCTTCATTCATAAGCAAATACTCATGGCTTTATTTATAAACATATACTCACGTATTTATTCATAATCAAATACTCATGTATTCATTGATAAACAAATACTCGTGTATTTCTTCAAAAGCAAATACTCATGTATTCATTCATAAACAAACATGAATTCATTCATAAACAAATACTCATGTACTCATTCATAAACAAATACTCATGTACTCATTCATAAACAAATACTCATGTATTCATTCATAAACAAATACTCATGTATTCATTCATAAACAAATACTCATGTATTCATTCATAAACAAATACTCATGTATTCATTCATAAACAAATACTCATGTATTCATTCATAAACAAATACTCATGTATTCATTCTTAAACAAATACTCATGTACTCATTCATAAACAAATACTCATGTACTCATTCACAAACAAATACTCACTTGTTCCTTCATAAACAAATGATCAGAATACTGCCAAAAGCAGCAAATATAAACAACATAAGTATTCATATTTTTTAACAACATGTTAACAACAAAGACAAAGAAACATTAACAACATTAACAAGGAAAACATTACAATGCTTCAAAAGAGACAACAATAATGCAAAATATACATATATATACACACAAGAAATCACACTAAAGTGCTATATATATCAATGTGGAAATCGACTAGGGTCGTTGAGGAGCATGAATTCTCTTGGTTGTTGGTGGTACAGTGGTTGTGTATGTGGTTGGCAATGCCTTGACCGCAGGTTCGAGCCCACCTCACAGCCCTGGTGGATTTTCACAATAATGCTAAAGGTATCACCGACTCTCCTCATCTGTCCTCCAGTAATCGTTGAGGCGTCTCCTACTGGATAACTAATTCAGTTTAATGGAGGAAGATTACCCATAATTCATGCAAGAAAATAAACACTTTCGTTAAGTTAACAAAATTCTCACAGGAGATAACTCGTGTATCTTGAATCGTTTGTGTTAACTATCCACTTGACGTCTATCTAACTACAGTCCGACATCTGAAGTACTTATCTGAATAACAATAGTCTAGTTACTCTTCACGAATGAGTTCAGGAAATGGAGAGAATTCACTATCGTCCTTAAAGAAATTAACACATTTAACTAACACTGTAATAACTGTTTCCATTACTTTTCACTAATAAATTTCCTTGCATGAAAGATGATTTTTTTCTGTAATTCATGATCATGTTAAGATCTTAATGTGAGAACCAGCATAGTCACTGCCACCGAAAGTGACTAATTTGAAAAAAGTTAATAATTTTGCCACATTTCAGGCAAGAAATGATTAGATCAGTTTCTAGGTTATGTTCTTTTGGTCTCTAACGGTAAACTGGCACTGCGGTTTATTCTGCAATCTGGAAAAAAATCTTCTGAAATTTGTTTCTTTGCAGTCCATAGCGTGTCCAAGCTCTGCCTTTAGCCTCGATAGAACGACAAAGTTCCCGAATTTTATCGGGAATGATCCTCGCATTCCTTCCGAAATCACAATTTAACAAAATGAAAGCTTGCCATGGCAACCCATTGTCTCTGAACAACACCCAAAAGAGGAGATTATATAACGTCCACTTATGGGATTTAGGCCACCTCTTGGAATCTCTTTAGTTCCAGTAAGGATTTCTTGGCTAGCTCGTAGCCAAGAAATCCTTACTCCTTACGTAGCTCGTAGCCTTGGCGATTGCCAAGGAATTCTGAAGACTTTTTTGTTCTTTGTGTCTCGAAGGTCTGTGGCTGCGACCGCCTGAGGTTGCCTTTGCCCATCTGGAGTATTTCTAAATCTACTCGGATTCTGTCGATTTCTGTCAATTTTTCTTTCCCGATTCCCAGATTTCATAGTTTCTTTTCTTACATTATCTTTATTTATTTTAAAGTTTTCATCGTTTGTGGATCCTCTTCCACTCTCCTTACGTCATCTTTGGCCACTAGTACGGTGAAATTTGCTCCTTGAATTTGGATTTCTTTTATAATCTCGAGAATGAAGCTTCACAGATCTGGATGTCAAACGTATGACTCTAGTATCCTCAGAAGATCTTCTTGAGTCTCTTGTTGTAAGCCAATCATCACTTGAGAGATCATCTTGGTTCCTTGTGTTTTGGAGAGGATCATTATGATTGACTGAAATGCCGATTGGAAGTTAATTTTACTCGAGAAGTGACTGGCTATGCAATTACAATTGTGAAAGGACGTAGGTTGCTGAATGAAAATGGTGGCAATGTTTGCTGATCTGAGAGAGATACAGGAATTGGACTCAAAGTATCTATTGAGTGATGTAAGGGTATTTGAGGCCTGTCTTCACGCTCGTCGAGAATAATAAATGAATCTTCCTTTCGCTGCCGTCAGAACCAGGAGGAATTGTATCACAGCTTCCTACATTCTTGTACGTACCTTCCTTATTCTCAGTTAAGATAACAGCCATCCCTTCATTTCTAAAAAATTGGGGTCTGATGAATTTCTTTTGTGTCAAATGAACAGTGTAGTGTTCTAGTGAACAGTGTAGCAGTGTAGTGTAGTGTTCTTTTGTGTCCTTTTCTTACACCACCATCACCGCTTTTCTTACATCTCAACATCACCGTTAGGATCAACGAGGATGTTGGGTGTAGCTCTCTCACTTGATCTTGACCGGTCTCTTGAGCTTCCGTGGTTAATATCCTCATATTCTTCTTCAACTAGGAGTAGAGGGGATTCACTGTCTCTAAGTTCTTTCCCATTTTCAACTAGGATAATATAGGGGCTTCACTTTCTTTCGAGCCTAATGCACCTTTAACTAGGATAACACGGGGCTCACTTTCTCTCAACTCTGTCACCTGCAACTAGGATAACAGAGGTCTCACTTTCTCTTGACTTACTTCCATCATCATCAGTTTCCACACGAATGTCCGTCGAGGCATCGACTGACCGTTCTCGTGCTGCTTGAAGACCTCATGCATTTCTTTTTGTGAGATATATACAAGAGTTGTTACATTCTTGTACAGCCATTAGTACGCGTAGCGTTTCGGGCAGGTCCTTGGAATACGATCCCCTGCCGCGAAGAATCGTTGTTACAACCAAGTACACATTTTACTGTTGAGTTAAAGAGGCTACAGTTAAGGATTTGTGCCCAGTAAATCCTCCCCGGCCAGGATACGAACCCATGACAGAGCGTTCGCGGAACGCCAGGTGAGTGTCTTACCAATACACCACGGAGACTGACTGCTGCTGCTGCTTCAGCTGCTGCTTCAGCTGCTGCTTCAGCTGCTTCAGCAATGCTCTGCTTGCTGAAATCGGCGCCACTATCAACCACAAAAGTACAATGTTTTAGTTGTTTCCATCTCGATCCTGTAGTGAAGCTCTGTCCTTTTAACACTTTTGCCATTTATGATAGAAGAACCTCTATCCCGTGTCCTTGTCAAAGAGATGCGATGCCTTGGCCCGTGTCGGCAACATCACCTTCAGTTTCTGTAACACCTGACTCGGCATCTTCATTTTCTTCCACTGGACAGGTGTTTAAATTTCCTCTTCTCACCCTTGGTGTTCTCAGGTACGACGAGGATTATGACGGAAGAATCATCATTACCGATTTCTGAAGTTTGCGAAATATTGTTGTTAGTGAGACGATTATTCCTGTTGTTGCTTGAAGTCATGCTTTTAACTGCATTTGAATCAACATTCCTATATTCATTGTAGTCATAGAATTTGTCATATTCGTTGCTTTAATCGCTGTTATCATAGATGATGTCATTTTTGTTATCATGGTTATCACTGTCGTCTGGAAAGAGAACTGGTCGACTAATTGATTAAATCTGGAAAGGCGTTTGAAACCTTTTCTGGGATATTAGAGGCTTGAGGGGTCTTAGGAATACTGTCAGTAACTCGTTGAACAGCGGTGGGAGGGTTTAGTGGGAAGGTTACAGGGGTCGTCCCAGGAAAGGTTACGGGGTCGTCCCAGGAAAGGCATCAGGTGATGGTGAGAGTTGATTGTGGCGTCAGAGGCCTTTGGGAGATCACACTACTGCTGGCTGGGAGAGGAATCAGTCGACGATTTCCCCTAAACCGACAATCACATTGGAAGGCTTGACGTCGACGACCACATTGGAAAGCTTGACGTCGACGACCACATTGGAAAGCTTGACGTCGACGACCACATTGGAAGGCTTGACGTCGACGACCACATTGGAAAGCTTGACGTCGACGACCACATTGGAAGGCTTGACGTCGACAACCACATTGTAAAGCTTGACGTCGACGACCACATTGTAAGGTTTGTTGTCGACGACCAAGTGGTCGGAACTTGGAATGTCTGGAACCTTGTGTGTCAACAACTTGAGTTGGAGACACCTAATTATCGTTAACAATCTCTTTCGTCCAGATTTAAATAAGCTATTAACTCGATAGAACTGACCGATGGTGCAGCTGTGACAGGGGCGATGAAAGATGTGCATATATTATCACTCTTTCGGAAGGTAAACTAGCATTGATTCCTATGTTTCTTATCTGTTTAAGATTCTCTGTATGTCCTTCGATTATTTAAAAAAAACTCTGTTGAGTCTGTGATCTCTTCTGTATTCTCCACCACCTCTTCTGAAAGGAGAAAATGAACTCCATTTGGCATGGGATTTAAATATACTTCTGTATTTCGCAAACTTGTCCATTGCACCTCATGACTAGCGAGTGTAAGTTTCTCAGGGTCGACAGGAGAGACGTTTGGCAGATCTTTGGTCAATATCTGATCAATATTTTTATCCTCGACGTCCTCTTTTGTGGCACTTTCATCAGTTCGGGTCTGGCGAGCCACCCCTCTTCTTCGGGTTGCCTGAGGGTCGAGGTAGGGCCAGCTGTCTGTTCTTCAGCTGTTCCCGCAGATGTCGATATAGCGAGAGGGAGTACTGACGAACCTCATCCAGACTCTCACTCTTCTTCGACTTCTCCTGGGACTTCGGCTGAGGTTCCTCTGATCGTCCAGAGTCTTCGTCTGCGGAAGCCTGCAGAAGGGAATTCAAGATTCAGAACCACATTAAATAGCGTCTTCAACGTATTGGCTATGTATGCAAACTAATCATTATAAGTATTAATTTACCATAGTTTTCATTTTAAGTTTACTATTTCAGAAACTAAACCGGTGGTGTTCGACAATGAAGAGACACTTTAAACCATTCAATGTCTGCACCAAGGGAGGCAAAGTCAGGCTCAAGACGCTTGAAGGAAGTGTAGAGGTGAACTGAAGGAAGTGTAGAGGTGAACTGAAGGAAGTGTAGAGGTGAACTGAATGAAGTGCTTCTGTGCTGTGTGAGTGTGCTAGTGCAGTAAAGGTACGTCAGTGGAGTGAGCATAAGTGGTGTGAGAGTGTGTGGGGGGGTGTGAGTGAGAGTGTGTGTGAGTGTGAGTGAGTGAGTGTGAGAGTGTGTGAGTCTTACAAGGTGCTGGAGTGAAGCCACGTCTGGATCTGGTACAGCTGGAAGCTTCCTCTTCCTCCCTACAAGGAAACAACTAATGTCACAAACATAAAATAGTACAAAACGAGTTCCACGTATTATATATATATGCAAACAAGCCTGAATGGTCCCCAGGACTATATACAACTGAAAACTCACACCCCAGAAGTGACTCGAACCCATACTCCCACAACTGGTATGTACAGGGACGCCTTAATCCGCTTGACCATCACGACCGGACATAAGGAAGTGATAGCCGAGGCTATATGAACCACTTCCCCGCCGGCACTCGGATGGTAATCTTGGGCATAGCATTTTATCAAATCACCTCATTCTTTGGGGCACACGTGAGGAACACAAATGCAAACAAGCCTGAATGGTCCCCAGGACTATATACAACTGAAAACTCACACCCCAGAAGTGACTCGAACCCATACTCCCACAACTGGTATGTACAGGGACGCCTTAATCCGCTTGACCATCACGACCGGACATAAGGAAGTGATAGCCGAGGCTATATGAACCACTTCCCCGCCGGCACTCGGATGGTAATCTTGGGCATAGCATTTTATCAAATCACCTCATTCTTTGGGGCACACGTGAGGAACACAAATGCAAACAAGCCTGAATGGTCCCCAGGACTATATACAACTGAAAACTCACACCCCAGAAGTGACTCGAACCCATACTCCCACAACTGGTATGTACAGGGACGCCTTAATCCGCTTGACCATCACGACCGGACATAAGGAAGTGATAGCCGAGGCTATATGAACCACTTCCCCGCCGGCACTCGGATGGTAATCTTGGGCATAGCATTTTATCAAATCACCTCATTCTTTGGGGCACACGTGAGGAACACAAATGCAAACAAGCCTGAATGGTCCCCAGGACTATATACAACTGAAAACTCACACCCCAGAAGTGACTCGAACCCATACTCCCACAACTGGTATGTACAGGGACGCCTTAATCCGCTTGACCATCACGACCGGACATAAGGAAGTGATAGCCGAGGCTATATGAACCACTTCCCCGCCGGCACTCGGATGGTAATCTTGGGCATAGCATTTTATCAAATCACCTCATTCTTTGGGGCACACGTGAGGAACACAAATGCAAACAAGCCTGAATGGTCCCCAGGACTATATACAACTGAAAACTCACACCCCAGAAGTGACTCGAACCCATACTCCCACAACTGGTATGTACAGGGACGCCTTAATCCGCTTGACCATCACGACCGGACATAAGGAAGTGATAGCCGAGGCTATATGAACCACTTCCCCGCCGGCACTCGGATGGTAATCTTGGGCATAGCATTTTATCAAATCACCTCATTCTTTGGGGCACACGTGAGGAACACAAATGCAAACAAGCCTGAATGGTCCCCAGGACTATATACAACTGAAAACTCACACCCCAGAAGTGACTCGAACCCATACTCCCACAACTGGTATGTACAGGGACGCCTTAATCCGCTTGACCATCACGACCGGACATAAGGAAGTGATAGCCGAGGCTATATGAACCACTTCCCCGCCGGCACTCGGATGGTAATCTTGGGCATAGCATTTTATCAAATCACCTCATTCTTTGGGGCACACGTGAGGAACACAAATGCAAACAAGCCTGAATGGTCCCCAGGACTATATACAACTGAAAACTCACACCCCAGAAGTGACTCGAACCCATACTCCCACAACTGGTATGTACAGGGACGCCTTAATCCGCTTGACCATCACGACCGGACATAAGGAAGTGATAGCCGAGGCTATATGAACCACTTCCCCGCCGGCACTCGGATGGTAATCTTGGGCATAGCATTTTATCAAATCACCTCATTCTTTGGGGCACACGTGAGGAACACAAATGCAAACAAGCCTGAATGGTCCCCAGGACTATATACAACTGAAAACTCACACCCCAGAAGTGACTCGAACCCATACTCCCACAACTGGTATGTACAGGGACGCCTTAATCCGCTTGACCATCACGACCGGACATAAGGAAGTGATAGCCGAGGCTATATGAACCACTTCCCCGCCGGCACTCGGATGGTAATCTTGGGCATAGCATTTTATCAAATCACCTCATTCTTTGGGGCACACGTGAGGAACACAAATGCAAACAAGCCTGAATGGTCCCCAGGACTATATACAACTGAAAACTCACACCCCAGAAGTGACTCGAACCCATACTCCCACAACTGGTATGTACAGGGACGCCTTAGGTGTGAGTTTTCAGTTGTATATAGTCCTGGGGACCATTCAGGCTTGTTTGCATTTGTGTTCCTCACGTGTGCCCCAAAGAATGAGGTGATTTGATAAAATGCTATGCCCAAGATTACCATCCGAGTGCCGGCGGGGAAGTGGTTCATATAGCCTCGGCTATCACTTCCTTATGTCCGGTCGTGATGGTCAAGCGGATTAAGGCGTCCCTGTACATACCAGTTGTGGGAGTATGGGTTCGAGTCACTTCTGGGGTGTGAGTTTTCAGTTGTATATAGTCCTGGGGACCATTCAGGCTTGTTTGCATTTGTGTTCCTCACGTGTGCCCCAAAGAATGAGGTGATTTGATAAAATGCTATGCCCAAGATTACCATCCGAGTGCCGGCGGGGAAGTGGTTCATATAGCCTCGGCTATCACTTCCTTATGTCCGGTCGTGATGGTCAAGCGGATTAAGGCGTCCCTGTACATACCAGTTGTGGGAGTATGGGTTCGAGTCACTTCTGGGGTGTGAGTTTTCAGTTGTATATAGTCCTGGGGACCATTCAGGCTTGTTTGCATTTGTGTTCCTCACGTGTGCCCCAAAGAATGAGGTGATTTGATAAAATGCTATGCCCAAGATTACCATCCGAGTGCCGGCGGGGAAGTGGTTCATATAGCCTCGGCTATCACTTCCTTATGTCCGGTCGTGATGGTCAAGCGGATTAAGGCGTCCCTGTACATACCAGTTGTGGGAGTATGGGTTCGAGTCACTTCTGGGGTGTGAGTTTTCAGTTGTATATAGTCCTGGGGACCATTCAGGCTTGTTTGCATTTGTGTTCCTCACGTGTGCCCCAAAGAATGAGGTGATTTGATAAAATGCTATGCCCAAGATTACCATCCGAGTGCCGGCGGGGAAGTGGTTCATATAGCCTCGGCTATCACTTCCTTATGTCCGGTCGTGATGGTCAAGCGGATTAAGGCGTCCCTGTACATACCAGTTGTGGGAGTATGGGTTCGAGTCACTTCTGGGGTGTGAGTTTTCAGTATTATATATATATATATATATATATATATATATATATATATATATATATATATATATATATATATATATATATATATATATATATATATATATGTCGTACCTAGTAGCCAGAACACACTTCTCAGCCTACTATGCAAGGCCCGATTTGCCTAATAAGCCAAGTTTTCATGAATTAATTATTTTTCGACTACCTAACCTACCTAACCTAACCTAACCTAACTTTTTCGGCTACCTAACCTAACCTAACATATAAAGATAGGTTAGGTTAGGTTAGGTAGGGTTGGTTAGGTTCGGTCATATATCTACTTTAATTTTAACTCCAATAAAAAAAAATTGACCTCATACATAAAGAAATGGGTAGCTTTATCATTTCATAGGAGAAAATATATTAATTCAGGAAAACTTGGCTTATTAGGCAAATCGGGCCTTGCATAGTATGCCGAGTACGACGTTCTGGCTACTAGGTACAACATATATATATATATATATATATATATGTCGTACCTAGTAGCCAGAACGCACTTCTCAGCCTACTATGCAGGGCCTGATTTGCCTAATAAGCCAAGTTTTCATGAATTAATTGTTTTTCGACTACCTAACCTACCTAACCTAACCTAACCTAACTTTTTCTGCTACCTATCCGAACCTAACCTATAAAGATAGGTTAGGTTAGGTTAGGTAGGGTTGGTTAGGTTCGGTCATATATCTACGTTAATTTTAACTCCAATAAAAAAAAATGACCTCATACATAATGAAATGGGTAGCTTTATCATTTGATAAGAAAAAAATTAGAGAAAATATATTAATTCAGGAAAACTTGGCTTATTAGGCAAATCAAGCCTTGCATAGTAGGCCGAGACGTGCGTTCTGGCTACTAGGTACGACATATATATATATATATATATATATATATATATAAATATATATATATATTTATATATATATATATATATATATATATATATATATATATATATATATATATATATATATGTCGTACCTAGTAGCCAGAACTCACTTTTCAGCCTACAATGCAAGGCCCGATTTGCCTAATAAGCCAAGTTTTCATGAAATAATATATTTTCTCTAATTTTTTTCTTATGAAATGATAAAGCTACCCATTTCATTATGTAAGAGGTGAATTTTTTTTTATTGGAGTTAAAATTAACGTAGATATATGACCGAACCTAACCAACCCTACCTAACCTAACCTAACCTATCTTTATAAGTTAGGTTAGGTTAGGTAGCCGAAAAAGTTAGGTTAGGTTAGGTTAGGTAGGTTAGGTAGTCGAAAAGCAATTAATTCATGAAAACTTGGCTTATTAGGCAAATCGGGCCTTGCATAGTAGGCTCAGAAGTGAGTTCTGGCTACTAGGTACGACATATATATATATATATATATATATATATATATATATATATATATATATATATATATATATATATATATATATATATATATATATATGTCGTACCTAGTAGCCAGAACTCACTTCTATGCCTATTATTCAAGGCCCGATTTGCATAATAAGCCAAGTTTTCATGAATTAATTGTTTTTCGTCTACCTAACCTACCTAACCTAACCTAACCTAACATTTTCGGCTACCTAACCTAACCTAACCTATAAAGATAGGTTAGGTTAGGTTAGGTAGGGTTGGTTAGGTTCGGTCATATATCTACGTTAATTTTAACTCCAATAAAAAAAAATTGACCTCATTCGTAATGTAATGGGTAGCTTTATCATTTCATAAGAAAAAAGTTAGAGAAAATATATTAATTCAGGAAAACTTGGCTTATTAGGTAAATCGGGCCTTGGACAGTAGGCCGAGAAGTGCGTTCTGGCTATTAGGTACGACATATATATATATATATATATATATATATATATATATATATATATATATATATATATATATATATATATATATATATATGTCGTACCTAGTAGCCAGAACTCACTTCTCAGCCTACTATTCAAGGCCCGATTTGCCTAATAAGCCAAGTTTTCCTGAATTAATATATTTACTATAATTTTTTTCTTATGAAATGATAAAGCTACCCTTTTCACTATGTATGAGGTCAATTTTTTTTTATTGGAGTTAAAATTAACGTAGATATATGACCGAACCTAACCAACCCTACCTAACCTAACCTAACCTATATATATAGGTAAGGTTAGGTTAGGTAGCCAAAAAAAGCTAGGTTAGGTTAGGTTAGGTAGGTTAGGTAGACGAAAAAACATTAATTCATGAAAACTTGGCTTATTAGGCAAATCGGGCCTTGCATAGTAGGCTGAGAAGTGAGTTCTGGCTACTAGGTACGACATATATATATATATATATATATATATATATATATATATATATATATATATATATATGTCGTACCTAGTAGCCAGAACTCACTTCTCAGCCTACTATTCAAGGCCCGATTTGCCTAATAAGCCAAGTTTTCCTGAATTAATATATTTACTATAATTTTTTTCTTATGAAATGATAAAGGTACCCTTTTCACTATGTATGAGGTCAATTTTTTTTTATTGGAGTTAAAATTAACGTAGATATATGACCGAACCTAACCAACCCTACCTAACCTAACCTAACCTATATATATAGGTAAGGTTAGGTTAGGTAGCCAAAAAAACCTAGGTTAGGTTAGGTTAGGTAGGTTAGGTAGACGAAAAAACATTAATTCATGAAAACTTGGCTTATTAGGCAAATCGTGCCTTGCATAGTAGGCTGAGAAGTGAGTTCTGGCTACTAGGTACGACATATATATATATATATATATATATGTCGTACCTAGTAGCCAGAACGCACTTCTCAGCCTACTATACAAGGCCTGATTTGCCTAATAAGCCAAGTTTTCATGAATTAATTGTTTTTCGACTACCTAACCTACCTAACCTAACCTAACCTAAGTTTTTCGGCTACCTAACCTAACTTATAAAGATAGGTTAGGTTAGGTTAGGTAGGGTTGGTTAGGTTCGGTCATATATCTACGTTAATTTTAACTCCAATAAAAAAAATTGACCTCATACATAATGAAATGGGTAGCTTTATCATTTCATAAGAAAAAAATTAGAGAAAATATATTAATTCATGAAAACTTGGCTTATTAGGCAAATCGGGCTTTGTATAGTAGGCTGAGAAGTGCGTTCTGGCTACTAGGTACGACATATATATATATATATATATATATATATATATATATATATATATATATATATATATATATATATATATATATATATATATATATGTCGTACCTAGTAGCCAGAACGCACTTCTCAGCCTATTATGCAAGGCCCGATTTGCCTAATAAGCCAAGTTTTACTGAATTAATGTTTTTTCGACTACCTAACCTACCTAACCTAACCTAACCTAACTTTTTCTGCTACCTAACCTAACCTAACCTATAAAGATTGGTTAGGTTTGGTTAGGTAGGGTTGGTTAGGTTCGGTCATATATCTACGTTAATTTTAACTCCAATTAAAAAAAATTGACCTCATACATAATGAAATGGGTAGCTTTATCATTTCATAAGAAAAAAATTAGAGAAAATATATTAATTCAGTAAAACTTGGCTTATTAGGCAAATCGGGTCTTGAATAGTAGGCTGAGAAGTGCGTTCTGGCTACTAGGTACGACATATATATATATATATATATATATATATATATATATATATATATATATATATATATTTATATATATATATATATATATATATATATATGTCGTACCTAATAGCCAGAACGCACTTCTCAGCCTACTATTCAAGGCCCAATTTGCCTAATAAGCCAAGTTTTCATGAATTAATGTTTTTTCGTCTACCTAACCTACCTAACCTAACCTAACCTAGCTTTTTTTGGCTACCTAACCTAACCTTACCTATAATTATAGGTTAGGTTAGGTTAGGTAGGGTTGGTTAGGTTCGGTCATATATCTACGTTAATTTTAACTCCAATAAAAAAAAATTGACCTCATACATAGAGAAAAGGGTTGCTTTTTCATTTCATAAGAAAAAAATTATAGTAAATATATTAATTCAGGAAAACTTGGCTTATTAGGCAAATCGGGCCTTGAATAGTAGGCTGAGAAGTGAGTTCTGGCTACTAGGTACGACATATATATATATATATATATATATATATATATATATATATATTATTGTGTAATTTCTTCAGTAAAATATATATTTTAATCATATATTATGATACGTATATCATTATTTAAAAGACAATTCTATGTTACAAAATATTTCGACAAAAAATACTCAAATTATTGTAAGAAAGTCAAGTCATCTGTATTGTCAAATTATACAAGAAATTAGTAAAATTATTTTGTGCAGATTATGGCCTAAGTAATGATGCTAGCACTCGACAGGCCTGAATCCTTCTTTAACCAATGACTGGAATGTTAGTCTTGTTCTATGGTAGTGTTGAAGGATCTGTAACCGTCAATTCTGGTGAAAGAAAATATTGTCAGACGTGTGGCTGTGTTGCTCAGTCAATATCAAGGAACTCAGACAATCGACTTGAGAATGATCCAGGACGGACCGAAACGTCGTCGGCCCCTCACCTTCTAGTGTGTGGTCTGGTCAACATACTTTAGCCACGTTATTGTGACTCGTCGCCTGCACGAGGAACTCAATATAAAATGATTGTCGGAAAAAAAAGTGTTGAAAACACGAACACCGAGACACTACAATACTCCTCGTGTGTCTTACTTCTTGCACACAACACACTGACACTGAAAATTCTGTCAGATAGAAGGAATATAAAATAGTCGTTTAGGATTAAGATTCAGAAAATGAACAGAAATCTCAGCGGTATCATTTTATAACAATGAAACAGTTTGATCAATTAACAATGAAACAGTCATGAAAAGTTATAACTCTCACCAGATAATTATCTGAATTTCGAATGAAGAAAAAGTCGAGATACTTTTCATGGAGAAAGTCCAGACAAGGTCTAGGGTCGTCATTAGCAAGGCCTAGACTGTGTCCAGAGTCGTGTTAACAAGGTCAAGACAAGGTCGTGGGTCAGGGCAGGTAGATTAGGCCAACCAATATCGCTGGTCACCGGTATGTAAGCCTGACCAGGTCACAGGAGGGGGATAAATCAGGTCAAGAAAGGGTCAGGGAATGCCTGGAAAAATTGGTTCTGGTGAAAGGTCATTCGCACGTTAGGTCACTATCTGAGCAGGGTCAAACCTGATCAGTTCAAAGGTTATGGGTAAGCCAGGGTCTAGTCCTCGGCTGGCCTGTTGTGGCCGAGGCTGAGGGAACTGGCCGGCCCCAGGGTGGTCAGAGGGAGGCCCAGGGTGGTCAGAGGGAGGCCCAGGGTGGTCAGAGGGAGGCCCAGGGTGGTCAGAGGGAGGCCCAGGGTGGTCAGAGGGAGGCCCAGGGTGGTCAGAGGAAGGCCCAGGGTGGTCAGAGGGAGGCCCAGGGTGGTCAGAGGGAGGCCCAGGGTGGTCAGAGGGAGGCCCAGGGTGGTCAGAGGGAGGCCCAGGGTGAAGCTTGTCATGCGGCAGTGGTTGTGTCATGACTCATGAGACAGTGGTGATGGTGCCATTTGACATTGATGGTGATAGGGCTAGTGTAGTGTTATATAACTTTAATGGTAGCATGTCTGGGATGGTGTCATGTGGCTGGGATTGATTGACACGTGGCTAGAGTGATGTTATGTGGCTGTCATTGTGACATTTGGCTTTTATCGGTACCCGGTAATGCTGTCATGTACAGCTGCGTTTATCGCAGAGTGATTGACATACCAAACAGTGTAGACCCACGTCTATAACAGCCTGCATGATCAGGCTATTAATAATCCAAGTCAAGGACTGTTATCGATTCTTAGTTAACCCATTTCTAATGACAGAATGGTGCAATACTGAACTTAAAGTTTGTCTCGAGGAACAACTTTATTGACTAACCTCAATTAAAAATTTACTAACGTTATCAATTATCCGGTATGTTGATGGCCCACCAGACTGTTGTTGAACCCGTGACTCGTACCCGTCGCAGCTGGGAGTCACTTACTGTCTCAGGTGAAAAGACTATCAAACCATTCATATCGACAAGACCATCGCTACCCAAACAGTAGGAGTAAGAACCAACAATTGGAGTGTTCTGGCCATGGGACCTTTGACCTCTTGAGTTCATCCAGGCAGATGATATGTGACGATAAGGATCATGACTGCTGATCGACGGGTTGTCGCTGTTTCCTCTGTAGTGATGACCGGGTGTCGGGAGGAATCCGTTGGCTAAAGAGGTGATCGAATGTTCAACGTTAGATAAAACACGGTGAGGCGATGGTTGACGGGTGGTCGATGCGGGTTTGTGAAGTTTGTAAGACAAAGGATTCATTGCCAAATGTTCCTCAGTCTTTTCGTTTACCTGATTTATTGGCAGTTTAGCTTACGTTGCACTAGATCGGTACAGAGTATTTACAACCACACTGGGATTGAAAGAAGCATTGCCAGTGGCATAATGAGGCTGAGGCTGGAAGATCGACTGTATTATCCTCGGACGAATGAGTTTAGTTTGAAGAGGCCAAGGCTCATTCTCTCTTAAAGTATCAACAGACGTGTTATAATAATGGGGTAGAAAATGTTTAGGGTCTCGTCGCTCATCTTTCCTAATATTTCAACTTGATTGTTCTTGACTGACCTGGTCAGGTGAGGTGGATGGATTACATATGATGAATATAGTCTTCGTCGACGGAGACCCTCTGGTATCTCTGTAACTCTCTGGCAAAGGTCTTAGAAGACTGAAGTCTTCTGAAGTACTAACTTGATCGCTGCTTGAGGAAGAAGCCAAGGAATAAGATAATATATATTGCTCATACCGAGGTTAACATACGACTTCGGATTATGAGCCACATATGAATAATCAGAAGATGATATTATGGCATGATTTGCGGCAGCTCTTGATCCACCACCACTATTGTATTCTGGATGTGAGGCTGGATAAGTTATTTGTCCAGCATTTGTCTGGGACTTCACCTGGCCTGAGGCTTGCCTGATGTTTTCATGCAAATGTTTTATAGAAATACTTATATATAAACGTTAACTGTAAATGAGATACTGAGTCCTCCATCTCTTTGATTAGCGCCAGTCGCGATCGTTCCAAGGTTTTCATTTTGTAAGTAAGGAAGAAAAGTATCGACTGATATTTGCACATTTTGCACTAATGGAATTTTGTCATTATTTGGAATAAATCTGTGGTAATGGTTTGGATGATTAAAAGAATCACCTTGTGGAAGTGAATGTCTGACTTTCTCGAAATGTGAATAACTATTGTTTTGTATTAGAATGATTGTGTGTTGTGTCAGTGATGCAAAGAGATGGGCTTTGTCTGGTAGGTGACTCCCTTGGCCCTGTGTGAATGTTTTGGTGTTGCGAGGTGCCACGGGGGTGGGATGGGTCCGGTCACTCCAGTCAGGTCTCGGATTGGTCGAAGAAGACTGGATATGGAGGCGATGAGTCAAAATAACGTGGCTCAAGTATGTTGACCAGACCACACACTAGAAGGTGAAGGGACGACGACGTTTCGGTCCGTCCTGGACCATTCTCAAGTCGACTGTGATCGATTCTCGACTGGACGATTCTCAAGTCGCAATCGACTTGAGAATTGTCCAGGATGAACCGAAACGTCGTCGTCCCTTCACCTTCTAGTGTGTGGTCTGGTCAACTGGATATGGAGCCTTTCAAGGCCTTATTCCCACCTGCGGGTACAGGAAGAGAGGAATGAGACGAACGTTCTCCTGATGGGGCCAAGTTACCGGTGGCGAGGGAGGCTGGTTGTTGGATATCATGATGGGGAGAGGCAGAGGAGGTATGCGACGAGCTTTCTGCTGATGACACTTGAGTATTGGAGGTGGAGACAAGAGGGCGAGCGTGTGCTGAAGCCTCTGAAGGTGGTGTTTGTGCCTTTAAAGTGTGTGAGACTTCAGGGAGAAAACTAAATGAGTGAGAGGCATTCGATTCCCCTGATTCTGGAATGAGAGGATCGGCTAGTAAAGGAGGGTGAGATACTGCTTCTCGTTGGTTGATAGCAGTAGGAGAAGGCTGCTTGGAATCAGAAGAAATTTTTGAAGGGATTTCAGAGGCTTGATGATGACTGAGAGTCTCAGTGACAGTAGATGTTTCTGACTCAGGAAAACTCGAAATTTTATTTCCAAAGACATAATTTGAAAATATGAATGGTTGAGGTGTTGACACCTTGGGACGACTCGGGCGACGGCTACGAACAATTGGATGACGACGTTTGGACATTGATAAAGGTCTGACAGGTATTGAGACATTGGAAGGAATTTTCTTCCTTACAGCATTTGCTCTTGGCGTGGGCGGTGAATTCTCGTGATGTGGTCTATTTGGATCAGGAACGTTAGTTGTAACTTGAGGATCCTCCGGGGGTTCTGTAGGCAGTTGTTGAGCCTCTGTGGCTTCGTAGTCACGTCCATCAGAATGTTCATTTGTTACTAAAGTGAGATTCACTGTTTGTCTTGGAGTTGGGCGCCGTTTTCGAGGATTATAGTTGTGTGGCAGTGTAGGCCGCTTGCGGCCCCGAAATCTTATCTGAATATTCTCACCTTTCCTGCTTGCTGTTTTCCGGTGTTGAATGTCGCCTGTTGAAGAACTTCCCGCGGAGCTGGGGGACTCGTCCCTGTCTGTGTCCAGCAGCTCTATACCTTGTTCATTGTGGGACCGTAGAGGACTGTGATGCCTCTCACTAAGTGAGGCAGCTGCGTTAGGCTGAGAGGAGTTCTCATCTACAGATGTTAAATCTTGTAGCTTTGTGTATGGTGAAGTTGGCGTAGATTGATGGAGTGGCGGTGGAGTAGTTGTAGTCGTTGATGGAGAAGTCGACACCGCTCCGACATACTTTCTGTTAGGGAACTGACGCCGCTTGGGTTTCCTCCTGTGTTGTCGCAATCGAGAATGTTTAGAGGTGTTAGTGGACGTGGCCCTCTCGGTCGTTGTTGATGGGGTTGAAGGCAGTCGTTCAGCCGACGCAGGTGTCGAACTGGTAACGTAAGGACGCCGTTCAGGTTTCTTAAATGGAAATAGATCTAAAAGGGACTTTCCGTCTGCCAAGGCGGAAACAACGGCTGTGTATTGTGGGTCTTCTGCTATATCTTCGAAGGTCGGCAGCGTGTGTTCATTTGTCTCTGTCATAGTTTGTGTAACTTGTGGGGAGCTGGTGGAGCAGCGTGGAGTATGGGTCGTGTTGTGGATGTTTTCTTCCTTGTGGTGTGGAGTACTGGGGTGAATATTTTCTTCATTAGTAACAGGAGAGTTTTTGCATGGCTCCTCTGTCGTGAATTCATATAACGGAGTAAATTTTTGTTGACGGTGTCTTGGTACTTGCGATAGATAAGAGAAGTACTTAGCTTCGTTCTGAGGAGGAACAGGAGCCACCTTGGTAGCATCTAGAGGTGAGAGAGTGCTGACTGACTGCTTGGCAAATGAAGTTGTTGATCGAGGCACTTCAGATGGGATATCAAACCCTGAAGGAACTGCTGGTTTCGGAGGGTTAGGTCCTGCTGTAGTAAAGTACTTGGGAGCTACACCCAAATACCTTCTAGTGTAAGGATTCTCCCGGTACCTGATGCCTGTCGTTTCATTTCTCTGCAACCCAGAAGGGTAAGCGTAGGAGTTGCGGTAGTAATGACGTAAAATTTCCTGTGGAAAATAAGCGGTCTTGTCCTCCACGCCCTTAGGACTGATGTACTCCAGCTCTTCTTTCGTGGGTGTGATATAGCCAGCATAGAGTCCCCTGTGCGCTGTGTCATCAACATGGGGGCCGAAAAGCACTCTTGAACGCACCAGTGGGCTAAGGTGCGAATATGGTGAATGCGAAAAGTAGCTTCTGTAATCGTCTTTGTTAATATATGGGCTGTAATAATCGTAGGGGTTTATCAAGACATTGCCTAGAATTACAGCACCGTCTTCGGGATAATTGCTCTCATATGATTCATCGTCGGACTGGCCGTCTCCTGTCTCATTGGGATCCTCCTCGTTTACAGTTTCTTCAGACGCGAAGAATGTTATCGCTGGCTTCTTGAACGGCTGAGCAGATGCGTAAACATCCAAAACGGTCAAATCTTCGGGTTGGGAGATATAGTGGGAAGTCTGAGATGAAGTAGGACGTCTTGTTGGGGGAAGCTTCTTCGTCGGTGATGCAGTTGAGTGTTGTAGTGATGCTGAAGGGAACTTGGTTGTTCTTGGATACTGAGGTGAAGTTGTCGGGTTCTGAGACGCAACAAAAGAGTGTGATGCTGTGGTAGGATATTGTGGGGCAGTTGTTGGGCTCGGCAGTGAAGTAGTTGGATATCGTGAGGTTGTTGGATACCTGTGTGCAGTAGTCGGATATTGAGAAGTTGTCGGATAATGTGGCGAATCAGTTGGATATAGAGGTGATAAGATCGGAGAAGTGGATGTATAATATTCAGGAGCAGGTATATAAAAAGGCTCAGTGGCCGGATACCGAGGCGAGGTAGTCGGAAACTGGGGTGGTGTAATCGGATATTGGGTTGAAGCAATCGGGTCCTGGGGTGAAAAATCTGAATACTGAAAGGTGGTAGAATTTGCTGTTGAGGTCTGATACTGAGGCGAGGTCAAATGTTGGTCTGATTTACTAGTGTAGTGAGGTGAGCGCGTGGAGTGCCTGGCCACCCTCCCTGTGCCATTCGGTGATGCTGTCTTAGGTTGAGTCAACGTGGATTCTTCAGTCTCCCCTGAAGCTCCTTCTGAGAATTTTTGGAACTCCTCCAAGAGGTAGTCGTAGTCGTACCCTTCAAAGTAATCGCGTAAGTCGTCGTAGTCGCCGCCCGACTCGTAAGAATAATAATCGGTAGTGTTCTTGCCAGATTGACTTTCGTGGTCTTGTGAATGGTGGAGGTTTTCCTTGGATATTAGTGGCTTTAGAGGGCCTGGAAGCGGACTGGAGTTTCTATATGGTAGGAAGAGAGGCTTAGTAGTGTAATGCAATGAATCAGAGTGTTTTGGAGATCCGAGGTCGTATAGAGTGGTGAAGGAGGAAGAGAATTTAGAAGGAGAGTCGAGTTTCATACTCCAATCTTGCCCAAGTTGATGGAAATCTGTTAGGAAGGCAGAAAATGAACACAACAGTTAATATAAATAAATAAGAATGTTGTTGCATTTGATATTTGCGGTCCATGTTGCAGACTCTTCTTAGCAAGACATTATACACAGGATAATTATTCCAGGAATAATAACAAACTGATCATAGGCATAACACTAAGTTCCTTAGCCATAATAAATTGGGAAAGATATAGATATTACAATCATCTAAAAGGTAATTCCAAAGTAAATATGATGATAACAATATGCATAGATATAATACAAATCAGTTAAATTTATCAAATGAATACAACTAAGTGTCAACAAGGGAACATAACAGAGGGCCTCAGCTCCCAAATAAGTCAAAACAAATTACAAATGAGAGCTAATTTGTCTAATTGCCAAACTGTAAATCTGAATTCTCCAAGAAGATCACATACAACTATACTCACCCGAAGGAGAGTTGTAAGGAGTGGAGGGGGCGGTGGGTAAGTGGGGACGGGATGCTCCAGGAGGCTGCGACTGTTGGGGAACAACAGGAGATAGGAAGTACTGGTAGTGGAGGAGAGATTGTTGGAGAAGGTTAGAGAGAAATCAAGAATTGTTATCTCTAATACAAGTCATCTTTTACTGTTTCAGGTTAGGTGACTCCCTTGATTGTTTACAATTGTAATAGTCTCCTTTTCCCTGGTCCCCGCTATATAGTACATTACACTTAATGGTACTGCATTCCATTAGCCATGTATTGGACCAACTTTGCCGTATGTCTGTCTGTGAGCTTCTTGAGGTTATCTTGAGATGATTTCGGGGCTTTTTAGTGTCCCCGCGGCCCGGTCCTCGACCAGGCCTCCACCCCCAGGAAGCAGCCCGTGACAGCTGACTAACACCCAGGTACCTATTTTACTGCTAGGTAACAGGGGCATAGGGTGAAAGAAACTCTGCCCATTGTTTCTCGCCGGCGCCTGGGATCGAACCCAGGACCACAGGATCACAAGTCCAGCGTTGTGTATTAGCTCCTGAAGTGAGCTCCGTTGTGAGCTCCTGAAGTGTATTATATAATTCCTTTAGCGTGGCTCCTCTCACTAATTGTTCAACATGAGCAAACACTCACATTAATTTGTGTGCACAGAGAATCCACATTAACGTGATGCATCAATGAAAATATCAGTAGAAACCATGAGGAGGATTCGAACCTGTACACTGGGGACTCACAAGCACGGGCCTTAAGCCACTGGACCACAGTATAGTAAAAAGCAATGTAACCTGGGATTCAAATGTATCAGTAGCTGATACCGAAGTCAGGGTTTCACACAGTACTCGGGTACACTCTTCTGTGGTATAGGAGTTATACCTCTCAAGGCTTCTCTTCAAATGCACAAAGAAATTATTGTAACACGAAGCATATCATGGTCCAGTGGTTTAAGGCGTGTGTAGGGGAGTAACAGTGTGCCGGTTCAAAGCCTCTTCATGGCTCCTACTAACTTTCTTCATTAGTTTGTGTGTTAGGTTAGATAAAGTTAGATTTGGTTAGGTTATATAAAGTTAGATTAGCTTAGGTAGAGTTAGATTACGTTAGGTTAGGTAGAGTTAGGTTAGGTTGGGTATAGTTAGTTAAGGTTAGGTTAGGTAAGGTTATATTATGTTAGGCTAGTTAAAGTTATATTTGGTTACGTTACGTAAAGATATATTAAGTTAGGTTAGGTAAAGTTACATTAGATTACGTTTAGTTAGGCTAGGTTATATCAAGATAAGTTAGGGAAAATTAGGTTGGGTTAGGCAAAATATGGTTAGGCTAGGCAAAACTAAGTTAGGTTAGGCAAAATTAGGTTAGGTTAAAGTAGATAAAGTTAGGTCTAGTTATGCTTTGTTAGAATAAACTGTTATAACCACTCTCCAATAATTGGACTTCCAATGAAACAAATTTCAATATATTTAGGGAATTTGTGAACTAGTAAAAATATAGTGCATAGAGTCGGGTTGGGTATTTATAAATGAATCCTGCCCAATTTCATTCTATGTACAATGCCAGATGAAACTTAATTTTATTATTAATGAAAACATGTGAGTTTTTTAATTCTGATCCATCAGTATACAAGTGGTAAATCTATGTGATACACTCCCAGGTAGAATACAACAAGGAAGTACACACTCAAGAAGAATACACTAAGGAAGTACACTTCCAGGTAGAATACACCAAGGAAATACACACCAAGGTAGAATACACCAAGGAAGTACTCACCCAGGTAGCATACACCAGGGAAGTACACTCCCAGGTAGAATACACCAAGGAAGTACACTCCCAGGTAGCATACACCAAGGAAGTACACTCCCAGGTAGAATACACCAAGGAAGTACACTCCCAGGTAGAATACACCAAGGAAGTACACACCCCGGTAGAATACACCAAGGAAGTACACACCCCGGTAGAATACACCAAGGAAGTACTCACCCAGGTACAATACACCAAGGAAGTACACTCCCAGGTAGAATACACCAAGGAAGTACACACCCAAGTAGACTACACCAAAGAGGTACTGACCCTGGGAATACACGGGAGACATACCTTACTCTGCTCCAAGAAGGCAAGATGGTGAGGCGATGTCTTTTCCGGGAAGTCTGACGTCTGGAACCTATTATATATATAAAAGAGAAAGAAAATGTAATAGGTAATGTTAGTAAAAATTTACGCTTTCACAGCATGTTACAGGAGTTAATTTTGGTTGTGTATGTAGTATAAAACTTTTATAATCGAAGTCAATTTATAAATTTTCTCGAAAATAGAGTAACTTTTACCCAAGTTATTCCATAAATTTTAGGAATTACCGTTTTCTACGAAAAACCCGAAGAAGCATCGTATTTTGGGCTCTAATGGCAAACTATGACATTTTTACCAGAATGTCTAAATTTTCTATTATATTCCCATAATATATGTCAAACACGTAAACATTTTATCTCATGCATACTAGCATCATTTTTTGTGCATATTAACATAATATTTTGTATATTCGATATCATCGGCAGTGAATGGATAGCTGGTTATCAACACTACATTACTTACTCATCTGAATAATCAGCATCTTCGTAGTAATAATACTCTTCTTCATGGGCCATGGCCGCATCAGGAACACCGTGGGAGTCTTCAGCAACCTGTATATTATAGCAGGTTAGTGATAGCGTATCCTGGTTATCGTGTCATAACCAGGATGTGAATGGCAGACACAGAGTCGTTTGAAACAGATTAATGTAGACTTGTTCAATATTCTGATATCTTGTATTTGGAATTATAATATTTGTTTGTTTTTTTAATATAATGTCATTTAGATTTGTAGCTAACAAGGAAATTATTATGAGGAAAAGGGGCTATATACACACATGTGATATACTTACAGAGCAGCGAGCCTAATCTAATTTGTAATTACAAATGGCCACGGTATATAGGGTTCAACAGACACGCCATGAACCACAGTTTAGTTAATAAAATTCGATAATAATAATTGCAGTGCAATGACCAATGAGTTTGTGAATAATAACAATATGCAACATAGATCAATACTCGCTGGCCATATTAATTACATTAATAATTACATTATTAGTTACATATTAATATGGACTGCATTAAATGCATCACTTCGCTCAAGTTGGGAGCTGGGACTTTAGACGTTAAGTATCAGTGATAGTGAAAATCTGGAATAGGTTCGGGGGGGGGGAGGCATCCTAAACAATCTAGTGTCAAGTCAGATGAGCTGAAAATCAGGCTTTTCAATTTGTTAACATTGAGTAATTTTCTCGCTAAAATTTTTTACTATACCAAGAGGATCAATGCTCAACTAATTTGTATTTTTTCGTTACCATAAATTAATGCAAATTCCTATATTTTGATAATTTGTTGACTACACCAAATATTCTAATATATATTGACCTAATTGTGCCATATAAAAAATACAAAATAAATAAATGTTTAATAATAATAAATAATAACAAAAATTTTATTTGAAAATTTAGGAACAAAATAAAAAATAAAATCCATAAAAACTACTTTATTTTCTATGGCTTTGTAGACAAATTTTCTTACTATTTAACAGTTAAAGCTGAAATTCAAGTCATCACGCAAAATTTGGTTTTTGACTTTACCTTGCCTCTTGTGAACCGTTTCTGGAAAGAGTGCGTCTACTGTCAAAATAAACCCCGTCTCCTCTGTCTGGTACTTTTCCGTCAGGTCTGTATTCGTCTAAGGTCGAGATATGCTGAACTATTTGATAAATATCATTTATTGATTTTGGAGAAGCAAAAACAATGTCTTTGTCGTTGAGATGTGTGCCAATCAGGAAATGGTTGCTGTGTTTGTCGTCGTCTGAAGATGAAGGATTCTCCTGTCGGTGGGTCGATGGTTGAGTCTCTGGTCGTTGTTGTCGAGATGAAGACAAGTGGAAAGGAAAGACAGAGGCATCTAGATGGGCCTCAATAGCACTTGGAAGAATTTTAGAAGATTCTTGCCCATTCAGAGCCGAGTCCGGAGCGGTGGAAGGAAGAGAGAGGGGCAGATTAGGCTCTGAGGGTGGAGTTGTTATTGGTGGCGTGGAAGATGATGACGCTGCCGGTGGAAGTGAAAACAACGATGGTGTTGAAGGTGGTTTTGAGGAAAGTTTTGGTGGAGAGAGTGATAATGCTGGCGGAGGAAGGGAAGACATCCATGGTGTTGAAGGTGGTTTTGAGGAAAGTTTTGGTGGAGAGAGTGATGTCGCTGGCGGTGGAACTGAAGACAACGATGGTGTTGAAGGTGGTTTTGAGGAAAGTTTTGGTGGAGAGAGTGATGATGATTGTGGTGGTACTGGTTTAAGAGATAAGGATACAGGAGGACGTGCTGGGGGTTGTATCATCGCGGACGAGGCTACTGAGGGTGCTGGTGGCGGTGGAGATGCAGGAATGGTGGACAATGATGATGTTATGGCTGGTGCAGAATGCTCAAGTTCAGGAAGAGGGGAAGGCACGGCACCGGAGGAAGCAGACGATAGTGATGAAGAAGGCGCAGGAGTAATCAGATAATAGGATGGAGGAGGTAGAGAGAAAGGTGATCTTGAATACAGAAGTGGGAACGGCAGAGGATTAAGAAGAGGCACAGCAGACGGCAGGCCTAGAAGAAGAAGATCTTTCCCTTCTAAGGAGAGGCGAGAATAATGAGACTGTAGACCTCTAAGCAGCAGAGAAGTAGATGGGGCCATGAAGTAGACACGATTCCCATGAACCCACAATGATGGGGGATGGGGTCCGAGTCCTCCTAGGTTTTCCCTGTGAATGGCCACTGCTTCTCCTAATCCTGGAGTCGGGAGACCAAGAGCTTGAGTCACGCCCGAGTGTGTGTTATAGTCACTTTTACCTTCCTGGGCGTGGTAGAACTTGGCCCACAGGTCCGCCGCCTCGTCTTTGCCTATCCCGGACTCCTGGTGAGTGGACGGCGGGGGGGATGGGTGAGGAGGTAGAGATGGGTGAGGTGCTGGGGATGGATGAGGTGATGGGGATTGGTGAGGTGCTGGGGATGGGTAAGGTGCTGGGGATGGGTGAGGTGCTAGGGATGGGTGAGGTGCTGGAGATGGATGAGATGCAGTGGATGGGTGAGGTGATATGGATGGGTGAGGTGCTAGGGATGGATGAGATGCAGGGGACGAGTGAGGAGGTAGAGATGGGTGAGGTGCTGGAGATGAGTGAGGTGCAGGGGATGGGTGAGAGTCATGGAATGGGTAAAGTGTTGGCGAAGGGTAAGGATGGTATGGATTAAGTATTGCTGATGAATAAGGAATAGGTATTAGATAGCGAGAGTAAGATGCAGTTGAAGATGGTTGAGGATAATATGGATGAGGTGTTGGAGATGAATAGCTTGAGTAAGTAGTTAAAGCTGGATGAAGCTTATATGCAGGTGGGGCAGAAGATGGATGACTCTGAAGTGTTAATGATGAGTTATTATCATCCGGTTGAGGAGCTGTGGTTGAACTAAATCGGAATGGATTTGATGATGGGATTAGGTTAGGTGGGAATGGGTAAGGTGTTGGGGATGGGTAAGGTGTTGGAGATGGGTAAGGTGTTGGAGATGGGTAAGGTGTTGGGGATGGGTAAGGTGTTGGGGATGGGTAAGGTGTTGGAGATGGGTAAGGTGTTGGAGATGGGTAAGGTGTTGGGGATGGGTAAGGTGTTGGAGATGAGAATGGTGTTGGAGATGAGAATGGTGTTGGAGATGGATAAGGTGTTGGAGATGAGTAAGGTGTTGGAGATGAGTAAGGTGATGGGAATGAGAATGGTGTTGGAGATGGGTAAGGTGTTGGGGATGGGTAAGGTGTTGGAGATGAGTAAGGTGTTGAGGATGAATAAGAGTGGTATGGGTAAGGTGTTGAGGATGAGTGAAGATAGTATGAATGCGGTGATGAGGATGGGTGATGTGTTGTAAATGGATGTAATGTAAAGAATGAATAAGGCACTGCGGATGGATGAGGAAAGTATGTATGAGGTGTAGTGGATGAATGAGGATGGTGTGGATGAGACAATACAATTGAAACTGGATGCTCGGAAGCAATCGAAGAACGATTCGTAGGTGGATGAGCAAAGGAAATATGACATGGGTGTTGATGGTTGCATCCAGGATTTGCGGCATAGTCTGCGCTGTGGGAAGCGAGTGGATGACTGTGCGGATGAAAAGAAAGGCGTGGAACAGCACTGGAGGGTAGATTAAGCCTCGATAGATCGTGTCCACCGTTTAGGCGCTGTGTGGATGACAGAGATGGATGACGAGAGTTGAATTTAAAGGTTGTGGTGGTGTTTGGAAGAGACGGATGTGGCCCTAGAGATGAAAGGTAAGGCATGGGAGATGAATACTGCTCACGATGTGGAAGTGAATGAAAGGGTTGAGCAGGCTTCGAACCAGGGACGGACGAGTTCTCACTCGAAGCGATTATATACGCCAGGGGTGTCGGGTTAGTGTGAACAAATGGCAAATTTAGTGGAAAAGGCGTTGGTGACAGGTAAACTGATTTCGGGTAATCACTCGTCCCAGGTTGCTGGTAAAAGCCGGCAACCGATCGCTGGTGATGGAGATGCTGTGATCGGTTGGATATCAATGAAGATGGACTAGGTCTTGTGACTCGGGGTCGCTGACCTTCCATGTGGTTCTCGGACTGAGCCAAAGGCCTTTGGAGGCGCTGACGAAGAGTGTCGCCACTCTTGAACGGTTGAGGTGCCGAGATCGGCGCTGGAGAGTAACCACCAGGAGTCACACCGCGTGAATCGGTTGATATAGATCTTATTTGTAACCCTTTACCTGGGAGTTGTGGGTGAGCAGACAGTGGGTAATGGGGATGTTGGGTGGATAAGGGTGCATGATGGGTGGGTAAATTTGCAGTGTGAGTGGTCAAGTCTGGATAAGTTTGCGTGGCGAGGTTAGCTGGGGTATTGTTGATTGGCATTTCTGTGGTATGGAAGGTGTGACTAAGCTTAGCTGTGGCCTGGGTGGTAGTGAGCTTAGCTGTGGCCTGGGCGGTATTGACCTCAGCTGTGGCCTGGGTGGGACTGATTTTGGCTGCCGGACTTGGTTTCTGGAATTCGTGGAAGCCTTCCAGCAGAGAACTTCCACTAGAATATGTAATTTTGTCAGATTCTGGATGAATGTGCAAATGGATTTGGATGTTTTGTGTCTGTTCGAGGGGTTGCTGGTCTGGATAGTGATGGATTGTGTCCTTATGCACTATTGACGGTGAAGCTAGAGATGGTGAGACTGTGAGTGGAGGCTCAGGTACCGTGTTTGGGGGAGGCTGAGATGTTTGTGAAAGAAGTTCTGAAGGTGCTAAAAATGTTTCCCTTAATTTCGATGATGATAGAATAATAGATTGTGGTGAAGGAGAAAGTGTTGGTGATTCTGATAGTGGTTGTAGCGACGATGAGGCCGGCGGCAGGGAAAGCGATGGTTGTTCGTCGAAAATTTCAGATAGCAATGGAATACTGGATCTGTCTGGGATACTTACTAGCGGAGGAAGAAAGGAGGTGGAAGGATGAAGAGGTTCAAGAGACTGCTGGGAAGTGGGAAGTGATTGGTAAACGTCTCTGCTAATGAACTTTGCTTTAGAGCTTCCTAAAGGCTCTACAGCCTGGCTGCTGACATTATATCTAACCTCTGACGCCAAGCCTGACCCAGCCGGCTTGTCCTTGCTGCTGCTTCCGTTCCTCCACGAGTCTTGACTTTTGTCGAAGTTCCCTTCGTCAGGGACTACTGAGTCCCTAGGGGGTAACTGGTAAGGCAACCGCACGTCGTTAATAACTGCCTCAACGACACTGTTTATCGGTGAGGTAATCCGAACAGCCTGTTGAGTGGTTGGATGGAGAGCTGTCTGGTCATTAGAGGAGCGTGGAGGCAGGGCCGGTACATAATCTTCTCCCTGGGGAGATACAATCTCTTCCTGCTGCTGTCTTAGTCTATGCTGACGGCGTCTCTGCTTCCTCCGTTTCTGCCGCTGGTACTCTGAGTCACGGATGATAGGCTCAGCAATTGCGTCAGCTCTGAAGGCGGGGTCGCTGAAGGAGGAGGAGGAGAATAACGGTGCGCTGCTGACCCTCTCATCCTGTGGGAGACACAGATCACTCTGCAGCTGACATAGACACATTATACCGCAGCACAGCACAGATAACAGGAAGACAAATAAAAATCTACTGACACTCATGCATTTAAAGATTATCAAAGTAATGTGGATACAGATATTATTAAACGAAATTCAGGCAAAAAAAAAGGCGTGACATAAAAAGTTCAGATCGACAGGCAGGCAGACAGACAGGCAGACAGACAGACAGACAGACAGACAGACAGACAGACAGACAGACAGACAGACAGACAGACAGACAGACAGACAGACAGACAGACAGACAGACAGACAGGCAGGCAGACAGACAAACAGACAGACAGACAGACAGACAGACAGACAGACAGACAGACAGACAGACAGACAGACAGAGAGACAGACAGACAGACAGACACACAGACAGACAGGCAGACAGACAAACAGACAGACAGACAGACAAACAGACAGACTGGCAGACAGACAGGCAGACAGACAGACAGACAGACAGACAGACAGACAGACAGACAGACAGACAGACAGACAGACAGACAGACAGACAGACAGACAGACAGACAGACAGACAAACAGACAGACAGACAGACAGACAGACAGACAGACAGACAGACAGACAGACAGACAGACAGACAGACAGACAGACAGACAGACAGACAGACAGACAGGCAGAGAGACAAACAGACAAACAGACAGACAGACAGGCAGACAGACAGACAGACAGACAGACAGACAGACAGACAGACAGACAGACAGACAGACAGACAGACAGACAGACAGACAGACAGACAGACAGACAGACAGACAGACAGACAGGCTTCAGTACCTTGTACAAGTCAGTGTGTTCATCAGAGTGCTCAGGGGTCCTGGGACAGTCCACGTTGTACCACCAGTCACACACGATGTACTTTTGATTGAAGATTGTACCTTCAGGGCACAAGAAGTCATGCTGAACGCTGCCTGGCTCACACACGTGGAACACCTGTGGGGGGGAGTGTATGGATGCTGGGGAGTAGTTACATTAGCTTACATTAGATTACGAAAGATTAGGATCGATTGTGTTAGTTTAATGTAAGTTTGTGTAGAGGGAGTTCAGTGTGTGAAGAGTCCAGCATCCGGGGTCTTTACTAAGGGATGGCGCTCATTATAGCATCAGTATCTTAAACTGCTAAATTAGCAACTCGTCATCCAGTGATACATAAAACAAGTCTTGATCAGACCACACACTAGAAAGTGAAGGGACGACGACGTTTCGGTCCGTCCTGGACCTTTCTCAAGTCGATTGTGTCACAATCGACAATCGACACAATCAAGTCACAATCGACTTGAGAATGGTCCAGGACGGACCGAAACGTCGTCGTCCCTTCACTTTCTAGTATGTGGTCTGGTCTACATATTTGAGCCATGTTATTGTGACTCCTCGTCTGCATACATAAAACAATCCATCCCAGCCCAGAATACATAAAAAACACCATCACTAAAATTCTCTCTCACTTCAACAAATTCCATGTACAAAAGAGAGTAGCAGAAGGTTCGCCCTCTGTAGCATCGTATCTTCAGCCCACCGCGGTAAACAGCTTAAATATCCCGATTGGAATCCACAGGGAAATAGCAGTTCGATTGTACAGACTCCGTCTAGGTTACAGATGCAACTGGGAAATTAGTCAACCCAGAGAGTAGGAATGCATCTTCTGCCAAACTGTCACAGAAAAGCTACTACTTCACTATTTCCTGGAATGTGAGGCAACCAAGGACCTCAGAAAAACTTTAAGAGTCCCTGAATCTTGCAGTAACCACCCTGAAGCCATCAACACAGCCACTCTCCTGGTCAAAAAAGGTGTCCAGCAGCTGGACACCTTCATAAATACTGTCAAGCAGTATCCTCCCCGCGATAGAAGCCACATAGTAAGGACTGACAGTTTAATTACGAGCGCAGCACGCAGTATATCCTTCCACGAGCAAAGATCACATTCACTCCAGAAAATCTACCACTTACGGGCTATTCAGGCCCGTGCCATCTCTTGGGTGGCTTAATCTTCATAAATAAATCATTATCTTAATGGTCTTATGGTATTTTGACTGTGTACTTAGGTATGATACAGTCCCAGCGCCCTGTGGTTAAGTATCACATGTCAGGCCCCCTTCACATGGGGGCCTGACGACTGAGTGGACAGCACTCACAATCGACTTGAGAATGGTCCAGGACGGACCGAAACGTCGTCGTCCCTTCAATTTCTAGTGTGTGGTCTGGTCATCATCAGCACTCAGGATTCGTAGTCCTGAGGTTCCGGGTTCGATCCCCAGTTGAGGCGGAAACAAATAGGCAGTTTCTTTCACGCTGATGCCCCCTGTTACCTAGCAGTAAATAGGTACCTGGGAGTTAGACAGCTGCTACAGGCTACTTCCTGGGGGGGTGTAACAAAAAGGAGGCCTGGTCGAGGACCGGGCCGCGGGGACGCTAAGCCCTGAAATCATCTCAAGATAACCTCAAGATAGCCAATTGAGAGGCGGGCCGAAAGAGCCATAGGTTAACCCCTTGTGAGGACCCCACGCCTGTGAGGACTCTATGTTTGTCCGATGTCTATGGGCCAGATTCACGAAAGCACTTACGCAAGCACTTACGAACGTGTACATCTTTCCTCAATCTTTGACGGCTTTGGTTACATTTATTAAACAGTTTACAAGCATGAAAACTTCCCATTCAACTGTTGTTATTGTTATAAACAGCCTCCTGGTGCTTCGGAGCTCATTAACTGTTTAATAATTGTAAACAAAGCCGCCAAAGATTGTGAAAAGAAGTACAGGTTCGTAAGTGCTTGCGCAAGTGCTTTCGTGAATCTGACCCCCTGAAATATTTTGCCGAGTCTCTCACGTACCTACTCCTCGTTTTCTCTGAGAATACATCCTTGTCTCTTTAACCTGATTAGTCTCTGTTGTTCTTCTTCTCATATGGCTTTTTAATAGTTTTTGTTGGCCCTTAGCTCTTGCCGCAATGACGTTTTCAAATAACCTCTCAGCTTCTCTCCTGACTCTGGGGTATTCATTTCTGGCTTTCTTTACTGCTCCTTTATTGTCCTCTGTTTGGGAATGGTATGAACTGCTCAATTGCATCTTAGCGTTTACGGTCAATGGCTTTCATCATCTCATTTGCTGTCTTCTCTTTCAGTTCTCTATCCCATTATACTTCACACAGAAAGACCACTCACTCTACTGTGTGTGTGTGTGTGTGTGTGTGTGTGTGTGTGTGTGTGTGTGTGTGTGTGTGTGTGTGTGTGTGTGTGTGTGTGTGTGTGTGTGTGTGTGCGTGTGTGTGTGTGTGTGTGTGTGTGTGTGTGTGTGTGTGTGTGTGTGTGTGTGTGTGTGTGTTCTCACCTAGTTGTACTCACCTAGTTGTGCTTGCGGGGGTTGAGCTCTGGCTCTTTGGTCCCGCCTCTCAACTGTCAATCAACAGGTGTACAGGTTCCTGAGCCTATTGGGCTCTATCATATCTACACTTGAAACTGTGTATGGAGTCAGCCTCCACCACATCACTTCCCAATGCATTCCATTTGTCAACCACTCTGACACTAAAAAAGTTCTTTCTAATATCTCTGTGGCTCATTTGGGCACTCAGTTTCCTCCTGTGTCCCCTAGTGCGTGTGCCCCTTGTGTTAAACAGCCTGTCTTTATCAACCCTGTCGATTCCTTTGAGGATCTTGAATGTGGTGATCATGTCCCCCCTAACTCTTCTGTCTTCCAACGAAGTGAGGTTTAATTCCCGAAGTCTCTCCTCGTAGCTCATACCTCTCAGCTCGGGTAATATTCTGGTGGCAAACCTTTGAACCTTTCCCATTTTAGTCTTATGCTTGACTAGATATGGACTCCATGCTGGTGCCGCATACTCCAGGATTGGTATGACATATGTGGTATATAACATTCTGAAAGATTCCTTACACAGGTTTCTAAAGGCCGTTCTTATGTTAGCCAACCTGGCATATGCTGCTGCTGTTATCCTGTTGATATGAGCTTCAGGGGACAGGTCTGGCGTGATATCAACCCCCAGGTCTTTCTCTCTCTCGGACTCTTGAAGTATTTCATCTCCCAAGTGATACCTTGTATCTGGTCTCCTGCTTCCTACCCCTATCTTCATTACATTACATTTGCTTGGATTAAACTCTAACAGCCATTTGTTCGACCATTCCTGCATCTTGTCCAGATCTTCTTGAAGCCTCAAGCTGTCCTCCTCTGTCTTAATCCTTTTCATAATTTTGGCGTCGTCAGCAAACATTGAGAGGAATGAGTCTATACCCTCTGGGAGATCATTTACGTATATCAGAAACAGGATAGGTCCAAGTACAGAGCCCTGTGGGACTCCACTGGTGACTTCACGCCAGTCTGAGGTCTCACCCCCTCACTGTAACTCTCTGCTTCCTATTGTTTAGGTACTCCCTTATCCACTGGAGCACCCTACCAGTTACTCCTACCTGTTTCTCCAGCTTATGCATCAACCTTTTACGGGGTACTGCGTCAAAGGCTTTCCGACAGACCAAAAAAATGCAGTCCGCCCACCCTTCTCTTTCTTGTTTAATCTTTGTCACCTGATCGTAGAATTCTATCAATCCTGTAAGGCAAGATTTACCCTCCCTGAACCCATGTTGATGGGTTGTCACGAAGTCTCTTCTCTCCAGATGTGTTA